>NC_090302.1:73850740-74155000 GCF_039906515.1 Pseudorca crassidens | reverse complement strand
CAGCAACAAGCCACAGAGGTATTTCATGTGCAATTGCCTGCACATTGAGAGGTGATACGTGCCTTCTTTACCTGTGGAAATATCCGTGTAATACATACCTGGGGGACTCATATAAATTGGCTGGCTTAAAACAGTAGGATGAGAATCCAGATTCTGTTTCTTTTTAGACTACAGTTGATGTGATGGAATTACCTATCAGTGTTTTCCATCTGAAAATTCTTCCTAAGGATGAGGATTAAGGGTCTTAATGAGCGGAGGAAGAGCACAGTGAGACCCGGGCAATGCCCTCCATTATTTTGGGTGCCCAGGACAGTTAAACTAAGAGTAAATGAAATTGTTTCATTTTCCAAGTTTTCTTTTATGGTAAAAACTTATGCTGTGTTTTAAGGAAAATGGATGATTTAAAAATGTTTTTGGTTTCATTTTTCTATTTTACTAAATGTAGAGATGAGATGGAAGCAAGACTCAGCAACTCGCCAGGGACCCAATGCCATGCTCTCACATACTCTTTAGTCCTTCCTGAGCAGGTACTTAGCAGAGCTAAGGTCAAAGCTACTTCTGGCCTCAAGGGGAGGGGGTTTTAAAAATGGTTGGTCATTACTGGCTTGTACAGATTACTTGCCAGGGCAAGCAACTGTGAAAGGTACTAGTAAGCACTTAATAAATAGCTGCTGTTATTTTATCTTCCAGTAGATAACATTCGCCTGTCCCCATAAACCAAAGCAGTGGAACCTCGACAGGGCCAGCCTTCATCAAGTTTTATTCATTCCATCAACATTTATCAAAGGTCCATTTTATCGTTTTTCACAATGAGATTCCAAGTCTGTCTGAATCTCCAGATCACTTTGAGATACTTAAAAATCTAGATTTTAATTGCCTATCCTAAACAACTAAATCAGAGTCTTTGGGTGGCCTGAGAATCAGCATTTACCAGGTTTGTCTGGGAGTACTTTTATATACTAAGAGCTTAGAATCTTTGGTTGGATGCTGGGTGGAATGTTTTATTCTGTCAGCCGTTACTGAGCCACTGCTTAGAACTTGAACCAGGAGATCTCTGAGAAAAGGAAAGGAGAGGGATTGAGACGGTTTTAGGATTTAGAGAGACGTTTCAGTTATGCATAGTTTGCTACTTTAATTTTTATTTATTTACTCATTTACTTATTTTTTCCTGTTTCAACAAATATTTATTGAGAACGTGTTCTGTATCAGATAATTGGTAAATTCTGGGGACATGAAGGAAATATAGCATGATGTTCCTTTTACCCTTTGCTCTGGAATCCATCCAGTTACAAGTTCTCTAGCCTCAGAAAGCATACTTGGATCTCAAATCTGATGGGGTTCCTGTCTCAGGACTCCTGCTTCCTGTCCTACTTGTTTTAGAAACTTCTCCACATTGATCTTCTGAAGCTCCTGATCCTCAGCTCTCCTGTAGGTTTTTACTTCTCTTTTTCATTTTGATTGCTCCAGAATCTCAGAGGGTGGGGAGTTGGGAATTGACAGCAGGGAGGAGAAGAAATTATAAAATATTATCAGAAAACTCAATAAATGGAACCAAACCAAACGTTCATGTAAGAAAATTTGTTTTAGGTCAGAGACGCCTCAATAACTTGGGATAAGTTTTAAGAGCAAGTGAGTACTAAAATTAAAAATGGGCACCTGTGATATTTTGAGCTCTCTTCAGTGTAAGGAAAAATGCAGGAACTTACTTCATGATAAATTAGAGTTGTTAAATATTACCATTTTCTGTTGTCTCATACTTTGCTGGTTAGAATCAGGTGGAACTCTGGATTAATTCAAATAAATATAACCATGATGCTGAAATTCTAAAAGTCTAGTCAAATAAATTACCTTGACACAAGTATTTCTGATAGATGAAATAAAAATATTCTGGAAATAGAAGAATTGTGGGCATTAGATGACCTTTTTAAGTCACTTTGGGAGAAAAATTAAATGGCAAATGAATTCTAATTCTTATCTCTCTCAATATATCACAGCAAACTATATGGAAATATATTCCCATGGTAAGCTAGAGGGAATGGCTTAATGATTTAAAACATCAGGTTTGCAATGATTAGAAACCATGGAACAGTCGGTTTGAATATCAAAACACCTAGCTTAATCTTCCCTCCTTCCAAAACATGTCAGTAGAATATCTAATTCAGGCTGTGTGTGTGTATGTTATAAATGAAGTGATACCTTGAAAGATCAAAACAGGATTTTTAGAAAAGCAAAAGTTTCGTATCATTATTTATTTTCTTTAGAAACAATTGGTCTCACCATATCCTTTTATGATTTCTGTAAAGCACTTGACAAAGCTGGGAAAATTTGTTGTTTATTTCTCCATTCCAGGAAGGGAAGCTTAGACTTCTTTGCCTAATGTTACAGTGTCCATTTTTAATTAACCTCAAGGAATCTTGAGAATATGCCATCAGCCTAAAGGGTTTTCTTACCTAAGCCCACTGCACGTGATAAAATCATACATTCTCAGTCTAGGGAAAGAGATGCTGAGTGTGACAGTTCCTCTTAAAAACATCAAGGTTTTGAAAGACCTTGAAAAAAATCAATAATCATCCAGTGGTATATTGAATGCCTGTGCAGCAAATGTAATTTTTGGATATAACTATTGCCAAAAAGTCTTAAAATATAACTAATTTAGGTGTAAATTGTGTCAAATAAGCATGACTGGGTGCTAGAGAAGATATGGGTGCACAGCTATGCTTTCTCCTGATCAGAAATCCATTTTCTCCTTCGACCTGTTAAGTTTGGTGTTGTACTCAGTATGAAAATCTTACCTTTTAAAAAAAAATCAGAATATGTCAATTTAAGAGCCTCGTATCATCAGGAACAGTTATGAAAGTACTCCCTGTAAATCCAGGCAAACAAGTATCAGTCAAAACCAGGCAGGAGACGTTGATCTTATTTTAGCAAAGCAAACTGCCTCAACTATATAGTCCAAGTAATCCTTAGAAATATAGAGAGAATAGTGCACTCAGTTTTATCATTTGCATTTTGGGATGAAGTTTTCCTCCTCAGGAACCTAAATTTCAGTGCCAAGAATAAGTCACTCTGCCCCACTGATTCTGGTGATAATAAATCTTAGCATCCATGTCCTCAGTTAACAAAGGCAGCTTTTTAAATGGGATTGAAAGGAATCCAAAATAAACTTCTGTTAACTCTTCAAAGAGATGATACCTTCTCTAGCCATATCACCTTCAGTGTGACAGCAGCTTAGTTTCAGAAGAAATCTTCGGAGGAGAGCCCTAGATATGCTTTTTTTTAAAAAAAGATGAATTTTATTCTGATAATAAAAGTGAAATATTCTTATTGAAGAAAAATTAGAAAAAGTTAGATGTAGAAAGAAGTATACAACAAAAGTCTGCAATTCCTTCACCTGGAAACAACCACTAATAACATTTTGGTGTACATCCTTTTACCCAAGGGCATCTTTCTTAAAATTGTGGATTATTTCTAACTTGCAAAACACTATACATAATAACACCAAAAACACTATGTATTCACAACTCAGATTTACGAAACATGGACAGTTTGCCATAACTGTTTCAGGTATTATTTTTAATTTCAAAATTTCAACTCTTTTATTGAAACAAACTACACCCCTCTTATTGCCATAACTCTCCTCGGAGATGTAGCCACTGCCTTGAGGTTTGTGTGTATAATTTTACCACAGACACATGTATCTATGACCAAATGATACAGAATTCTGATTTGCATGTATTTACATTTTACATAAATATATCGCACATGTTTCTGCATCTTTTTTTCACTCAACATTGTTTCCCATATTCATCTGTTCAATCAGGTAACACAGTTTATTCATTTGAACTGTTTTAAACTATTACGCTGTATAAATACTACTCACTTAGCCATTCCCCTACTAATGAGTACTTAGGTTATTTCTTTTACTTTTTTTATATATTATAAAGAATCTTTTAATGCACATTGTTGTGCAAACATGCACACACTGCCTAAATTTAATAATACCAAATTGTTCTCAATAGTGGTTATAAAAATACATAATTCTTCTGGCTGTGGAAGTTGTGGTTCATTCTCTACATCCTTGTCAGAAGGTGGTATATTCAGATTTTATTTATTTCCTTATGGCTATCTGCAGTGATATGTTACCTTATCGTTATTGTAATTTTTGTATCTCAGACTACTAGTGAGGTCAAGTGTCTCTTCATAAATATAATGACCATTTTTATTTCCTCTTTTGTTGCCTGTCTGTCCATATTCTTGCAATTTTCTTCTACACTAGTCTTTGATTTCTATATTGATTTCAATGTACATATAAATCAATTAATTTTGACAATTTTATGCCTTGAAAATATCTCCCAGTCTTCTATTGATTTTTAAGCTTGACATATAGTGTCTTTTTCGTACATTAAAAATAATATAATCAAATTTATAAATCTTTTAATTTATGAGTTGCACTTTTTATGTCTTAAAGAAATCTAGCTCTGTCCCATTGTTATAAAGATTTTCTCCAATATTTTCTTCCAAGAATTTAA
Organism: Pseudorca crassidens; assembly: GCF_039906515.1. Lineage (NCBI taxonomy): Eukaryota > Metazoa > Chordata > Mammalia > Artiodactyla > Delphinidae > Pseudorca > Pseudorca crassidens. The sequence continues at coordinate 74,150,471 of NC_090302.1, read as the reverse complement.
AAGTTGTACTTTTTCTTTACACACTGATTAATATATTTTGAACTTATTCCTTTATTTGTTGTGAGGTAGAGACTTACGTTTTACCATATATATTATATATTTTTATATATATATATATGGGCATTAGCCTAAAACCACTTGGTGATTAGACTATTACTGTATGTATGTTTTTAAGCCAGCAACTTTTGCTATAAGTACATACTTAATTACTAGATACATGGAGTTTTCGTTATTTTAAATAGGTCATGATTTCAATTGTGAATTCTGTAACACATTAACTCCTTGAAAGTATTCTTTAATTTCTAAGTTTTTTGTTAACCCTCCAATTCTTTTTGTTAATTTCTAATTTATAACGTGATCATCAAATAACCTGTAAGACAGTTTTTTAGTATTGTTAAGACTCCCTTTGTTGCATAGTTCATACTCAATTTTTTTAGGAATGATTTTTGTATGCTTAAGAAGAATGAAACTGCTTTCAATGATGTGTAAGTTTCTGTACATACGTATTAAATCAAGCTTAACATTTTATAAAAATTTGATCCTATCAACCAAATCATACTCTTACTGAGAACAGCTATCTCCTAGAAACTAATAGAAGTAGCAGATAACAGAATTAGTAATAGTATAGATTTTTTGAGTGTCAGTATAACAGACCTGATCCTATGGATGTATCTGAAATCCTCTAATTGACCTTTAGATTCATTCTCATCAAGACATAAGTGACATTCACAAAATGGGTCCATATACAAGGCCAAAACAAAGATATTGTGTATTCTGAGTAGCAGATTTCATACAATTTTAGACGTGATGCAGAAGTTCAGTAGTTACAGGAGGGAGGAGAATAACATGGAATAAATATTGTGCCTTTGCAATGAGAAGGGAAGGCTGTTGCTTCGTCCCATAAGGCTTGGTCTAATCAAGTGGGAGATTGGGAGGAGATAAGCAGTTAGCATCGCTCACAAAATTAAATCTCACCAAATAACACCTGGGTCAGGGATAGAGCAGGCTATGGAACTGGAAAGGGAAGGCGGAAGATTTCAGTAGCCATGTTGCTCTGTGGATATTCTCAAACCAGTAGAGAGGAGAGAGAAGTCCACAGAGCAGAGGCAGGGAAGATCAGCAAAAAGGAGACTTAGGTAGGCACATCTCCTGTGCAGGGACAGCTATTCACTAATCTATGGCTGAGAGGGTACAGATATTGCAAAATTAGAACTATATCTTGTGTTGCCCTTAGTTTGATTCATAGTTAAGCTGCCATTATCATTGGTTCCTCCTGGAACCTCGTTTGTGAATCATACATTAACTCCATTCTTTCTGTACTTAATAAAGCATGCCAAAGAAAATAGTTTTCACCTTTACCTATAACAATGCTCATTTTACAATTACATCTTCCTACTTAATACATAACACATTTCTTAATATCTATAGTTTTCTATATGAAACTGAGAACCAAGTAGGAGAGGCTGAGCCTCTCAAAAGGGATTTCCTGTAATATTACTAGTTATGATATTATAATGATGTTATATTGATTGCCATTGTTGATTTTTTTCGATCAAAAATATTTATTGAGTGATAACTGTCATCCAACAATAAATAATTGAGAAGAGTTGTACTTATGTTCAAGGACTTTACAAAATAGTTGTGAAATTTTACTTTGTAAAATAATAAAACCAACAATTAAAAAAGCATAACTTAAAAAATTAAATGATGGTAACATAAATAAACATTAAATGATGATGCTGAGTATAGCTCAAGTTCAGAGATTCAGTGTTGACTAGATGGTAGAAGGGAGGTGAGGGAATCTCCAAGTTTAATCATGCAATGTCATTCCTGGTGGGGACTGAGATTCATTTCATACCTCTTTGGGCTGATAGCTGCAACTGATAGAAATGTTAAATGGAAGTACCAAATATTTATTCTTCACAATATAAAAATAAGATGACAATGTTTGATCGACCTACTTTGTGTATGCATGCATTTGTCTTGTTTTCAAATATTTTTGGTCAAAATGATTGAAACATTAACAGCATTAAAAATTATATTTTCTCTTCATTCTAGTATAATACTCTTAAGGCTATAATGAAATATATACAAACTTATCTACACAGAACCTTTTTTTGAAAATAGTATTATAATATTATTTTGCATAGGAAACTCAGCTATTTTTTTAAAACTCAAACTGCCCTTCTATCATGGAACAAGACCTCTCTGAATACTAGAGAGGCACAGTTAAATGACTGATGGCCGCAGAATTTTAGTAATTTTATTTTAGTAAATTCCAAAATTTAGTAAATTTTAAAATTTAAATTTAAATTCTAAAATTTTAGTAAATTCTAAAATTTACTAAATTTACTAAAATCTACTAATTTTTTACACAGAATTTTAGTAAAAATTCTTTTGGCTCGTTTTTTTAGACATGAATCAGAAAGCTAAATTCACTTCTTGGAGTCTAGTGCTAAGGTCAGGAAAAATGAAACTTAAAACGGGAGAGCATGTGCGGTGTAATGTTAATGTTCATTGCTGGGGTGGGAAAAACAACCCCTGAACATTAAAAGACATTTAAAATTCACTCAACATTTGGAAGGTACAGAGTCCAAAAGGCAGTCCCTTAGGGAAAAGGAAGCAGCTGTTTTGTTGATTTTTGATGGTATGTTTTTTGTGTCCCTCTTAGTTTAGGATTATGATATCTTCATGGTGAATTGTTCCTTTAATGATTATGAAACATTTTATTTTTCCCCTAATATGAGTTTTGCCTTAAATTCTTGTTCATTTTCCATCCATTATTTTCTATCTTTGTTATTATGCCTAAGGTGGGTATCTTGATATTTATATTCAAGGCAAGTATAGATTTATCCACAGATTTATCAGGTTCTGTGTACCTATTACTTCTTTCATCCCACATCTTTCTTAAAGGTTTAATTTCCTCTTTCTATTGTATATGTTATAGTGATTAATGGGTTTTTTCAGTCATTTTTTTTCCTGAAAATGGTTTTATTTTGCTCTTACTCTTGAATGATAGTTTATCTAGTCATAGGCTTTTAGGTTTGTGTTTCTTTCCTCTTAGTTCTTTGAAAATATGAACTTCCTGCCTCATGGCTTCTGAGTTTGATTTGAGATATCTTTTGTCTCCAGTTGTCCTTCAATTGTAGGTAATTTGTCTTTTCTCATTGACAGTATTGAGATGTTTGTCTTCTGTGATATTCTGAATGCAAAATATGACGTATATGACCCAGAATGATTTTTTTCTATCAGTTATTCTTGGGAATTCAATTCAAAGTTTATATTTTTGTTAATTTCATTATTTCTTAATATATTAAGTGTATTGACATATTTTCTCATCCATATTTTCCTGTTTTCTCTTTTTGGAGATACCATTTAGATTATTTTGAACCTTCTAATTTAATACTCCATACCTGTTAACAACTTCAGTATATATTTTCCATCTTGTCTTTCTAGGCAGTATTCTAGGTGATTTCCTTAAATCTGCCCCAAAGCCCACTAATTATATCCCTTGTTTAACCCTTTTATAAATCTTCTAAAATTTCTATTTGTACCTTTCCAAATCTCATTATTTAAGAGTATTGTTTTGTTTCATTATGGCTTTTAGATTTCTTTTAATCCTTTTAGTAACTTTAAATATACTACTTTTACTGTCTTGTTATTTCTTGTACTTCGAGTGTTACTTCAGTTTCTTGTATTTGAGGACTTTCCTTTATGGATTTGTTTGTTTTGTGTTTTGTTTGTAACTTTTTATGGTAGACTCAGCTTCAGCTGGGGTTATCTTCTCTCTACAAGTCCTGTGTACCATAAGCAGTAGATGACTACCTACATGGCTTTGTGTTGTTCCCTTCTGCTGGGGACAAAAGAGAAACCAAAGTGTATCTTTGGTTATAGACCACACTTTCCAGGTTATATACATTTGTATTCCATATATGAGCATGACAAAGGTTTGAGGAAAATACCCTTCACCTTCCTCTACCCACCCAGAGCCCAGAGCAGTCACCAAGTTTCTTTCCTGTTTCTATGGGACTGTATACAGCTCTTTAATCCTCGTCATATTGGGGATTTTTAGAGTCCTAGCTTTATGAAGCATCCAAGTTTCATCTCCATGGTCTGAATAGACCTGCAGCTGTGTACATGTGCCTACCATACTTTCACGAGCATTAAAGCCTTAGCTCCCTATTGCAGGAGCTACACAGGGGTACTCTTCTGGGTTTATTAGCATCAACTAGAGCTGATTACACTGGCTTTGAGTTCCCTCTTTATTTTAGCACCTGGGAATTTTCCTTTCTTTATTTTTCATTAAATTTTAACCTTGATTAAATTACCTATCTTTGGCATACATTTTTATCCCTCCTTCCTAAGTGTAGCAGACGAGGTGGTCTATATTAAAATATTCCCCCACTTTGTTGGCAATGCTCTACCATTTTTTTCTATTCAGTTTTCCCCATAGTTGAAATCATATTTTGTATGCAACTAAGGCCTTGGTTTTCCACTTAATATTGTAAGAGTAAGATTTTGTATGTTATTACAAACTATGAATACAGCTTAATTGGTTACCCAGTATTTCCTTGCATGCGTGTACTATAAGTTATTAACCATTTTAGTATGTTTTGACATTTAGATTGTTTATAAGTTATGTACTCCCATAAATAAATCTACAGTGAACATTTTTGTGCTCCCATTTTTTTTTTCCAGATTATTTCCTGAGGATTTCGTAGAGAACTAAAACTTCTAAATATTTTATAGCAATTTTTAAAAAGTAGTATTGATGGGGCGGTTCAGGCATGTGTTTATATAAATATGCTTAAACTGCACCTTTTAAAATCACTGAAATTTCAGCTAACCTGAAGAGGGTCGTCTGGATAAATAGCCACAGATGATAACCAGAAGATGTAATTAGCTCTAAACCTTTATTTGCCAGCAGGTGGCTGTTTCTGCCTTGAATACCTCTAGTGACAGTCATTATGCAGCCTTTCTTGGCGGCTTGTTCCATTACTTAATTTTCTAATATTACTGTTATAAAGATGTTCATAATATTCAATCTCAATTACCCCAAGCTTTCATTTGAGCTCTGCATGTGTATCTGTGCCCTCTCTCACCCACACGTTTAATAATTAACAGCTAATTGGTATCTATGTAAAAATGTGTAGCTCAGAGTCAAAAAAAAAAAAAAAAAAGATCATGTGTTCAAACTTCTTCGCATAAAGAAATGAAAGCTTCAAGACCTAAAACAGAAAACGGAGCTCAAAAATAGTATCAGAGAACCTCAAAGAGAAATAAACTATCTCACTGCCCAGCTACAGGCCAAAGCTGGCCAAAAGATCAATAGTGGTTACAAGACATTAAGTCGTCTGCCTTCAGGGAAGCAACTAAAATCTCTACCAGCAATTAAATAGCCCAAAGCAAGAATGTGAACCGGTTGATCAAAGTTATAGGAAGGCAGATTTTGGCTTAGTGTAAGACAAACATTCCAGAAGTTGAAGCTTTACAAGCACGTAATGAGGTGGTGAATTCTTAGTGTTTAAGGTCCTCCTGCAGAAGTTGGATTGTTTCTTATCAGCATGTTATAGAGGAGACTCTCAAATCAGAGGCCTTCGAACATTTTTTAGAATCATTTCTTCAGAGAAAAACTTATGGGGGAAACTATATAAAAAAGAGCTGCTCTCGCTGAAGCGTGAGCTAATTTTATCCATATGGCTGCCTTCTTATATACCCCAGCTGGATGCTAAGGCAACATAGAACACAGTTTTTTTAAATCGAAATATAGTTGATGTACACTATTATGTAAGTTACTTGGAGAGAGAATTAAACCAGGTGACCTCCAGAGTTTCTCCATAGCTGACATGCTGTGAAGTTCTGTTTGTCTCTTTCTCTGGTGTGTGTGTGTGTGTGTGTGTGTGCGTGCGTGTGCTCTTTGGAGTGGAGTGAGGGATCTTTGTGGTGAAAACCTCATCATATTTTGGAAATCATAATCTGTATTATCTGGGATTTGTGGTTTCAGGGGTTGACTCAAAACGACAATAAGACCAATGGCGTGAGCTTTATTCCTGCATGAACTAACCAACTTTACCATATTCCATGTTCAGTATTCTTGTACCCTAGCCGTGATAAGAGGCATTTAAAGAAAAATATTTTAGTGACTATCTACCTTTAGTAGAAAATTCATCTACATAGTACAACAGTCACCATATACAGATGTAAATAAACTAAAAGTTAATTCTGTATCCAACCCCATTGTGAGCTGTCTAGTTCTCCCCCATAGTCAACCACTCCTACCAGTTTCTTATACATACTGTTGACCCTTGAACAATGAGGGAGGTCAGGGGCACTGACCCTTCACACAGTTGGAAATCCCCCTATAACTCATAGTCAGCCCTACATACCCTGCGTGGTCAGTCAGTCCCTCCGTATCTGTGCTTCTGCATCTGTGGATTCAATCAACCATGGATCATGTAGTACTGTAGTAGTTACTATGAAAAAACAAAACAAAACTGCACATAAATGGAGCCATCAATTCAAACCCATTGTCCAAGAGTCAGCTGTATACTTACATAGGTGTTCTGTGCCTTAGCAAACATATATACATTTTCTTATTTTCATATAATCACTATACACATTGTTTTGTCATGGAATTGTGAAAATAGCATTCTTCAGTGAATTGTCACTGAGGACACCATGATCTCAACAACAGCTCTCTAGTCAGCCCATTGCACAGAAACATGAAATGGTGAGATGTTCAAAATAATGATTGTTTAATCATCCTTAGAGCAGAGCCCCCAGCTGATCCAGGATGGACATGTAGAATGAATGAATGATAAATCATTGTTTTAGAAGTTACTGAGATTTGGGGATTATTATTATAGCATAATCTAGTATATCTTGACTGTACTGTGTCTCTAAAATCACCCTACCCATGAAGGAAGTTACCAAAAATTAAAATCATCACCAGTTATACAACTTTTTTTAAAATTTCAGTGAATTTATTTCAGTAAAGCTTTCCAATGAGCAGAAAGGAAAGATAGGTAAGACCCTCCTTATTCCATCAACTGTAAATACAATATACTGGCTTCTACAATTTTAATGTGATCTCTGATTAATAATAAATAATGGACAAATTAAATATTCTTTTCTCTGAATGGATTATATCAAAATTTGTATGAAGAATGATAATTTTCTTGGCTTTTGGGTTTATCTCTTTCAACTCTCAAATTTTAAAGAAATAGGCTACTAACTGTCCTTAATAAGAGACAAGTATTTCTATATTTCTATTGCAATTTGAGAATTTTATAAAAGCTTTTGCTATGACTAAATTGAGACTGTTGAAGAGGATATTCAAGGTAGCTCTTATCAAGAAGTTTCTCTCTGCGAGCTCTGCTCATTTCAGCTGAGGGTTCCCAGTTGTCTCCTCCTGCAAGCCTCAGGCCAGTTACACTTGGGGGTTTATGGGTCCTTCAGAGAAAATGGGTAAGAACTAGGATATGATAATCCTTGCTTTCAGTTCCTAAAGTGCTGTCTCTTTACCATTGTCTCAGTTATGTTCTTCCAAACATTTCTGGGTTTTTTTCCTTCATTATCTAATACCGTTTTGATGTTCCCATTTGTTTGTACCAAAGATTTCTGACATCTGTACATTCAACTAGATAAAGCCTTAATACAGTGATTTCTGCCCCGCCTCCCCCAACCAAACCTTGACTGAAAGTGACACGTCCTCCCGCAGAGCCCCAGAAGATACTCAGTACTCTGTCTCCCCTTGTGGGGTCATTTCATTGTAAGATAAATTCCGATTCTGAAATTGAAACATAGAAACACCTGAAATTGAAACGCAGAGCTTAATATGAAAAAACATGTTGGGCTAAAAAAAGCTAGCAAGAGTTTTGGATAGAGAAGGAATTCTATGTAAGCCAGTATAGAAAGAAGAGAATGAAGCAGACTCAAAGAAAAATAGAGATGAGAGAGGTAGAGCGGGAGGAGGAGGGAGTGACGGGAGACCACGCAGACAAGGAAAATGAAAGGACCGATGTTTCAACTGAGTGTAGGGAAAACAGGAAAGATGTAGAAGAAAGCCAAGAAAGCAACCTCTGTCTAACCAGATATTTGAAACTTTGGGTAAGGGATAAAGGGTTCTCTGAAAAGGACATAAATGATACCAGAAACTAATTTTGTGTGCTTTGTAGTTCTGTCTGCTAAGAAGAGTGGTTGAGAGTTTAAATACTTGAAATATTTTTATAACACGGTGATTCCTTCACTTTTTAGGTGTGTTGATATTTTTGGTACCCTCAGTCACTTGGAGAAAAATACAAAAAGGAACAAAGTGTCAAATAAGAGATTTTGATGAAATAATAGGAGGCATGACTAGAGGAGACACCCACAGGGTAGCGAGTGGTCACAGCAGGTACTTTGGCACCATGCTAGCACTGCGGTGTCCATGACTCCAAGGATGTTGGGAGGATGAAGCAGAATCACAACTGTGAATGCACAGGGCCTGTTGTGTAGAAAGAGCTCAGTATCTTTTCCCAAAGAGGCCAGTCATCATGTTAAGCCAGAAGAACGGTGCAGGGACAAACAGAAACTTCATCAGGCTTGGTCACTTAACAAGCTAATCAAGTCTGTAAGCAGTTCCTGCATCTGAAACATTTGAGGGAAGAGCTGCATTATTGTACAGCAAAGGGAAACTTACATTTAGTGATGTCTACCAATGCTACTTGGCATTTCAATCCTCAAACATTTCCACCAGTTAGATACTATCCCTATTGCATAGTATATATGTAAATGTACTGTATATATAGAAATATACACTAGGCTTCAGAGAGTTTAGGTAACTTCCCCAAGATCTCTTCCAATAAATTTCCAGATGGACCTGATTTAAAGCCAGGTCTGTGTCTGAAGTTCCAACCACTTTTTATCACACTATTCTTCCATTTTATGTGAAATTATGGTAACAGTGACAGAATTATCAAAAGAAGCAGTATTTTGTTCCATGTATTCACTAAGTCACTGGTAAGGAATTATATTTTCATCCCGAAGTTTGTATCCTGAAATACTTTTATAAGCTCTATAGAACTTTTGGAAAATTTGTATCAAGTGTAGAATGGGAATGGCCCCTGGGCTTGCATAAACCTACTTCTTTCAGATCAATATGTTTTTTATGGAGATAGTTTTTTTTCTTTTTAACTATCAGATTTTGCTTCTGATCTAACATTTGTAAGAATTGCTTTTTGATTAGAAGCTGTCTACTTTGAACATTTCCACACAGGTTTTAGAAAAACATAGACAAAAACATTTATAAATCAGACTTCTACAAGGGAAATCTACACTGAGATACCCTGTTTCAGCAGCCTGAATCCAGCTCCTTCTCCATTGCCACCAAAATGTTGAAGGCCTGGCTTCACCACATTTTAGATCTGTGCAGTTTGTGATGTGATTTCACTCCATAATCTCAGAGATAGCTAGATCTTAAAGGGACTTGAGAGGAGTTATTCTCATCTAAACACAGGGAAAGTAGAGTCAGAGATGAACGTTCTTGCCCAAGGCTAGGCAGCCAGTTAATCATAGAACAAAATGAACTATATTGTATTACTGTATACGTTTGTAGAATTTCCTTTCCCTCAAAAGAAAAAGTGAAAATACAAAGAGAGAGGGGGAGAGATGTTCTGAACTACAATTCTCTTGAAGTAATTTAACTCTTTAACTCTGGTATGGTCAATTACTGCTACTCTGTTTCCATTTTGAGGGAGGGGGCTAAGGATTCAGTGACTCATGGTGAGCAAAGGCATGCTTTCAAAATGCCACCATGTGTTCACAAGGTGCATGACTCAGGAAGGCCTTCTTCTGGGGGTCTCTGAATCACAGGCTTGTGATGACAAGAGTCCACGAGAGTGAAACCAAATATTCAGGTCAAGACATGCAAAAATCTGAATTCACAAACAAAATGAAGGGATCCACTATGTATTTTCCTTTAGATTATGTTTGTCTCTAGTAAGTGCAAAATGGTACAAACGAACCTATTTACAAAACAGAAATAGAGTCACAGATGTGGAAAAAAAAACTTATGGTTACCAAGTGGGGAAGGGGTGGGGAGGGATAAATTGGGAGATTAGGATTGACATATACACACTACTGTACGTAAAATTGATAACTGATAAGAATCTATTGTATAGCACAGGGAACTCTACTCGTAATACTCTGTAATGACCTATGTGGGAAAAGAATCTAAAAAAGAGTGAATACATGTATGTGTATAACTGATTCACTTTGCTGTACACTGGAAACTAAGACAACATTGTAAATCAACTATACTCCAATAAGAATTTTTTTTAATGTGATTTTTTTTTTTTTTTTTTTTTTTAGCTATTTCCCTCAGTTTTTAGAAATAGCACTGTGTCACTCGTTCCATGAGTATATACTGCCTGGAACATAGGGATGATTGTAGTGGAAGGAGCACAAGGCTGAGAGTCAGAATCCCTGGGTTCCAATAGTAGGTGTATCCACTTACTACCCTGGGGCAATCTCTTTACTTCATGAGGACCTCTGCTCTCTCTGTCTTTAAAATTGACATGGGGTATGAGGCATGATTCTTAGTTCAGAAAACAAAACAACAGAAAACAAAAACGGGTATTTGTTTATTTGTCATATACCTAAATCTCCAGGGGCAGTGATGGCTTACACATGGCAGAACACAGGAGCTCTTTCTCCTGGGTTGGACATGCTTCTCCGGAAGGTGTTTTCCAGCAGTTCCAGGCTCAATTCCATCCTCTCAGCAATCCTAATGGATGAAGCTACCTCTAACCTGCCAGCTCTCATAAAAGCCCTGAGCTGGGTCTTTTGGACTCTGTGATCTGCTTTGAGTCATACACTCTTTTTCTAACCAGTTACCGTGGCCAGATGGATTGAATAAAATAAACTAGCCAGATAGCTTTGCTACTGTAGCCAGGGATAAGGTCAGTTCTTCCTGAATCACAGACAGTGGGGGAATTGTGCCTTCAGGCAGCTCAGGGACCCAAAGAGGCAAAAATAAATCCTGGAAAAGCAAGCCAACAGATTTCCGTCTTAAATGACTAATCATTTTCTTAAAAGGCCTTCATGTTTTACTGTTGGTGGACTTAACATAAGGTGAGATTAAAAAAAAATACAATATATGAGATAAAGTAGAGCTGCTCCATTTAAAGCTGGAGAGGGTGCTGGAAACTTTTCTGCTGAACTAGTCTTCTTCCTCTCCTGTAGTAGGACTTAAAGGAGGAGAATTTGAAGGCCACCAGACCAGATGATCTCTTAGGAGACTTTGAAGTAGCATATTCTGTTATTACATCTCTTCTTGACTCAGTCACAAGCCCTTTGCCCTTGAGCTCTCATTTGCTCTTGTCCTCTGGTCTGAGTATGTATTCATAAAAGTATAAGCTGTTTTGATGGGGATATACCCGTTCTTCCACTATCTAAGCCTCTAAATACTTTCCCCAGTCTACTCTGCCGGTTTTGGTCCTTCAGTACCCAGAGTGCTTATAAAGCTGTAAGATAGGCGGAATTGTACCCCCATCCCCCAAAGACAGACATTGCTCCTTGCTGCGGAGGTAAATGCTACTTACCAGTTTGCTCTTACAGAGGTGATTTTTTTTTTCCCCTCCAAATGGTAAAGACATTAAATCTCTTGGCCTAGATGCTCCATTCCATTTTAGCACAATGCGGAGTGAAGACTAGGGAGAGTTTTAGTCAGATCTGGCCCTTGAGATAGCAATAAAAGTCAGCTGCCTAAACATTAAACGGCCTTGTGAAACTGTCTGCAAACCTCCACCAGATTCGTGCAGTGATTTCTTTCTCCCATCTCAGAACTCGGATTCAGTACTGCCGTTGTGCTACTAATGATGCCTATTTTTAATGGTGCTGGTGTCTTGAGTTTTTCCAGACCTTTTGGGATAGTTTAATATTTAATCAGCATCAACCACTTGTTCTCCTTCAGTATTCTAGTAAGCGAGGCTCTGATTTAGTTCTGTATGAGCTACAGGCTATAAACATTTCACACTGCAGTGCATTGTGAAAAGGAAAGAAAAGTGCGTCCATATAACTCCCATAGTACTGTTAGCTTTTTGTTTGCCAGAATTCCATATAGGAGCACATGTTTTTATGTATTATTATGCATTCTAACAGCATAAACAAATCACATCGTCATTCTTCTGAGTCTGAACTGTGAGAGGAGAAGACTTTTGTTTCTGTATATAATACGGACCATGCTCTCAGAAAACAGAAGTATGGCATATCTGTGTGATACCTTGTGCCACATGTGTGCGGTACTAGATATTGAGAAGAAAAATAAGCTGTTTATTTTTTAACCTTCAAGAGTTCATACTCTAGTAGAGGAGGGGAAAAAAATAGAGGTGGGTCTTTGGACAGGTTATTTTGGCCTTATATGTGTCTGACTGAGACGAGTTTTGGAATTATGTTCTGATTCATTGAGAAAAGGTTGAAGAAACATATTAATAGAAATGTGGTTTTGTGTGAGGCTAACTGTAGAGATATTGTTGAAATCATGGTGCCCTTAGTGTCAGTTCTCTGAGGAGTCTTTTCAGAATTCTATGACATGAATAACTTTGTTTCTCCTTTGCAATGAAAATATTCTCACTTTCTCTGAGAAGCATGCAACAGATATTTCCTTTTGCTGTTTAGTTGTCTGGAAGCTCAGAATCAAATTCAGCTTTTTAACTATTTACCATTAATTTGACTCTTCATAATTTGTTTCTTTTATTCTACTTAGATTTCCTCTGCTGGACTTTTATGTATATGTTTTAATTTTTTATAGAGTGTTAACTATCTTGCTTGTGAACCACTTTAAATACTTCATGGAATGAGGAAGTTTATCTATAAAGAAATGCATAGTGTTGGATTGTGTCTTCAACATTTAACATTTACTCAAAACTTTGCGTCAGGAGTGTTCTTTGTGTGAATGCTTTCTATTTGAAAGGATATAATGAAGTCATGTCTTAGGTCAAATTAAGGTTCTGAAGTCCATGCCTAAGATAAGAAGGTTATCCTTGAAAATCCCTTAGGGAGATACCACGTTAAAAACAAAAATTCCGGTTCTCAATGATTACAACACAATGAGATTTTCTCTGAGAATTAAACAGCTTCTTCTTTGCTCAAACATCACATAAAGTCGTTGGTTTGTGTTAGCGACCATGATGTTACCGTACATACAACCTTTAAACACTTGAATAACAGTGAGCAGGTGAAGTGCTCAAGCATTAAAAGGCAGACTTATATCACGCATTTTATTCTCATTCCAGAATGTTCACGGTTTCAAATGTTTTTCTTCCCTCGTTCCCTTACTACCTTTTTCCCTGTTCCAGTTATTCACTGCTGTGTAATAAATGCTGTGGAACGCTAGTCCAGATTCAAGTGTAGGGAAATTCAATTTCAGCTCTCTGTTGGAAGAGAGTCAAGGATTTGTCGTCATCCTTCATCTATCACACTTCCCTTTCCTATTCTCCTACCTCCTTTCTTCCCTTCTCTATCCCTAAACTTAGTGGCTTGAAATATCATTTGTTTTGCTGATTTTTGCATTAGTCAGAAATTCAAGAAAGATTTTGCTGGGCTGGTTTTGGTAATTTACAGATTATGTCTAGAAATCTCTTTAGGCAAATCCAAGGGTTCATGAGGCAAACTTCATTTACCGTGCTATGGCAGGCAACCGGGTTGCCAACTTTTTGGCCAGCATTTAACAATGACTTCCTCTTCTTTGGAATCTAATGATTTTTTTCCTGATTGTCCTTCAAGCCTTCACCAGCAGGCTCCTCAAAGCCCTTCCAGTTTCTGCCTGCTGCCTGGCCCAGAGCCAAGGCTATATGTTTTTTGTTTGTTTGTTTTTGTTTTTTAATGTAACCAACTTTCAGGTACTGAATTTGGTTCCATTTATTTATGACCATGTCACCGTTTACCATGAAACTTAGTAGCTTGAAACAGAAATTTAATTTTGCTCACAATTTTGTGGATCAGGAATTCTAGAAAGGGCTGCTTAGGCAGATTATCTCAAATCCACAGGGTGACAGCTTCCAAGATGACTTCTTCACCTGCAACCTGTTGCTTCAGCTGGGACATCCGGCAGTTGATTCTGCCTATTGACTGGAAGCTCAGCTAGAGCTGCGGATGCATGTCCACATGTAGTCTGTCCACGTGGCCTGTGATTCTCGGAGTGTGCGAGGAGTGTGGGTTCTCGGAGCACCCCAAGACCAAATGTTATTTGTTTCCTGGGGGTGACGTAACAAATTTCCACCAACGAAGTGGCTTAAAACGATCGAAATTTCTTCTCTCACAGCTTTGGAGGCTAGAAGTCCAAAATCAGACGGCTGTGGGGAGCAGGGGGCCGTGCTCCCTCTGAAGCTTCTAGGGAAGAATCCTTTCTTGCCTCTTCCTAACTTCTGGTGGTTGCTGGGAATGCTTGGTATTCCTTGGCTTGTAGCTCCATCAATAGCCTTTGTCTTCACATGGCTATCTTCCCTCTGTGTCTTTGTGTCTCCTAATATCTCTCTCCATTTAAGGGTATCAGTCATTTCATTTAGGGTCCACACTACTGGTGTAATCTCCGCTTGATTACAACCACAAAAACCCTATTTCCAAATAAGGTCACTTTCACAGTCACTGGGGGCTAAGACTTTAACAAATTTGGTGGGAAACCCAATTCAATCCACAATACTGAATGTTGCAAACAGCCTGGGCTGAAGCTGCAAGGCTTAAAAATATAGTCCTAGAGTGTCACTGCTCCTGCATTCTTCTGATCAAGCAAGTCACTGGTGCCAGTTAAAAGTCAAGGGTAGGAAAATTAGACTTCATGTCTCAGTGGGAGGAGAGTCAAGGATTTGTCACTATCTTTAGTCTATCATGCTCTGCTTTACTCTTTTTCCTACCCTCCTTCCTTCCATTTCTCTGTCCCTCTCTTTTCCTCCCAAGGATACTTGAAGTTGAATGTATGTATTATATAGCTCCACTAAATGATCTTCAAAATGTTTGAAAAAAAGAACATTTTGTTTTATAATGAGTTTTGTGATTTTTATAATCTTAAGTTTTCCTTAGAGTACGTGGGGTATATTAGTGTGTGTGAGTGAGAGAGAGAGAGAAAGAGAGATGACAAAAAGAGGGTGAGGGTGAGAGAGAAGGGGGATGAGAGTGAGAGTTGGAGGGAAGAGGCAGGGGTGGCAGAGGGGAAAGGGGGGAGGAGGTTTGTGTGCTGAAAGCATTACAACGAATAGCTTGTGACGTATCCTCTCAGAGACATCCATGATTGATGCAATGTTTTCTCACCAAATACCAAACACAAGCCTTCTTAACTGTTCTCAGAAGTTTATCTGCTCCTTGCTCAGAATAGCCTAGAAATCAGGTAGAAGTTGAATAGCTTTTAGAGATGATTTAAGAGACGATGGAACAGATTCAGAGAAAAGGAAAGAAATTTGTTGAGTCTCTCAAAGAAAGGCGTCAAAAAAGGATCAAAAGATGGCATTTGTCTTACGATATCTCTGGTATCTTACTGTTTTGAGGTTCTAAAATGTGGATTGTGACACAGTTCCATATCTGGCATTTGGCTGCCACATCAGGATTACTTTCTCCAGCAGAAGCCTCCAGGAAACATACAGATATGGGCATTTTGAACACAAAGCAAGTTGTTTTTCTAGACGACACTGTGTCTTTTCACCTTTCAATGTAGTTGTATGAAGTTTGTATTGTTTTTCAAAACTGTTTATTGTCTTTATTACTAAGATGCTCCTCACCTGGCCTCTCCCTAATGCTCTTCCCCCTCCCTCGAGGGAGAGGTATACTTTCCTGCCCGCTGACTTTATACTTGGCCACCTGCCTTGCTTTAACCATAGAAACTGTATGGAAGTGATCTGTGTCATTTCTGAGCAGAAACATTAAGTGCCTCCAGGTGTTTCTGTTATCACCTTGCCAGAGACTGGCCTGTCCTCCACAGGTCCTCATCCCTGACCTGCATCCCGGGGTGATGGAGCAAAGTCATTGGACAAAGTCATTGTCCATGCCACATGACAATGGTAGTATAACAGGAGCCAGAAACAAACTTCTGGTGTTCTAAGCCACTAAAATTTTCATATTCCTTGTGGCTGCAGCATAACTCAAAATGACTCATACGTTATATATGAGAATAAAAATTTTGCAGGGAACTGGTACGTTCCCCTTCCCGAAGGAGTCTCTCCATTTCAGTATGGCTGGGAAGAAGTCTGTGGATACACAGAACTTGATTTTATGTTCATCTGGGTCCTTGAGTGAGGTGGTATCATCTAATGATTAAATTATGGGGCTCTGCCGTTGATTGGATTTCCACTCTCTGTCTGTGTGACCTTGGGCAAATTGCTAAACTCCTTAAGCTTCTGTCATCTCATCTAGAAAATGGAGATAATAATACATACCTCATGGGATTATTGAGGGAATTAAATTAACTAAAGTAGTGGTTCTCAACAGGGGTAATTTTGCCACCCAGGAGACATGTGGCAATGTCTGGAGGCATTTCTGTTTGTAGCTACTGGCATCTAGAAGGTAAAGGCTAGGGATGGTGCAAAACATCCTATAATGCACAGGACTGCTCCCTATGACAAATAATTTTCCACCCCCCAACGTCAAGAGCGCTGCAATTGTGAGAAACCCTGAGCTAAATTTATTATTTAACACAATTCTTGGCACACGGTGAGAAAAAAAATGAATGTTTGTTATGTAAGATATTATTAAGTGGGCTTAAATAATAACCTGGGAATACTTGCAATGATTTGTTATAAATCAATCCTAATTTTGCAAGTTAACTATAAAGATCTATGTTCAACTGTAAATATATAGCTAGAGAAAAATCATCGTTCTTTCAGGTGGTTTGGCAATGACATTCTATAAATCCCACAGTGGTTGTATCAGTAGTAAAAATGGAAGAGGCTAGAAATTCTCTGAAGTTTCTTACAGTTTTTGATGATATGCTTCAATTTCTGATAATTATTGTCAGCATACAATGTACATTACACAGGGTTTATAAAACTATATGCATTTAAAATGTTATATAAATATGTAACGCATGAAAGTAAACTGCCTGAATGATAAATATATTTACCCCAAAAGTAAATAAAACAGCTCATAAGAAGCTGTTCCAATTATTCAGGTGAACACTACCCTCTATGCTTGATTTTCTTTCCTTGCTTTGAGTCATGGGAAAGAATATTTTCATTTGCAATGAAATTGGGAAATGACATCATCTAAGGCGTCCCCAAAATCTAATATAAACTGTCCTCTTTTGTCAGTGTTCAAGGGCAATCCAGAATTGCTTTGGGAATCCACTCTTCTTAACAAGAAACTTTGCTGATAATATTAAGGCCAGGAATGACTTGCATGGAAAACTGTTGGTCTTGGTGGAAAGACTGGCAGATACTTGGCTTCTAGTGTTAGTGACTAGTGTTGGTAACCTTGGGAGACACATTTTCTAGGCATGAATTTATTCACCTTTAAGATGGGTATACAGTTAGATCTCTGCATTCCTCTCCAGCTTATAAATTATATAAATTTGTGTCTCCACATGCCCATTTTATATACATAAACTCTCAGGTCCATGGAAGCACTACCCTTGTTTTGAGTGTCATTTAAATGGGAAGAAACCTGAATAAAGTGTCTTAAAATCACTTAAAATGTATCACTTAAAATGTATTATGTTGTTTAATCAACATAACTCTCTGGGTTAAGTGCTGTTACTGTCACCATTTTACAGATGAGAAGACCGAGGCTTAGAGAGTTAACTTTCTGAGTGATCCACAGCTAAGAGATGGTACTTCCAGGACTCAAACCCCGGCCTCATAACTATAGTGTCTGTGCCCTTAACCATTATATCACTCTACTGGGCAGAAAGAAATCAGATTCAACCAACACCCAAATTCTTCTATCCTAAATTTTTAAAAGTCTTGCTGAGGAGATATTTGGTATTCAAAAAGTAAAATATTTTTTCAGAGTTCAAATCTGAGCAACTTACAGAAAATTACCTGAGGAATTGACAATTGTAAGTCCATATCTTCTTGTTATAAATGGATTCATGAAAATGTTTGTATTATTTCCTGTAGGATCTCTTTGACTTCTATGAACTCTTTTTTACTGTAGGAGGAAACGTATTCTAGTTAACTGCATTGGTGGCACTATTATTTTGGGCCTGAAAATCAAGCTGTGATCTTTCATTGTTATGTTACAACAATTCTGCAGTTAGAACAGGTAGACTGTGCCCGTTAGACTAACAAAAGATGAGTCACGTGTTTATAGGCTGGCAAGGAGCTAGAACAGGCTATAATCCTGGCACAGCTCAACTTAGATGTCAGAAGTTCTATTTGTGTGTACATTGCTCTTACCTACGTTTTTTAAAAAATAAATTTATTTATTTATATATTGCTGGCTGCATTGGGTCTTCGTTGCGGTGCGCGGGCTTCTCATTGCAGTGGCTTCTCTTGTTGCGGAGCATGGTCTCTAGGTGTGCGGGCTTCAGTAGTTGTGGCTCATGGGCTCAGTAGTTGTGGCATGTGGGCTCTAGCGCTCAGGTTCAGTAGTTGTGGTGCATGGGCTTAGTTGCTCCGCAGCATGTGGGATCTTCCCAGACCAGGGATCGAACCCATGTCCCCTGCATTGGCAGGCAGATTCTTAACCACTGCACCACCAGGGAAGCCCTTATCTACTATCTTAAATTGCATCAAGAAAGAATTAGTTACACAATTCTTAAAAAAAAAAAAAAAAAAGTTAAATAAGAAACAAACCAACAATTGTGCTAAAAATCTCATGGAGCAAAATGAAATCTGTTTACTCCACAGTAGTTCAGCAGGTTAAATTCCGTAATCTGTATGTCTGTCTGTTATTGAATTTATAGCTGAGTTCCTGGATTTTTTCTTATGATGTCAGAATTTGTTTCTTTGTATAATGAATATAAAATGTTTTCTTTTGGCGTCTGTTATTTAATTTAACAAAGTTCTTTGAGATATGGTTTTATCCTTCAAAAGTGGGGAAATTTCTGTTTAATCTTAGTAAATTCTGACTTACTTCCATTCCTATGAAAAAAAGGAGCATTTACCAAAGTAGCAATTCAATTTTGTAAACTTGGAGAACATTTCTTTCTGCCATGCTCCATTCCTTTTAACTCTTACTCAGTTTTGCTATTTCCTTTTCATCAGGTCATTCCTGGAATCAGCATGTTCCTGGAATTTTCATAAGAGAAGATTTGTTTATAAAACGTGGGAAGGGGTTGCTCCTCAGGATTTTCCTAAAATCGAATTTAGGAACATTCCCTGAACACAGCTAGAAAGGAGAGCACTAAAATGTAAAGTCTGTCTTATTTTGAAGTACTCTGTTTATGATTAAGACCTATCCTGAGAAAAATCTAAAAGTAATGAAAACATTGTCTTTGGGATTCCCAGACTTTTCTGTCTGTGCTTTACCCACTTCTATTTCTCATCCTTTTTCAGTCCGTCACCCGCCACATACCCTGACAGGTTCTCAGAATCCACCCAAAGTCTTTTTCATGCTTAATAGGGAACTCACTTTCAGGAAATGGTACCACTCCATATATTTATTCTTTTAAACAACTAGTGAATAAACAGGTTCTGGATCCAGGTATTGGGATGTGAATTATGGAATAGACTACGGATAAAGTATAGTCCCAGAGTTCAGGATATTAACAAGACAGTTGAGTGGGAGAGACAGATCAGTCTGCTACTTTACCTGTGTGTGGTATGCTCAAGCTAGAAGTAAACATTTCTACATTTCTGCAATATACGTTATATATAAAAATCTTCTCCTTCCCAGCAATATATAAAATATATTCTATAATCAAGGCATCAGTGCTTTTTAAGTTAGTCTTTAACAATTTGATCAGTCCCTGAGAGCTTAACAAAAATCTGCTATGACTAAACAGAGTAAACTAAAACTACCCTTCAAGTTTTATGGTGTAATTCCCAGTAGTGAGACAGATTTTCAAAGAACTAGGAGAAAAGTGTTGATCAAATAGTGGTTTGAATAGGTTCACAAACAGATTTTTTTGTTGCAAGTAGGGACACATGAGGTTAGTTATCTTATCCTGAAGGCATTACGTATGTAAATCATCCAAGCAACTCTCTTGTCTTTGACTCCCTATTCTCCAAGACAACTAAATGGTTACGGTTTAGCATCCAATGAACATCTGTTCAAGAGATACAGAATATTCTGGTCGTACATTCTGCCTGATTGTTACACTTTTCTTTTTGATTAATGAAGTGATAGTTTGTTTTACATGACATTCTCTTGTAAGTTTGCTTAATGTGGAAATCATCTCTCCAGATCTGATAAATTCGGTTTCTGAGCCTATATAAACTGAAGGGCAGACCTTGGACTAGGGTGAATTCGGTAAAAGAAATGTCCTCTTACAGCATCTTGGAAGTCAGCCTGCTTACTTCTCTGGAGACATTGTCACTTTACTGTGTTCCTTTATTTTGAAATTCTACTTTTATAATTAGAAGAGGGAGCTTAAGACATACAATGTGTTTTGTTGCAGGGCATTTGTCTCGTTCCAGCTAAGTCTGTAGAGAGAGGTTTTTTCCTTCCTTTCTCCTCCTGTCATTGTTCTAAATTTCAGGTGGATCTTGCCTGTAGAATTAACCGAGGTTAAGAAATGTTTATACCAATACCTTGAAAACCCTAAGAAGAATCTGCAGGGCTCAGTTGATGGTGGGAAGAGTAGGAGGAGAAAGAAGTCGCAGCATCATATTTTATGAAATAACTCTTTTCTGTGTAGTTGAAAGATGTGTAATGTGTATTGTAGCTGTTCATGCTGATGTCAAAGAGGGCAAAGACAACTTAAATACTTTGTTAATGTGTAAGTATGTTTGATGCAAAGGACAAAAAAGCATAACTTCATGAATATGTAATGTTGCTGATGGCGGCTGAAATGATTTCTGGCCATCATTACGGCTTTTCTCCAAGGTCAATACTGCCTGTTTGCTGGTAAAATTGTTGAATGGTTTTGTTATTGTACTTGAACTGTGTCAAAGCAGCCACTTGATTTCTGAATCGCTTATTTGGGATTCCATGCTTTGAGTTACTTAATTTCCTGGTGTCTCAAAGGATTCCAGGACTTGGAAGGACTGACTGGGAAACAGTGTGTCTTGTCCCTCTCATGTCTTTAGACTAGATCCTCTGTCAAATTTCAAGCTAGAGGTGACTTGATTTCCATATTAAAAAGGAGCTTTCGTTGTGGTACCTTGGAGACATTTCTCAGGGCACTGATCAGTTTTATGGAAAAAATATAGGAAGGTGGGTTAATTCATAGAGACTATAGAATGTAGTAGACACTAATGGCATGGTCACAGTAATCTAAATAGCATGCTCTTTTTTTTTTTTCATTTTAAATCAATGTTTTCTTTGCCCTCACTATAAATGCAAACCCATACACCCTAGAGAAAATTTGAAAATATTTTTGTCCAGTATTTTTTTCTAGACATAACAATAGTTTTCTCACAGAGTTCATAGTATATATTTTGAATTAGTCCTTAAAGGAAACATAAATGCATACTTCCAAGGTAAACATTCCCAATTTCAAGATTACTATTGACAAAACCCCCTGGCTTTTTGTAACATTTTATGGTTTATCAAACATTTTCACATATTAATAGCAGGGAAAGGTAACATTTTTCTTTCTAGGTTCAAATGAAGAAACTAAGATTGATTACATGTCTAATGGCCAAGACCAAAATCACATATCTTGTGAATACTAGTAGTCAGTGTAGTCTTTGGTTATATAGAATAACACAGGGAAAAAAAGGCCCCAGAAGTCTTCTCATTTGGCTCATAATATTTTCATTATACTGCACTCCTTTATATTAATGTAAGAACACAAAAATATAAGCTAAAGTGAGAAAAGCATAGAGTCATTTTACTGAAATGTCAACATGAATTAGCCTGTAACAGTAGCCAACAGAACATGGGGGAGGTATGAAAACAGACAACAATATCCAACAGTTATATTACATTCATTCATTCATTCATCCAGCCATTCAACAAGTACACAAGTTGTATTTGCCAGTTGTTATTATGCTAGGTCCCGAGATATCATGATAAACAAATTAGACATGATCCTAGCTCTCATTCAGTGTTTAGTCTGGGAGAGATAGACATTAATTACATGAGTACTCGGTTACTAACTATCACAAAAGCAAAGGAAGGAAATCAGTGGGGAGCTATGAAAGTGAAGAGCAGAGGCACCTGATTTGGTCAGAGCTCTCAAGGTAGTCTTCCCAGAGGAAGTGGCATTGAATATGACATGTAAAATAGAAATTGGAAGTTGTAAGCTGAGGGGATTTAGGAGACATTCATGTGTTACTGGCAGAGGGACATGCATACAAAATGTCCGGACTTAGTGGCATGCTGCTTTAAAGAATTGAAAGAAGGTTACTGCATGGAATGTAGAGATCAGGAAACAGGTCATTATTTGCTGAGGAAGAGAGAGCAGGAGACACAGAGGATGTTGTTGATCATACTGTATCATTTGGATTTTGGCCTAAGAACAATAGAAAACTACTGCATGAGTCAAATCTGAGGCATAAATTGATCAAGTATGTGTTCTTCAAAAGATCACTCTCAAGGTCTAGTTCTAGTAAAGCAGAGTGCTTATATCAAACTAACCCTACTGCATATAGCAATAATAAATCAGAATAGCCCTTATATCTCTTAAAGAAATTTAGTAAGTAATTTAAACCCTCCCCTTAAGAAAACTCCAGGCCCAGATGGTCTTATTGGTAAATTCTGTCAAAATTTAAACTTGTAGTGAGGTGGATGGACCTAGAGTCTTTCATACAGAGTGAAGTAAGTCAGAAAGAGAAAAACAAATACCGTATGCTAACACATATATATGGAATCTAAAAAAAAAAAAAAAAGCTTATGAAGAACCTAGGGGCAGGACAGGAATAGAGATGCAGACGTAGAGAATGGACTTAAGGACATGGGGAGGGGGAAGGGGAAGCTGGGACTAAGTGAGAGAGTGGCATGGACATAATATACACTACCATAGCACAAGCACAGCACAGGGAGATCAACTCAGTGCCTTGTGACCACCTAGAGGGGTGGGATAGGGAGGGTGGGAGGGAGGGAGATGTAAGAGGGAAGAGATATGGAGATATATGTACATGTATAGCTATATATGTACGTGTATAGCTGATTCACTTTGTTATAAAGCAGAAACTAACAGACCATTGTAAAGCAATTATACTCCAATAAAGATGTTAAAAAAAATTTTAAACAAAGAAAAATTACCACTCTTTGACAAATGGTTTCAGACAAAAGAGGAAGAGGAAACATTTTACACTTTGTTTTTTGAAGCCGGCATAATTTCTGTATCAATACGTTCATTACAAGAAAACTACAGACCAGTATCTCTCAAAAATATAGATATAAAATTCTTTAACAAAAAGCAAGTAAAATAAAGGCATATATAAAAAGAGTAGTGCATCATGCCAAGTACGGATTATCCCAGGAATGCAAGGTTGTTTTAATATTTTAAACACAATCTAATAAATCATACAAGGTAAAGGAGAAAAAGTCATGATTATCTTAATTCAGAAGCATTAGACAAAATTCAACACCCATTCATAAATAAGACCTATCAAAATCTAGAAATAAAGGGGGGAAATTCCTTAACCTGATAAAGGGTATTTCAAAAATCCACAAGTTGCATTATATGTACTCTTAAATTTAACACTACCATCACTGCAAAGAGCCAGAAGATCCGAATGCTCTCTCTAAGTCTGCTACTCACTAGTGTGACACTTTTATCAGTCACTCGTCAAACCTCTGGAAACCCTTTAGTTCATATATAAAATGGGGACACTAAAAATACTTCAGTTTTTGGGAGGCTCCAATATTTAAGTATTTGGAATTGCTTTAAATGTTATAAAGTGCTAAATAAACTTGATTTGTTGGTGATAATGATTATGAACCTAGAGAATTAAAATTCTTAAACTTTCTCTAACCAGTACCCTGAAAGCCCTAGAATAGGATTTACCTACTGTATATTACCTCAAAGTAGTTCCATTCTTTAGAGACTAGAAAGCAGTTTAGATATTTAAAATTCCTTCCTTGTTCAGTGTCTCCTTTTGAGTTATCTGACTTCTTATGAGCTCTTTCATCATAGTCAGATGGACAGTTTCTGAATATGAAGGTCAATCAGATAATGGGGCCACTTCCTTGAACCCCTTGTGGAGGAGCTATAAAAGGAAATAGGGAAATAACATTTACTGTTTGTTAATTTGTTGGTAGATTTTAACTTTTTAGACTTTCCCTAGCCTCCACCAGCAAGGACAATTTGTAGTCACTCCATCTCTTTTTCTTGCAAAATAAGTCATGTTCTTCTTATTCTGAATTTATGGGAGGGGGGGGGGAGACGAGAGAGAGAGAGAGAGAGAGAGAGAGAGAGAGAGAGAGAGAGAGAGATCTCCTAAAGAGGTCTGCAAGATATAGAAAATGATCCTAATGCTTTCTGATATTCCTCACTCCTTGCACTATACTAACTGCAAAAGCATGCCCTTGGTACTTGATAAAAGCTTATGGCAGGGGAAACTGGAAAGTACATGATATTTATGCAGAAATTAGCAAGGTCATTATTTTTTAAACCTATTTCTATTATTGATAACATAAATATTAATGAGATTTCACCCCTTAGGGCTCAGGTACTTCTAATTCAGATGTCAAAATGTAAGAAATTATAATTCCATAACAATAATGAAACAATAATTCTTTTTTCACATGGCTCAAAGAAATTCACAAATCTTAAGTTAATCCATTGGTTGTCACAAGTCCTGCATTGTAATTCAGACACATATCTCTGTTCCTGTTATTGTCTGGTCTGAGTCAGCCAAAGTGGGGTCTAGATCTGAGACTGTAATAATGAAACAGATGTTCCATAGACCCAAATTGGCAAGAAAAGTCAATGGTTGTCTGGATAAGGCATTGGTATCTGGCAAAGTAATAGGCTTTGGGATTTGCAAGGGCTTTAGGAATCACTTCAATCTCAGACTGTAGACATGAGAAAAGGGTATTCATCTGGAAGTAGGGCCTCAGAGGTCAGTGGCTTGACTTTTGAACCCCAGAAGAATTTAGGGGTTAGGTTGGGAGGGGCCTAAGATTCAGAGACAATGTCATATGGGGTAAGAATGATTAAGCTCGGGCTCAACTGGCCTAAACTATAACCTAGGAACTGGAGGTAGGTTTTAAAGCAAGATGTGAGCCTCATCTAACCAGGCTAGAACACAAGTGCTGGGATTAGGTATTTAATCTCAAAGAACTCACAGCAAGATTGGCCTCAGGTGAGTTAGAATGTGATGGACTGACAGTTCCTTTTCCTTCTCCTTTCTCATGAAGAGATGCTCCCAGATTCTGACCACACACTGGAACTTTAGTCTTCTGAAGGGAAGATTTGAAGCCTGGGGGTCAGTTTCTAAGGAGGGGGCTTCTGAGTGTAGCTGGTTGGCAAAGAATGAAGAAGGCTCTGGCTGTTCTTTCCCTGCCTATACCCCACCTCAACCCCCTATGCTTCTACTTAGCCCTTGTTCCACTAATCCCATTAATACCTCAAGGGCCGTTCCTCTGGAATAACATCACCTTGGTTATAGTACGATCCACTGAGATAACTCACAGTGTGGACTGATTCGTTAGACCAGAAGAACTGAACAAATCTCTAATATCACATGATTGTCACAATGGTGACTTCTCTATTCTGGGTAATCACAAGGACTGAATATTAGCTAGGGCCCCGGGCAGATCTAATTTCTTGTATTGTCACATTCAAAGTGCAGTCCAATAACTAACAGCAAAGTGTTTCCAAACTTTAATTGTATCTCTTAAAGCATAGAAAAGATCTGAGTTATAACCCATAGCACCAATTCTTAAAGTCTATGGTTTCTCCTTCCCCATTCTGTTATACTCTAAAGCCTCCCCAGAGGTGCTCATCCTCTGAATACTGAATATCTCACTCGCGACACTGTAGAAACTTCTCTCCAGCTCACTTATCCTTTCTCCACACTACACCAAAGCCCTGGCTTCTCACCTGGGAGAGGCTGCCAGGATTTCGTAATAAGTAACTACGGGCAATATTGAATGGCTCTAGAATGATAAAAGGACACAGCAAATTCATTTGTTCCCCTAACCATAGTACGCAAAACTCTTAGGTACAGTTATTTTCAGTCTGACTCTTTTTCTCACAAAATGTTTGGAAAGTACTTCCAGATAATTAACATTCTCCACTTTATTAATAACAAAATGAAAGTCAAGGACTGTGAGAAAAGTTCTAAATTTGAAATTGAGTGGGTGGACACAGAATGGAAAATTATATGTAAGTTTAAATTTGAAATATCAAGGAATAATTCCATAAGTCCTGCTTTAACTCATCAAAACTAGCAGATACCATCACTGGGTGATTCTGTTCTAAGAATGTTCTAGACTTAATTCTTGCTAAACTAAGTAAATCCATGGCCTCCAGCAAGTTACTTAAACTCTGGTCCGCATTTTTATCATAAGTAAATGTAGGGAATTAGCCTACTACGTTAATTTCTGAATTTCCTATGAGGTATAAAAATGTATGAAAAATAACCGGGGATGGGATAAATTCCTAAGATAGCTGCTGTTTGTTTTTTTTTGTTAGTTTTGTGTTTTTTTTGGTGGTCAGCAATATAATTTTTTATTGGGAAGCTGAAAGACACCATTGCCAAACAGAGCATCTGCAGTGTTAACATCTATATTTGAGCATCTTTCGTTTTCCCAAGGGGTGCAGATGAGAAGAAGGAAGGCAGAGAAATGCACTTGAATTAAGCTTTTCAAGATGGATAGAACAGAGAGCATTCGCAGAGGCAGGTCAAGTTCAACCCAAGAACAGCTCTCTCAGTGCTTTCACAACTAGTTAAAATACAAGACCAGTAGTAACTCAGCTCTCAAATCAGTGCTGAAATCAAGCAGAAGGTTGTTAATATTGATACGGCTAACATACATCAAATAGGATTACTGAATTTTCTGAATCCAAAAGTTCTCCACAGTGTTGACATTTCCTTACTGAACTCCCAGGATTGTTTGGTTTCAAAGGCTGTTGGGCTCAAGATCCATTTGTTTGTTTGTTTGAACGAACATCTTTATTGGAGTATAATTGCTTTACAATGGTGTGTTAGTTTCTGCTTTATAACAAAGTGAATCAGTTATACATATACATATGTTCCCATATCTCTTCCCTCTTTGGTCTCCCTCCCTCCCACCCTCCCTGTCCCACCCCAGGTGGTCACAAAGCCCCGAGCTGATCTCCCTATGCTATGTGGCTGCTACCCACTAGCTATCTCTTTTACATTTGGTAGTGTATATATGTCCATGCCACTCTCTCACTTTGTCACAGCTTACCCTTCCCCCTCCCATGTCCTCAAGTCCATGCTCTAGTAGGTCTGTGCCTTTATTCCCGTCTTACCCCTAGGTTCTTCATGACCGTTTTCTTTTTTTTCCGCCTTAGATTCCATATATATGTGTTAGCATACGGTATTCGTTTTTCTCTTTCTGACTTACTTCACTCTGTATGAAAGACTCTAGGTCCATCCACCTCTCTACAAATAACTCAATTTCGTTTCTTTTTATGGCTGAGTAATATTCCATTGTATATACGTGCCACATCTTCTTTATCCATTCACCTGATGATGGACACTTAGGTTGTTTCCATCTCCGGGCTATTGTAAATAGAGCTGCAATGAACATTTTGGTACATGACTCTTTGAATTATGGTTTTCTCAGGATATATGCCCAGTAGTGGGATTGCTGAGTTATATGGTAGTTATACTTGTAGTTTTTAAAGAAACCTCCATACTGTTCTCCATAGTGGCTGTACCAATTCACATTCCCACCAGCAGTGCAAGAGTGTTCCGTTTTCTCCACACCTTCTCCAGCATTTGTTGTTTCTAGATTTTTTGATGATGGCTATTCTGACCAGTGTGAGATGATATCTCATTGTAGTTTTGATTTGCATTTCTCTAATGATTAATGATGTTGAGCATTCTTTCATGTGTTTGTTGGCAATCGGTATATCTTCTTTGGAAAAATGACTAGGTCTTCTGCCCATTTTTGGATTGGGTTGTTTGTTTTTATGTTATTGAGCTGCATGAGCTGCTTGTAAATTTTGGAGATTAATCCTTTGTCAGTTGCTTCATTTGCAAATATTTCCTCCCATTCTGAGGGTTGTCTTTTGGTCTTGTTTATGGTTTCCTTTACTGTGCAAAAGCTTTGAAGTTTCATTAGGTCCCATTTGTTTATTTTTGTTTTTATTTCCATTTCTCTAGGATGTAGGTCAAAAAGGATCTTGCTGTGATTTATGTCATAGAACATTCTGCCTATGTTTTCCTCTAAGAGTTTGATAGTTTCTGGCCTTACATGTAGGTCTTTAATCCATTTTGAGCTTATTTTTGTGTATGGTGTTAGGGAGTGTTCTAATTTCATACTTGTACATGTAGCTGTCCAGTTTTCCCAGCACCACTTATTGAAGAGGCTGTGTTTTCTCCATTGTATATCCTTGCCTCCTTTATCAAAGATAAGGTGACCATATGTGCATGGGTTTATCTCTGGGCTTTCTATCCTGTTCCATGGATCTATATTTCTGTTTTTGTGCCAGTACCATACTGTGTTGATTACCGTAGCTTTGTAGTATAGTCTGAAGTCAGGGAGCCTGATTCGTCCAGCTCCATTTTTCATTCTCAATATTGCTTTGGCTCTTCGGGGTCTTTTATGTTTCCATACAAATTGTGAAATTTTTTGTTCTAGTTCTGTGAAAAATGCCAGTAGTAGTTTGATAGGGATTGCATTGAATCTGTAGATTGCTTTCGGTAGTAGAGTTATTTTCACAATGTTGTTTCTCCAATTCAAGAACATGGTATATCTCTCCAGCTATTTGTATCATCTTTAATTTCTTTCATCAGTGTCTTATAATTTTCTGCATACAGGTCTTTTGTCTCCTTAGGTAGGTTTAGTCCCAGATATTTTATTCTTTTTATTGCAGTGGTTAATGGGAGTGTTTTCTTAATTTCACTTTCAGATTTTTCATCATTAGTGTATAGGAATGCCAGAGATTTCTGTGCATTAATTTTGTATCCTGCTACTTTACCAAATTCATTGATTAGCTCTAGCACTTTTCTGGTAGCATATTTAGGATTCTCTATGTATAGTATCATGTCATCTGCAAACAGTGACAGCTTTACTTCTTCTTTTCCGATTTGGATTCCTTTTATTTCCTTTTCTTCTCTGATTGCAGTGGCTAAAAATTCCAAAACTATATTGAATAAGAGTAGTGAGAGTGGGCAACCTTGTCTTGTTCCTGATCTTAGTGGAAATGGTTTCAGTTCTTCACCATTGAGGACAATGTTGGCTGTGGGTTTGTAATATATGACCTTTATTATGTTGAGGAAATTTCCCTCTATGCCTACTTTCTGCAAGGTTTTTATCATAAATGGGTGTTGAATTTTGTTGAAAGCTTTCTCTGCATCTATTGAGATGATCATGTGGTTTTTCTCCTTCAATTTGTTAATATGGTGTATCATGTTGACTGATTTGCGTATTTTGAAGAATCTTTGCATTCCTGGAATAAACCGCACTTGATCATGGTGTATGATCCTTTTAATGTGCTGTTGGATTATGTTTGTTAGTATTTTGTTGAGGATTTTTGCATCTATGTTCATCAGTGATATTGGCCTGTGGTTTTCTTTCTTTGTGACATCTTTGTCTGTTTTGGTATCAGGGTGATGGTGGCCTCGTAGAATGAGTTTGGGAGTGTTCCTCCTTCTGCTGTATTCTGGAAGAGTTTGAGAAGGATAGGTGTTATCTCTTCTCTAAATGTTTGATAGAATTTGCCTGTGAAGCCTTCTGGTCCTGGGCTTTTGTTTGTTTTTGTTTGCACAGTTTCAATTTCAGTGCTTGTGATTGGTCTGTTCATATTTTCTATTTCTTCCTGGTTCAGTCTTGGAAGGTTGTGCTTTTCTAAGAGTTTGTCCATTTCTTCCACGTTGTCCATTTTATTGCCATAGAGTTGCTTGTAGTAATCTCTCATGATCTTTTTTATTTCTGCAGTGTCAGTTGTTACTTCTCCTTTTTCATTTCTAATTCTGTTGATTTGAGTCTTCTCCCTTTTTTTCTTGATGAGTCTGGCCAATGGTTTACCAATTTTGTTTATCTTCTCAATGAAACAGCTTTTAGTTTTATTGATCTTTGCTATCATTTCCTTCATTTCTTTTTCATTTATTTCTGATCTGACCTTTATGATTTCTTTCCTTCTGCTAACTTTGGGGAATTTTTATTCCTCTTTGTCTAATTGCTTTAGGTGCAAGGTTAGGTTGTTTATTTGCAATGTTTCCTGTTTCTTAAGGTAGGATTGTATTGCTATAAACTTCCCTCTTAGAACTGCTTTTCTGCATCCCATAGGTTTTGGGTCATCGTGTCCCCATTGCCATTTGTTTCTAGGTATTTTTTGAGTTCCTCTTTAATTTCTTCAGTGATCACTTCATTATTAAGTAGTGTATTGTTTAGCCTCCATGTGTTTGTATTTTTTACAGATCTTTTCCTGTAATTGATATCTAGTCTCATAGCGTTGTGGTCAGAAAAGATACTTGATACAATTTCAATTTTCTTAAATTTACCAAGGCTTGATTTGTGACCTAAGATATGATCTATCCTGGAGAATGTTCCATGAGCACTTGAGAAAAATGTGTATTCTGTTGTTTTTGATGGAATGTCCTATAAATATCAATTAAGTCCATCTTGTTTAATGTATCATTTAAAGCTTGTGCTTCCTTATTTATTTTCATATTGGATGATCTGTCCATTGGTGAAAGTGGGGTGTTAAGGTTCCCTACTATGAATGTGTTACTGTGGATTTCCCCATTAATGGCTGTTAGTATTTGCCTTATGTATTGAGGTGCTCCTCTGTTGGGTGCATAAATATTTACAATTGTTATATCTTCTTGGATCGATCCCTTGATCATTATGTAGTGTCCTTCCTTGTCTCTTGTAACATTCTTTAAAGTCTATTTTGTCTGATGTGAGAATTGCTACTCCAGCTTTCTTTTGATTTCCATTTGCATGGAATATCTTTTTCCATCCCCTCACTTTCAGTCTGTATGTGTCCCTAGGTCTGAAGTGGGTCTCTTGTAGACAGCATATATATGGGTCTTGTTTTTGTATCCATTCAACCATTCTGTGTCTTTTGGTGGGAGCATTTAATCCATTTACATTTAAGGTAATTATTGATATGTATGTGCCTATTACCATTTTCTTAATTGTTTTGGGTTTGTCATCGTAGATCTTTTCCTTCTCGTGTTTCTTGCCTAGAGAAGTTCCTTTCACATGTTGTAAAGCTGGTTTGGTGGTGCTGAACTCTCTCAGCTTTTGCTTGTCTGCAATGGTTTTAATTTCTCCATCAAATCTGAATGAGATCCTTGCTGGGTAGAGTAATCTTGGTTGTAGGTTTTTCTCCTTCATCACTTTAAATATGTCCTGCCAGTCCCTTCTGGCTTGCAGAGTTTGCTGAAAGATCAGCTGTTAACCTTATGGGGATTCCTTTGTGTGTTATTTGTTGTTTTTCCCTTGCTGCTTTTAATATGTTTTCCTTGTATTTAATTTGTGATAGTTTGATTAATATGTGTCTTGTCATGTTACCCCTTGGATTTATCCTGTATGGGACTCTCTGTGCTCCTGGACTTGATTAACTATTTCCTTTCCCATATTAGGGAAGTTTTCAACTATAATCTCTTCAAATATTTTCTCAGTCCCTTTCTTTTTCTCTTCTTCTTCTGGCACCCCTATAAGTCGAATGTTGGTGCATTTAATGTTGTCCCAGAGGTCTCTGAGACTGTCCTCCGTTCTTTTCATTCTTTTTTCTTTATTCTGCTCTGCAGTAGTTATTTCCACTTTTTTATCTTCCAGGTCACTTATCCGTTCTTCTGCCTCAGTTATTCTGCTATTGATGCCTTCTAGAGTATTTTTAATTTCATTTATTGTGTTGTTCATCATTGCTTGTTTCCTCTTTAGTTCTTCTAGTTCCTTGTTAAATGTTTATTGCATTTTCTCTATTCTGTTTCCAAGATTTTGGATCATCTTTACTATCATTATTCTGAATTCTTTTTCAGGTAGACTGCCTATTTCATCTTCATTTGTTAGGTCTGGTGGGTTTTTACCTTGTTCCTTCATCTCCTATGTGTTTTTCTGTCTTCTCATTTTTCTTATCTTACTGTGCTTGGGGTCTCCTTTTTGCAAGGTGCAGGTTAGTAGTTCCCATTGTTTTTGGTGTCTGTCCCCAGTGGCTAAAGTTGGTTCAGTGGGTTGTGTAGGCTTCCTGGTGGAGGGGACTGGTGCCTGTGTTCTGGTGGATAAGGCTGGATCTTGTCTTTCTGGTGGGCAGGTCCACATCTGGTGGGCAGGTCCACTTCTGGTGGTGTGTTTTGGGGTGTCTGTGGCCTTATTATGATTTTAGGCAGCCTCTCTGCTAATGGGTGGGGTTGTGTTCCTGTCTTGCTAGTTGTTTGGCATAGGATGTCCAGCACTGTAGCTTGCTGGTCATTGAGTGAAGCTGGGTCTTGGTGTTGAGATGAAGTTCTCTGGGAGATTTTCGCCGTTTGATACTACGTGGAGCTGGCAGGTCTCTTGTGGACCAGTGTCCTGAAGTTGGCTCTCCCACCTCAGAGGCACAGCACTGACTCCTGGCTGCAGCACCAAGAGCCTTTCATCCACAGGGCTCAGAGTAAAAGGGAGAAAAAGTAGAAAGAAAGAAAGAAAGAAAGAAAGACGATAAAATAAAGTAAGATAAAATAAAATAGTTATTAAAAAATATTAAGAAAAAAAATTTTTTTAAAGTAAAAAAAAAAAAAAACGGACGGACCCGAACCCTAGGACAAATGGTGAAAGCAGACCTATACAGGCAAAATCTCACACAGAAGCATACACATACACACTCACAAAAAGAGGAAAAGGGGTAAAAATAATATATCTTGCTCTCAATGTCCACCTCTTCAATTTGGGATGATTCCTTGTCTATTCAGGTATTCCACAGATGCAGGGTACATCAAGTTGATTGTGGAGCTTTAATTCGCTGCTCCTGAGGCTGCTGGGAGAGATTTCCCTTTCTCTTCTTTGTTCTCACAGCTCCCAGGGGCTCAGCTTTGGATTTGGCCCCGCCTCTGCGTGTAGGTCGCCGGAGGGCGTCTGTTCTTCACGCAGACCAGACGGGGTTAAAGGAGCAGCTGATTCGGGGGCTCTGGCTCACTCAGGCCGGGGGGGGGGGGAGGGAGGGGCACGGGGAGAGCCTGTGGCGGCAGAGGCTGGCGTGACGTTGCACCAGCCTGAGACGCGCCGTGCGTTCTCCCAGGGAAGTTGTCCCTGGCTGCCGGGACCCTGGCAGTGGCGGGCTGCACAGGCTCCCCGGAAGGGGGGTGTGGATAGTGACCTGTGCTCGCACACAGGCTTCTTGGTGACGGCAGCAGCAGCCTTAGCGTCTCCTGCCCATCTCTGGGGTCCGCGCTTTTAGCTGCGGCTCTCGCCCATCTCTGGAGCTCCTTTAAGCAGCGTTCTTAATCCCCTCTCCTCGTGCACCAGGAAACAAAGAGGGAAGAAAAAGTCTCTTGCCTCTTCTGCAGCTTCAGACTTTTTCCGGACTCCCTCCCGGCTAGCCGTGGCGCACTGACCCCTTCAGGCTGTGTTCATGCCGCCAACCCCAGTCCTCTCCCTGGGATCTAAGCTCTGAAGCCCAAGCCCCAGCTCCCAGCCCCGCCCGCCCCGGCGGGTGAGCAGACAAGCCTCTCGGGCTGGTGAGTGCCAGTCGGCACCGATCCTCTGTGTGGGAATCTATCCGCTTTGCCCTCCGCACCTCTGTTGCTGTGCTCTCCTCCGCGGCTCCGAAGCTCCCTCCCTCCTCCACCCTCAGTCTCCGCCCGCAAAGGGGCTTCCTAGTGTGTGGAAACCTTTCCTCCTTCACAGCTCCCTCCCACTGGTGCAGGTCCTGTCCCTATTCCTTTGTGTCTGTTTTTTCTTTTTTCTTTTGCCCTGCCCAGGTACGTGGGGACTTTCTTGCCTTTTGGGAGGTGTGAGGTCTTCTGCCAGCGTTCAGTAGGTGTTCTGTAGGAGTTGTTCCACGTGTAGATGTATTTCTGATATATCTGTACGGAGGAAGGTGATCTCCACGTCTTACTCTTCCGCCTATACTTAGCATTTACTGTTTGACTTTCCTATAACTTCATTCACCATTCATCATTGTTTATTTGCCATCATTCGTATTTCATTGAAGTAAGTTCTCAAATTTTCTTTTAACTGCTTTTAAAACACAAAATGCTTTTAAAATATCTTTTTTGGTAATGGTTATCAAATTTGGGAATTATCGTTAAATTGCTTTTAGGTAATTAGTTAAAATGAATTATGTACACCTTTCCCCTTAAAATTGCAAGGAAATATGTACCCCCCTTTTTTGAGTCTTGATGATATTCCTTTTAGTTGTAATGCATTATTTTTAGAAACGTGGTCTTATTTTCCTTTTTATTTTACATGGAAATGAGCCTCATCTGACATGTTGGCTTTTAATAACTTAATGCAACTTAAGTGTTTTGCATAAAATAAGGTTCTTTTTGATTTATTTTTTTTTAATTTAAGGCCTAAAGTACTAATACAAAAGTAACGTCTTCCAAGTGATACTAGTTATTAGGGCTAGAATAAAAAGGAAAGGAACTAGCTAAGTTTTGAACTAGAATTTGCTGTTACCTCCAGGAGGGTTTATTTCCTGAGGAGTAGAAAAGTAGACCTTTGGAATTGCCTGTTTACAACAAAGAAAGATCATACATAGGAAACTGTTTCAAGTGTCAAGTTCAGTTACTAGGTATATGATCTTAGGAAAATTACTTAAGCTCTCTAGTTTCTTCAAATAGTAAAATATGAAATATATTGGCTATCTCAAAGGATAATTTAAGGGGAAAAATAATACATATAAAGTGTTAGAACCTGGTGAATGCTTAATAACTAATACTGTTTCTTTAAAGGATTTTCTTATGGGTTATTAAGAATAAGAATAAAGATAGAATGATTCTCAGAAATAGGGATGACAGATGGGGCTTGTGTAAGGTAATATGGGAATCATTTCTATTGTATTATCAGTATTTGAATTACACTTGTTTTGAATTACTTGTTTTGAATTACACACTACAGATAAAACTGAGTTAATGTAGGCATAATTCATTGTTCTATAAACGAAGTGGTTTAAAAGGCGTTCAGTCGGTGTGAATTGTCTTACTCTGTAAAAATTGATGCGTGAACTAGGTCCAATTATCCAGACCGATGTACACTTACTATTTTATGGCCTATTTTTTAGAGGCTAATTTGCTATCTCTGTAGAAGAAAGGACATTGGAGTTTACTTAGGTATTGGGTAGAGGGGGGAGCATTTGCCTAGAAGTTAGCCAGCCTGACTTCTGCTCCCATCTTCAGCCAAACTCTATTCATTCTTTCATTTATTCAGGGGCTTGCCATGTTCAAGGCACATAATGAAGTGCTTTCAGATAGTTTATCATCTAATATGAAGCCTAGCACAGAATGCATGTTCATTCTGTGTTAGGTAAATCATGTCATAAGGAAGATAATACGGACAATTATAAATCAAAGGAAAACATGATTCTTAAAAAGTACCAAGGTGGTTCAGAGGCATGAGAGAGCAAATCTTGCTGTTGTACTTGTGAAGACTCATTAAGGAGATGATATTGAGGGACACAGGTGTGAGAGGAATCAAAAGGGGGAAATGGAAGCAAAGAGACACTGGATTCTAGAAGAGAGGATCTGAAATGGTTTGCCTAAAGGGTCACTGTGTCACTGTGTAGTCACCGGGCAGAGTTATATGGACCCACACTAGTTACCAGCAGATGGGCCTGACTCTGTTCCTCTGTCACTGCATCTGGAGTCATGTTGCCCCAGAGGGAGGATCAGTGTCACTGGCAGTTTCCACTGGGCTTTTCACTCCAGATCTTCAGACAGTGACTTTACCTTATTCTCTGCCACAAAGTTCTTTTCTTTCCAGATTTCAAACACTAAACACTTTGTCTGAGTCACTATCACCTTCTCTATCTAGAACACTGCCGTAGCCTCATTAATGAGCTGGTATCCCTACATCCGGTCTTGGCCACTTTCCCCTGCTTAGTATCAACCTAGCAACCAGAGTAATTCTGTTCAAATTTAAGTTGTAATATCGCTCTCTGTTGTTCAACCCTCCAATAGATAAGGTACATTTCAGGATCTTACAAAGCCCTATGGATCTGGCTTTCTATCACCTCTTTGAGTATTAAAACAGTTTCACCTGAAGGACCTCATATCATCAAGACTGATCGTATCCATCAAGACTGGTGACTTTGTAAATTTACTTGATCTCTCTCTTTCAATTTTTATTAAATTAGTATCAGTGTACGTGTTACTAGAACTTCTCAAGGAAGGTGGGTTTGCCATTGGCATTGAGTTGTGTATTGTGAATCTCTAGTAGGGATTAGCTGAGTGGAAAAGTCACTTAAGAGTGGGTGATGGGGTGGGGGGGAACACTTTAGAGTGGGTGTGGGTAATGGGGAGAGGAAGCATAAGTGTGTAGTTGGCCTCCAAAGATTCCCTCATTTCGATGTCACATTTGGTTACGCAATTAACTACTGTGAATGTGCTCAACTGTATTTGACAAGGTAAGAAAAAGAAGCATTATTCAAGAAGTGATGAAAATTCAAATATTGGGGCAAAGAATAATGGTCTTTAGATGACAGCTCTTCCTTCTGTAGAAGAAAAGCAGAGAACTGCTTTTTTTGACCCAAGGCATATGCAAGAGTCATTCTCAGCCAGTGAAAGCATGATATAATTTAAGTCTGGAGAAACATCAGAAATCAGATACCTCAGAATCAAATGTATTAGGAATTCATGCCTCATTCGTTGTTTCTGACTCACATACCTTAACTAAACATAACATCTGAATTTTACGTCTCTGACTTCCCAAGCAGTCTGTCTGCTTTTTCCTCTGACTCCTGGAGATCTTTGCCTGCTCACTGGACTTCACATGCAGCTCTTTAGGTTCACGTGGAGATCACCCTTGGCTGTCAGTCCTAAACGACTTGTTTCCCCCTCATGCTCGCCATGTGTCCACTGCTGAAGTGAATTCCAATATCTAAAATAAGATCAGAAACAAATACAGTAGATTTTGTCTCCTTCCCTAAAATCTACCTCTGTCACCATCAACTTTAACCAAAATATTTATCACAAATGTGCTAATCTATTTTACTTCATTTCCTCATTTCCTCCATAGAGTAGGTAATGTTGTGTAGTAGGTGGAAAGAGAAAGATGGATTCAGACACACCCATTATAAAGAATATGGGCTTATTTACTAAAGGTTTTTTACTGGCTGACTTACATACTGTTCCATCCCTCTTCTAAGCAAGATACTTCTTTTTCTCTGCATTAGACTGTTTCTAGGAAGAGCATTGCCCCTGCCCTGAAGGCAGGGGTGCAGTGTTGGGGAGCAACAGGCTTCTTCACTCTCTCCACTAAAACCGTGAACAGGAAGTAGAAAACTGATAAATCCTTTTTATGAATTTTAGCTGATTCTTTTTCTAGGAAACTTCACATTTAGGTATGTTGTTTCACTTGGGTCCATTCTCCAAATCGATAATTCATTTTTTTTTTCCCAGAAAACTCTCCTTAAAGCTTTTTATAGAGTTTTTTTCTTTTACCACTTCTGCACTATTGTCTTCGAAGTTAGAAAGTCTTCAGTCTGGTTCAGTGATTTTTTGCTGAAAAAATGTGCAAATTTCAGCAATATCCTCTGACATTTTGCCCAGAATGTGTAAAATTATTTTTTATAGAGAATTTAGAGCTAGAAAGAGTGTGTTAGAAACAGTGCTTTATAAAGAACATACAGGATAAAAAGCCTAACCCCAAAGAACTTATGTCACAAAACACAATTCTAAACCATAGTGAGAAATGGTATTATTGAAAGGCATTGTAAATTACTAATTATTCCACTGGCACTGATGTGTGCAGTACTGTGTTACGCACGTGGTTAACTTCTTGAATAGGAGAACAGTAGGTGCTCTCAAGTTTAAAAATGGTTAAGGACTTGCAGGTTTGTGCTAGGTAACAGTCATTTCTTATTATTGAATAATCTGACTTTTTATAATATAAAACTTAGAATTCTCTCAGAAGAATTTTCCTAGAAAATGGATCTGAAATATGAATCTTGCAGAAACGCTTGATTGTGAAAATGGAGGATGTTGATAAGTACATTAAAGCTATTATCTTTTAGCATATTTATTACTTAGTAAATAGTTATTAATTGCCTATTCTATATAAAGTACTAGACAATATGGACTAAAAAAATGACCAAGATGTTGTCCCTATTTTCAGGAAGCCTGTAGATTAGTGGAGATATATATGCAAATAAAGAGTGCAGTAATTTATGGTAGAGGCTAAGATAGATGTCTTTTTAGGCTACAAACAAATACACAAAGGAAGAGGGGAATCCACGTTGACTGCCCCTCAGTAATCCAGGCTGAAATGAAAAATAATTAAGATAAATTAATGCCAGTTATTAAATGCTGTTAAAATTCAGGAACATTGATGAAGCTATTCTGTAGCTTGAGATAATCTTTAACCCATATGATGGTATTTTAAAAATTCAGAAAAATTTGAGGATAGCTCCAGGCAGCTGAAATTTCAGCCACCAAATCTCTCTGTTTCCAGTCGGTAGGAGGCAGAAATTGTCAATTAGAGTGTCTATAAATTCCTTGGAAAGATAGACCACAGCGTGCGTATGAGCTCAAGTGCATTTTTGCGGGTAAAGGATCTGTAGGTTACATCAGAGTCCCGAAGGGGTTTATATTTCAAAAATTAAGAACTTTTTTGAATTATTTTTTAACATCTTTATTGGAGTATAATTGCTTTACAATGGTGTGTTAGTTTCTGCTTTATAACAGAGTGAATCAGCTATACGTATACATATATCCCTATATCCCCTCCCTCTTGCATCTCCCTCCCAACCTCCCTATCCCACCCCGCTAGGTGGTCACAAGCCCCTTGCTGATCTCCCTGTGCTATGCGGTTGCTTCCCACTAGCTATCTGTTTTATATGTGGTAGTGTATGTATGTCCATGCCACTCTCTCACTTCATCCCAGCTTACCCTTCCCCCTCCCCGTGTCCTCAGTTCCATTTTCTACGTCTGTGTCTTTATTCCAGTCGTGCCCCTAGGTTCTTCAGAAACATTTTTTGTTTGTTTTTTAGATTCCATATATATGTGTTAGCATACAGTATTTGTTTTTCTCTTTCTGACTTACTTCACTCTGTATGACAGACTCTAGGTTCATCCACCTCACTACAAATAACTCAATTTTGTTTTTTTTTAAGGCTGAGTAATATTCCATTGTATATATGTGCCACATCTTCTTTATCCATTCATTTGTTTATGGACACTTAGGTTGCTTCCATGTCCTGGCTACTGTAAATAGAGCTGCAATGAACATTGTGATACATGACTCTTTTTGAATTACGGTTTTCTCAGGGTATATGCCCAGTAGTGGGATTGCTGGGTCATATGGTAGTTCTATTTTTAGTTTTTTAAGGAACCTTCATACTGTTCTCCATAGTGGCTGTATCAATAAGAGAATTTGGTAACTCAGGTTTCACCAATGGAAGTTAAGTATTAATCTCAAAAAATAATTTTAAATTTAAAGAACAAAGGCTTTAGAGTGCAGAGTTCATGGAGTTATAGTAATTGATACATTTTCTAATAGGTAAACGTGTCTGCTATTCGTAAACTGTTTTCTTTAAATCCCTAAAGAGAGCAGAATAAGGCCTTTTTATTTTTATATTTTTGACTTCTATACTTTTAGTTAAAAATAAGACAAAGGGCTTCCCTGGTGGCGCAGTGGTTGAGAGTCCGCCTGCCAATGCAGGGGACACGGGTTTGTGCCCCGGTCCGGGAAGGTCCCACA
The DNA here is from genome assembly GCF_039906515.1 of Pseudorca crassidens. Classification (NCBI taxonomy): domain Eukaryota; kingdom Metazoa; phylum Chordata; class Mammalia; order Artiodactyla; family Delphinidae; genus Pseudorca; species Pseudorca crassidens. The sequence goes on along the minus strand of NC_090302.1, from coordinate 74,110,463 downwards.
TGCCGCAGAGCGGCTGGGCCCGTGAGCCATGGCCGCTGAACCTCCGCGTCCAGAGCCTGTGCTCCGCAACGGGAGAGGCCACAACAGTGAGAGGCCCGCGTACCAACAAAAAACAAAAGACAGAAATCTATGGCCTGATTTACTGTCTAGCAGATGTGGGACTAAAAACCATTTTCCTTCTATTGATGTTCAAGACTTAAGAAAATAGTCTTTCTATGTCTACCTTGAGAATACCATTACTGTATTATAGTAATAAATTAATTCCAATATTGCGTTAACTTATGGTTGGACGTTATATGTACTGTTTTCTTCTCTGCTTTATATGATTACAGGTTATTTAAATTTGTTTTTTTTACTAACCTTTGTATAAAGTTACGATAGAAGAATTTTTACAGTTGTGTTAATGTACATCTTTATAATGAAATTAAACCTCAGCCATAAGACATTAGGAAATCAGAATAAATTTATTAATGTTTTGAGAAACATTTGTAAACTACAGCACACCTGGAGTTTTCAAAACAAAACAAAACAAACGTCTAGTTTGAATAGTGTCCTATTAATTCGGTTCACCATTTAAAAATAACAATAATATTAGTCATGGAAACAGTACAGCAGTATGTTGAAGCAAATGATAATTTCACTCACTTCTGTGACTAAACCTGAGTTCATGTTATGAAAAACTTGACAGGTACAGGGTTTTTTTTCCTCTTCTAAATTTTGTCTGGGTCAGATGATACGGCCAATCTCAGTGGGGCTCAGAATAGCACAGCACAACTGTACAGGCTTTGGCAGTCTTGTCCTGCCATTTATTAGCTATGTGGCTTTGGGGAGTTTACTTATCTCTCTGACAATCAGACTCTTCATATATAAAAATAACACTGGGACCGTTACGGTAATTAATAATGCACATGTTTTACACATGCAGGTGATTAGTAATATTATCATTATTAATTGTCAAGCAGAAAGAAACAAAGTCAGATGATTAAAAAGAATAGAATGGCATGTACTGTAAAATGCACATTATGCGTTCTTCTCTAAACTTCAGTTTCATCATCTACAAGATGAAATTGTTGGAGTATTCTAACATCCCATCCAATGCGAATTTCCCTACATTTATGAAAAAGAACTGAATGTGTGTCTGTATCAGAAATAAATCTATTCACTGATTTTAGCTCAGTGATTTGGGCCGATGGAGTAGATCTGATCAGAGAGTAAGAAGGTGCATTGTTCACATAGATTAAAATAGATGGTATGACCCCAGAAATCATTGTTATCTGACTGAATGTGCTTTTAAAAATAAATTGTTTAGAGATGTCTTAATACAATTTTCTGGTAGAGCCCATAGAAAAATAGTATCATTTCTTCATTGTGCCACTTTCTAAAAATGTTTTCAGTGTTTAGGCTGTTCCATGTCTTACAATGTAGCTTGGGAGCATTATCTTGACAAAATATGATAGGGATTATATGTCAGAAGCCACAAGAGAGAAGTCTTACTTTAAGCAACTATGCAATATTAGACATGTTAGATTTTTGCCATTATTCTTTATTCTGTCCTCCACAACATATTATTCTAGGTTGCTTTATTTAGCACGACTCCCTAAAGGAAATGAGCTGAGCCTCATTTAATGTTTGGTTGTATAGGTGGGTGAGTAGTAACTTTATCAAACCAACTTGACAAGGTGGTGTTTCTCATCTCAAGGGACTTCCAGGTGAAGAGAAATCTATAAATATATGGGGAGCAAAATAGTGCACTCACTTCAATTAGTGTGACTGACAGAAACAAAAGTTTATTAGTGATTATTTTGTAACTAATTTGCTTACTGAATTTATTAATACAAGGTGAAATAACATTACATTTCCTGAGCAGAAAGAAAACTGTTGCAGAAAAAGTTTCTTCTTCTTTCCTGTCATAATTCTGATTTATTTCTTTATGTATTTATAACTCCATTTCACTTCAAAATAGACGCTCAATTTTCTTTATTAAGTGAATGGTTTAAATGGGAATAACTATGGAAAAGTTAAAAACTAATAAATGTAAAGTGAATCTGTGTTTGCCGAGGGAAATTTTGGGGGCAGAGAAACTAATCAGTAAATGAGTATTTATCATTGTAGTCTATACTGATTTATTTCTTGATTTAAAGACATTTTTAAAATATATCAATAAGAGAGGATTTTCATTTGAGGAAAGGGTGATTAGATGTTTGCTACATTATCAGTAAAATTGAACTGAACTGACTTATTTCAACTTATCAGTGTAATACATGTCTAGGGTTTTGACCTATAAGGCAGATAAGGAAAACTGTTAGAAACCTGATCAAATCCATAGGATAACTGTCACTCTTTGCCCTTTTTGTTCTTTTTTAAACTGAAGACATCTCTCTCGGAGTTCTCTGCCCCCTTGCTCCAATCTTGTTTTACTGGTTTTTAGGCCCTCTGCCCAGCTGTCTTCCAGGAACACCCATTTACTGATCCTGGGAATTCCTTTCACCTCTCACTACTGTGTTAATCCATCTTCTTTTTTTCTGAGTCTGATACCTTTTCTTTTTTGGTTTGCTCTCTTGATCAGGTGATTCACGTACCCAGTAGTTTCCTAAGATAGTGCTCTGATGTTAAATGTTAAGTTTACCCTACTACATGATTGCTACTTTGGCTGGGGATAGAATTCTGGTTTAAAAATCATTTTCATGTAATTTAAATGGCATGCTACACTGATTTCTAACCTCTAGAGCTGCAGTTGAAAGACTGATAGTGGGGTATTTTTGGTGGTGTTTTTCTTTATGAATTTTAGAATTTTTTTTTTGTACAGCATGTTCTTATTAGTTACACATTTTATAAATATTAGTGTATATATGTCAATCCCAATCTCCCAATTCATCACACTACCACCACCACACCCCTGCCACTTCCTCCGCTTGGTGTCCATAAGTTTGTTCTCTACGTCTGTGTCTCAATTTCTGCCCTGCAAACCGGTTCATCTGTACCATTTTTCTAGGTTTGTTTTTCTGTTTCTGACTTACTTCACTATGTATGACAGTCTCTAGATCCATCCACATCTCTAGAAATGACCCAATTTCATTCTTTTTTATGGCTGTGTGATATTCCAATGTATATATGTACGACATGTTCTTAATCCATTCATCTGTCGATGGGCATTTAGGTTGTTTCCATGACCTGGCTATTGTAAATAGTGCTGCAATGAACATTGGGGTGCATGTGTCTTTTTGAATTATGGTTTTCTCTGGGTATATGCCCAGTAGTGGGATTGCTGGGTCATATGGTAATTCTATTTTTAGCTTTTTAAGGAACCTCCATACCGTTTTCCATAGTGGCTGTATCAATTTACATTCCCACCAACAGTGCAAGGGGGTTCCCTTTTCTCCACACCCTCTCCAGCATTTGTTGTTTGTAGATTTTCTGATGATGCCCATTCTAACTGGTATGAGGTGATACCTCATTGTAGTTTTGATTTGCATTTCTCGAATAATTAGTGATGTTGAGCAGCTTTTCATGTGCTGCTTGGCCATCTGTATGTCTTCTTTGGAGAAATGTCTATTTAGGTCTTCTGCCCATTTTTAGATTGGGTTGTTTGTTTTTTTAATATTGAGCTCCATGAACTGTTTCCATATTTTGGAGACTAAACCTTTTTCTGTTGATTCATTTGCAAATATTTTCTACCATTCTTAGGGTTGTCTTTTCGTCTTGTTTGTAGTTTCCTTTGCTTTGCAAAAGCTTTTAAGTTTCATTAGGTCCCATTTGTTTATTTTTGTTTTTATTTCCATTACTCTAGGAGGTGAATCAAAAAAGATCTTGCTGTGATTTATGTCAAAGAGTGTTCTTCCTCTGTTTTCCTCTAAGAGTTTTATAGTGTCAGGCCTTACATTTAGGTCTCTAACCCATTTTGAGTTTATTTTTGTGTATGGTGTTAGGGAGTGTTCTAATTTCATTCTTTTACATGTAGCTGTCCAGTTTCCCCAGCACCACTTATTGAAGAGACTGTCTTTTCTCCATTGTATATCCTTGCCTCCTTTGTCATAAATTAATTGACCATTGGTGTGTGGTTTTATCTCTGAGGTTTGTATCCTGTTCCATTGATCTATATTTCTGTTTTTGTGCCAGTACCATATTGTCTTGATTACTGTAGCTTTGTAGTATAGTCTGAAGTCAGGGAGTCTGCTTCCTCCAGCTCCATTTTTTTCCCTCAAGACTGCTTTGGCTATTCGGGGTCTTTTGTGTCTCCATACAAATTTTAAGATTTTTTTGTTCTAGTTCTGTAAAAAATGCCATTGGTAATTTGATAGGGATTGCAATGAATCTGTAGATTGCTTTCTTCCAATCCAAGAACATGGTATATCTCTCCATCTATTTGTGGCATCTTTAATTTCTTTCATCAGTGTCTTATAGTTCTCTGCATACAGATCTTTTGTCTCCCTAGGTAGGTTTATTCCTAGGTATTTTATTCTTTTTGTTGCAATGGTAAATGGGAGTGTTTCTTTAATTTCTCTTTCAGATTTTTCATCATTAGTGTATAGGAATGCAAGAGATTTCTGTGCATTAATTTTGTATCTTGCAACTTTACCTAATTCATTGATTAGCTCTAGTAGTTTTCTGGTGGCATTTTTAGGATTCTCTATGTAGAGTATCATGTCATCTGCAAACAGTGACAGTTTTACTTCTTTCCCAATTTGGATTCCTTTTATTTCTTTGTCTTCTCTGATTGCTGTGGCTAGGACTTCCAAAACTATGTTGAATGATAGTGGCGAGAGTGGACATACTTGTTTTGTTCCTGATGTTAGAGGAAATGCTTTCAGTTTTTCACAATTGAGAATGATGTTTGCTGTGGCTTTTTCGTATATGGCCTTTATTATGTTGAAGTAGGTTCCCTCTATGCCCACTTTCTGGAGAGTTTTTATCATAAATTGGTGTTGAATTTTGTCAAAAGCTTTCTCTGCATCTGTTGAGATGACGATATGGTTTTTCTCCTTCAGTTTGTTAATATGGTGTATCACATTGATTGATTTGCGTATATTGAAGAATCCTTGCATCCCTGGGATAAATATTGATCATGGTGTATGATCCTTTTAATGTGTTGTTGGATTCTGATTGCTAGTATTTTGTTGAGGATTTTTGCATCTATATTCAACAGTTATATTGGTCTGTAATTTTCTTTTTTTTGTAGTATCTTTGTCTGGTTTTGGTATCAGGCTGATGGTGGCCTCATAGAATGAGTTTGGGAGTGTTCCTTCCTCTGCAATTTTTTGGAAGAGTTTGAGAAGGATAGATGTTAGCTCTTCTCTAAATGTTTGATAGAATTCATCTGTGAAGCCATGTGGACCTGGACTTTTGTTTGTTGGAAGATTTTTAATCACAGTTTCAGTTTCATTACTTGTGATTGGTCTGTTCATATTTTCTGTTTCTTCCTGGTTCAGTCTTGGAAGGTTATACCTTTCTAAGAATTTGTCCATTTCTTCCAGGTTGTCCATTTTATTGGCTACAGTTGTTTATAGTAGTCTCTTAGGATGCTTTGTATTTCCGTGGCATCTGTTGTAACTTCTCCTTTTTCATTTCTAATTTTATTGATTTGATTCCTCTCCCTCTTGGTGAGTCTGGCTAATGGTTTATCAATTTTATCTTCTCAAAGAACCAGCTGTTACTTTTATTGATCTTTGATATTGTTTTGTTTCTATTTAATTTATTTCTGCTCTGATCTTTATGATTTCTTTCCTTCTGCTAACTTTGGGTTTTGTTTGTTCTTCTTCCTCTGATTCCTTTAGGTGTAAGGTTAGATTGTTTACTTGAGATTTTTCTTGTTTCTTGAGGTAAGCTTTTATAGCTATAAACTTCCCTCTTAGAACTTCTTTTGCTGCATCCCATAGGTTTTGGATCATGGTGTCCTTATTGTCATTTGTCTCTGGTATTTTTTGATTTCCTCTTTGAGTTCTTCAGTGATCTCTTGGTTATTTATTAACGTATTGTTTAGCCTCCATGTGTTCATGTTTTTTACGTTTTTTTCCCTGTAACTCACTTCTAATCTTATAGCGTTGTGTTCAGAAAATATGCTTGATATGATTTCAATTTTCTTAAACTTACTGAGGCTTGATTTGTGACCCAAGATGTGATCTATCCTGGAGAATGTTCCGTGCTCACTTGAGAAGACGTGTAATCTGCTGTTTCTGGATGGAATGTCCTATAAATATCAGTTGAATCTGTCTGCTCTATTGTGTCATTTAAAGCTTCTCTTTCCTTATTTAGTTTCATTTTGTATGATCTGTCCATTGGTGTAAGTAACATGTTAAAATCCCCCACTGTTACTGAGTTACTGTTGATTTCCTCTTTTATAGCTGTTAGCAGTTGCCTTATGTATTGAGGTCCTCCTATGTTGGGTGCATATATATTTATAATTGTTATATCTTCTTCTTCGATTGATCCCTTGATCATTATGTAGTGTCCTTCCTTGTCTCTTGTAACATTCTTTATTTTAAAGTCTATTTTTTCTGATATGAGTATAGCTACTGAAGCTTTCTTTTGCTTTCCATTTGCATGGAATATCTTTTTCCATCCCCTCACTTTCAGTCTGTATGTGTCCCTAGGTCTGAAGTGGGTCTCTTGTAGACAGCATATAGATGGGTCTTCTTTTTGTATCCATTCAGCAAGCCTGTGTCTTTTGGTTGGAGCATTTAATCCATTCACGTTTAAGGTAATTATCGATATGTATGTTCCTATGACTATTTTCTTAATTGTTTTGGGTTTGTTTTTGTAGATCCTTTTCTTCTCTTGTGTTTCCTACTTAGAGAAGTTCCTTTAGTTTGTTGTAGAGCTGGTTTGGTGGTGCTGAATTCTCTTAGCTTTTGCTTGTCTGTAAAGGTTTTGATTTCTCCATCGAATCTGAATGAAATCCCTGCCGGGTAGAGTAATCTTGGTTGTAGGTTCTTCCCTTTCATCATTTAAGTATATTATGCCACTCCCTTCTGGCTTGTAGAGTTTCTGCTGAGAAATCAGCTGTTAACCTTATGGGAGTTCACTTGTATGTTGTTTTTCATTTTTCTCTTGCTGCTTTCAATAATTTTTCTTTGTCTTTAATTTTTGCCAATTTGATTACTATGTTTCTTGGCATGTTTCTCCTTGGGTTTATCCTGTATGTGACTCGCTGCTCTTCCTGGACTTGGGTGGCTATTTCCTTTCCCATGTTAGGGAAGTTTTCGACAATAATCTCTTCAAATATTTTCTCAGGTCCTTTCTTTCTCTCTTCTCCTTCTGGGACCCCTATAATGTGAATGTTGTTGCTTTAATGTTCTACCAGAGGTGTCTTAGGCTGTCTTCATTTCTTGTCATTCTTTTTTCTTTATTCTGTTCCACAGCAGTGAATTCCACCATTCTCTCTTCCAGGTCACTTATCCATTCTTCTGCCTCAGTTATTCTGCTGTCGATTCCTTCTAGTGTAGTTTTCATTTCAGTTATTGTATTGTTCATCTCTGTTTGTTTGTTCTTTAATTTTTCTAGGTATTTGTCAAACATTTCTTGCATCTTCTCGATCTTTGCCTCCATTGTTTTTCTGGGGTCCTGGATTGTCTTCACTCTCATTATTCTGAATTCTTTTTCTGGAAGGTTGCCTATCTCCACTTCATTTAGTTGTTTTTCTGGGGTTTTATTTTGTTCCTTCTTCTGATACATAGCCCTCTGCTTTTTCATCTTGTCTGTCTTTCTTTGAATGTGGTTTTTGTTCCACAGCCTGCAGAATTGTAGTCCTTTTTGCTTCTGCTGTCTGCCCTCTGGTGGATGAGGCTATCTAAGAGACTTGATGGGAGGGACTGGTGCTGGGTAGAGCTGACTGTTGCTGTGGTGGGCAGAGCTCAGTAAAACTTTAATCCACTTGACTGTTGATGGGTGGGGCTGGGTTCTCTCCCTGTTGATTGTTTGGCCTGAGGCGACCCAACACTGGAACCTACCTGGGCTCTTTGGTGCAGCTAATGACAGACTCTGGGAGGGCTCACACCAAGGAGTACTTCTCAGAACTTCTGCTGTCAGTGTCCTTGTCCCCAGGGTGAGCCACAGGCCCCGCCCACACCTGTGCAGGAGACCCTCTAACACTAGCAGGTAGGTCTGTTTCAGTCTCCCCTGGGGTCACTGCTCATTCCCCTGGGTACTGATGCGCACGCTACTTTGTGTGTGCCCTCCAAGAGTGGAGTCTCTGTTTCCCCCGGTCCTGTCGAAGTCAGGCAATCAGTTCCCACTCAGCTTCAAAGTCTGATTCTCTAGGAATTCCTCCTCCCGTTGCCAGACCCCCAGGTTGGGAAGCCTGACATGGGGCTCAGAACCTTCACTCCAGTGGGCGGACTTCTGTGGTGTAAGTGTTCTCCAATCTGTGAGTCAGCCAACCAGCAGTTATGGGATTTGATTTTACTGTGATTGCACCCCTCCTACCGTCTCATTGTGGCTTCTCCTTTGTCTTTGGGTGTGGGGTATCTTTTTTGGTGAGTTCCAGTGTCTTCCTGTCGATGATTGTCCAGCAGCTAGTTGTGATTCTGGTGTTCTCGCAAGAGGAAGTGAGAGCACGTCCGTCTACTCTGCCGTCTTGGTTCCTCTCGTCTAACTTTGCTTTTTTAACTTTTAGTTATCTTGGTGTTGTTTATGCATTTGTAGGATTGAGGTTCCCATTCCACTGCTGTTTGTCAACTTAGGGCCATCTTGGCTTCTAAAGGCCACTCTCTTGTGTGTGACTGTGGTCCCTATATCTCAGAACCCACAATGTACACTGAACTGTCCTCACACTCGGAATCTCTCTGATTGACCTTTCTGCTACTGCTCTCCTGTTTTCCTCTTCTCCCTCCTCTCTGATTGATTCTTATGCTTTTAAAGGCCCAGTTACACTGGGTTTACGTAAGTAATCCAGGATAATTTCCTTGTTTTTAGGTCAGCAGATTAGTAATCTTAATTCTATCTTCATAATAGTACCCTTTATAATAGTACCCAGATATGTATTTTATTGAATGACCAGACAATGAGAATTTTGGAGAGGGATGTGTATCTTTGGAATTTTCCTCCCCACAGGGCCTATAGACACATCTCATCTATATTCATTATCTGGAAAATGGAAACTTCCAGACCTCCTAAAGTAGGATTTCTCTAGACCAGCTTCTCTCAAGTTTTAGTGTGTTTATCAGAAACAGCCACAGAACTAACTGTGGAGTTCAGAAGCCCTGCATCTTAAAGTAGCATAGGCCCTTGGCCTTCATATTTTTACCAAGTTCCTTGGTGATTCCAGTACCCACCAAAGTTGACTTAATTTTGCTTACATAATAAAATCACCTTGGGAGCTTTTTAAAATCAAAAGCACAGGCTGCACCCCAGACCAGTTAAGACAGAATCTCTGAGGGTGGTGATCCATGTATCAGTATCTTTTTTCTTCTCATTTTTATAAATTTAAGTATAATTGACATGCAGTGTTATTAGTTTCAGGTGTGCAAATACTGTTTCAGTATTGTGACATTATCATCACAATAAGTCTAGTTAACATTCATCACCATACATAGGAACAGAATTTTTTCTTGTGGTAAGAACATTTAAGATCCACTCTTTTAGTAACTTTCAAATATGCAATAAAGTATTTTTAACTATAGTCACCATGCTGTACATTACATCTTCATGACTTATTTTAAAACTGGAAATGTGTACCTTTTCACTCCCTTCATCCATTTTGCCCACCTCCACTCTGCCACCTCTGTCAACCACCATCTGTTCTTTGTATCGATGAGCTTTAGTTTTGTGTTCTGTTTTTTGTTTTTTTACAATTCCACATATGAGTGAGTTCATATAGTATCTGTTTTACTCTGTCTGACTTATTTCACTTAGCATAATGCCCTAAAAGTCCATCCATGTTGTTGCACATGGCAAGATTTCACTCTTTTTAAGGCTAAATAATCCATTGCATATATATAAACCATATCTTCTTTATCATTTCATCTATCAGTGGACATTTAGGTTGTTTCCCTATCTTGGCTACTGTAAATAATGCTGCAGTGAGCAAGGGGATGCATGTACCTTTTTGAGCTAGTTCTTTGAATAAAAACCCAGAATTGGAATTGCTAGATCATATGGTAATTCTATTTAAAAATTTTTAAGGAACCCCATACTTTTTCATAGTGACTATACCAATTCACATTGCCACTAACAGTGCACAAGGGTCCCCTCTTCTCCACATCCTTGCCGACACTTGTTATTTGTTCTCTTTTTGATAATAACCATACCAGCAGATGTAAGGCGATATCTCATTGTGGTTTTGATTTGCATTTCCCAAATGATTAGTGATGTTCAGTATCTTTCATGTATCTGTTGCCCATCTGTATGTCTTCTTTGGGAAAATATCTGTTCAGGTTCTCTGCCCATTTTTAATTAGATTGTTTATTTATTTATTTTCTCTAAGGTTTTCTAGAGCAGTGCTTCTCAAATGTTAATCCATATATGAATGACATGGGGATCTTGTTAAAGTACAGATTCTGATTCGGTAGGACTGTGGTGGGGACTGAGATACTACATTTCTAACAAGTTCATTGGCTGTGGCATGCTGCTGGCCCATGAACCACACATTGATTAGCAAGACTCTAGAACATTTTCAGTCATCTCATCCAGGAAGTATATCAGAAACAGTGCCAAGGTTTCCACATATACTTCCCTTTTAGCTAGATTGGAATTTTCATGTGCCAAATTATAGCCCAAGCATTAAGATAGCTAAGAAGAATTGGTTTAAAATTCAGGTAAGACTTAGTGGTGGCAGTAAATTTAAGAGTGTGTGAGTGTGTGTGTGTGCATGCATGCGTGTGTGTGCATGCATGCGTGTGTGTGCATGTGCACATTTTTTATTTGTTTTGCTTTTGTTTTTTTCCGTTCAAATGCTTTCTAACATCTGGACAGCACAGTATGGTATTTGGCGTCAAAACAACCATATACTCTAACACCTACTCTAAGTAAAAACACAGAGATTGATCTATTGCTCTGTACTCCTTTGACCATAGCATTACTCAGTGTAATACCTCAAGCTTAACTGTTTCAGCTGTTACAAAATATGCCATTTATACAAAGGCAGAAAGGACAATATAAAGAAATTGTGCTATGCTGCTAAAGTTATAAATACATGTGGATTAAAATGATTTTATAAATTCTTCATTAGAATCCATTATTAAACAAAGACTTACTGAATCCCTACTACGTTGCGGGACCCTAAGTTTGAGGGGATATGAAGATGAGAAAGACATGTTCCACAGAGTGCTGAATAATCGTTGCAGAATGAATTGTGTGTGGGGAAAGAATTTTTAAAAGGCCACGGGAAGGCTGAAGAGAGACTTGTCAGTAGTGCCTGAAAATACCAGGAAAGGCAAATAGAGGAAATAGCATTTGAGCTAGACTTTGATACAGGTGTATGATGTAGACCAATGACTATGTATGAACAAAGGAAATGCAACAATGTATAAGAAAGAGTAGTGCAATTAAACATAAGAGGGTGGAGTGGAATAGAAGCAGGAAGGAATGTTTGGAGCCAGATCATTGGGAAGCTTCCAATGGCAACATTCAAAGAGCTTAGACTTTATTTGCCAGGCAGTTGAGAACAGAAACGTTAGAGCAGAGAGGTGATATGATCTGAGTTGTACTTTAAAAAAAAATCACTCTCACATTGCACCTTGATTTAAAAAAAAAATCACTGTGACAGTGGTGGAGAAGATAGATCAGAGCAGTGCCATAGGGCCGACTTCATGAATTTGACATAGAACCCCTTCCTACTGGGCCCAGATGTGTTCTTTGAATCTTTCTCAAGGTGGCACTCTGGGCTTCCATTGCCAACTGACTGAAATTGGCACAGGGGACAAAAACAATTTGCCATTCTGGGGTAGGAGACAGGCAAGACACATTGGGAGATTATGATGAGAGGAAGGATGTGAGTAGGGCACGAAATAGCTATTAATAGTGAGAGGATATTATATAAGAGAAACGGATTCTAGGGGCCTTTATGTAATAGGTTTGGCAGGACTTGGTGACTACTTTTAAGTGGTGCTGTGGGAGAAGAAGTCTGGACTGTTTCTTTCAGGGGAGAGTAAAACTACAGTTACATTATCGGTTGCCAGTAAATAGAGATGATATTTGAAGAAACTAGATAAGCTTACAATGTTAGGTACAGAGAGAAAAGAGAACAGTAGAGACAGAATCCCTGGAGAAATCTAGACTACGGAGGTAGAAGCAGATATAGAAGTTAAAGTAACAGCGATACAGAGAATTAGTAAGTGAACTAGTATGTGATAGATACGCACTGAGAAGACAGTTTGAGAATGAATAAATGATCACACACTATCAAATGGCCAGATGGCTGAGGAGGATGCTGGCTGAATAAATACCATCGATAAAAGTAAAAGACAATTATAGTACCAAAATCAAAAACAAGAGTGGTTTTATAAGAATGTTCTTAGACATTAAGACCTATAATTTGAACAATACTGCCTTGATGAAAGATTTTTTAATCAGGATTCTGTTGTGTTTGCTATTTGAACTAAACTAAAAACAATGATCAAAGAAATGGTCTGACCAATCACAAGTACTGAAATTGAAAAAGTGATTTAAAAACTTCGAACAAACAAAAGTCCAGGACCAGATGGCTTCACAGGCGAATTCTATCAAACATTTAGAGAAGAGCCAACAGCTGTCCTTCTCAAACTCTTCCAAAAAATTGCAGAGGGGGGAACACTCCCAAGCTCATTCTATGAAGCCACTGTCACCTTGATACCAAAACCAGACAAGGATACCACAAAAAAAGAAATGTACAGGCCAATATCACTGATGAATGTAGGCAAAAAGTCCTCAACAAAAATTTGCAAACCAAATCCAACCTCACATTAAAAGGATCACACACCATGATTAAGTGGGATTTATCCCAGAGATGCAAGGATTCTTCAATATATGCAAATCAATCAGTGTGATATACCACATTGACAAACTGAAGAATAAAAGACATATAATCATCCCAATAGATGCAGAGAAAGCTTTTGTCAAAATTCAACACCCATTTATGATTAAGAACTCTCCAGAAAGTGGGCATAGAGGGAACCTACCTCAACATAATAAAGGCCATATATGACAAACCTACGGCTAACATCATTCTCAATGGTGAAAAACTGAAAGCGTTTTCTCTTATATCAGGAAAAAGACAAGGATGTCCACTCTCGCCAATTTTATTCAACATAGTTTTGGAAGTTCTAGCCATGATAATCAGAGAAGAAAAAGAAATAAAAGGAATCCAGATTGGAAAAGAAGAAGTAAAACTGTCACTGCAGATGACATACTATACATAGAAAATCCTAAAGACATTATCAGAAAACTACTAGAGCTCACCAATGAATTTGGTAAACTTGCAGGATACAAAATTAATACACAGAAATCTCTTGCATTCCTATACACTAACAATGAAAGATCAGAAAGAGAAATTAAGGAAACAATCCCATTTACCACTGCATCAAAAAGAATAAAATACCTGGGAATAAACCTCCCTAAAGAGACAGAAGACCTGTCCTGAGAAAACTATAAGGTGCTGATGATAGAAATCAAAGGTGACACAAACGGATGGAGAGATATACCATGTTCTTGGATTGGAAAAATCAATATTGTGAAAATGACTCTACTACCCAAAGCAATCTACAGATTCAGTGCAATCCCTATTAAATTACTAATGGCATTCTGCACAGAATTAGAAGAAAAAAGTTTACAATCTGTATGGAAACACAAAAGACCCCAAATAGCCAAAGAAATCTTGAGAAAAAAATAGAGCTGGAAGAATCAGACTCCCTGAATTCAAACTATATTACAAAGCTACAGTCATCAAGACAGTATGGTACTGGAACAAAAACAGAAATATAGATCAATGGAACAGGATAGAAAGTCCAGAGATAAACCTACATACCTATGGTCACCTAATCTATGATAAAGGAGGCAAGAATATACAATGGAGAAAAGACAGTCTCTTCAATAAGGGGTGCTGGGAAAACTGGACAGCTACATGTAAAAGAATGAAATTAGAACACTCTCTAACAACATACACACAAAAAAACTCAAAATGGATTAAAAACCTAAATGTAAGACCAGATACTATAAAACTCTTAGAGGAAAACACAGACAGAACACTCTCTGACATATATTGCAGCAAGACTTTTTTTTTTTTTTTTTTTTTGTGGTACGTGGGCCTCTCAGTGTTGTGGCCTCTCCCGTTGCGGAGCACAGGCTCTGGACATGCAGGCTTAGCGGCCGTGGCTCATGGGCCCAGCCGCTCTGCGGCATGTGGGATCCTCCCGGACCGGGGCACGAACCTGCATCCCCTGCATCGGCAGGCGGACTCTCAACCACTGCGCCACCAGGGAAGCCCGCAGCAAGACTTTTTGATCCATCTCCTAGAGTAATGAAAACAAAAACAAAAATAAACAGGTGGGACCTAACTTAAAAGCTTTAGCACAGCAAAGGAAACCATAAACAAAACAAAAAGACAACCCACACAATGGGAGAATATATTTGCAAATGAAGTGACTAACAAGGGATTAATCTCCAAAATATACAAACAGCTCATGCAGCTCAGTATCAAAAGAACAACCAAATCAAAAATGGGTAGAAGATCTAAATAGACATTTTTCCAAAGAAGACATACTGATGGACAAAAAGCACATGAAAGGATGCTCAACATCACTAATTATTAGAAAAATGCAGGTGAAAACTACAGTGAGGTATCTTCTCACACCAGTCAGAATGGCCATCATCAAAACATCTACAAACAATAAATGCTGGATAGGGTGTGGAGAAAATGGAACCCTCTTGCACTGTTGGTGGGAATGTAAATTGATAAAGCCACTGTGGAGAACAGTATGGAGGTTCCTGAAAAAGCTAAACATAGAACTACCACATGAACCAGCAATCCCACTACTGGGCATATACCCTGAGAAACCCATAATTCTAAAAGATACATGTACCCCAATGTTCATTGCATCACTGTTTACAATAGCCAGGACTTGGAAGCAACCTAAATGTCCATCGACAGATGAATGGATAAAGAAGATGTGGTACATATATACAATGGAATATTACTCAGCCATAGAAAGGAACAAAATTGGGTCATATTTAGTGATGTGGATGAACCTAGAGCCTTTCATACAAAGTGAAGTTAAGTCAGAAAGAGAAAAACAAATATCATGATACCGCTTGCCTGTGGAATCTAAAAAAAAATGGTACAGATGAATTTACTTACAAAACAGAAGTAGAGTCACAGATGTAGAAAACAAACTTATGGTTACTGGGGGGAACGGCAGAAGTAGGGATAAATTGGGAGACTGGGATTGACATATACACGCTACCTTGTATCACATAGGTAATTAATAAGGACCTACTGTATAGCACAGGGAGCTCTACTCAACACTGTTATAACCTATATGGGAAAAAAATCTAAAAAAGAGTGAATATATGTATATGTATAACTGATTTGCTTTGCTATACACCTGAAACTAAGACAACATTGTAAATCAACTATATGCCAATAAAAATTAAATAAAAAAGAATGAACACTGAGAAAGAGCAACTCTCCTTAAATTTTCTTGGCAAAATTAGGTCAGTAATAAAGGAAATATTCCTAGATAGACAGGAATCTTTAAGTGAAATCATAGAAGCTTCTTCTTGAGGAGGCCTTTAATTTTAATCTGTTTGAGATTATTTGAATAAAGTCTGTCCAAGTGTGGGGAAGAAAAAGAAGAAAAAAGGTCTGAAAGTGTATTAAGAAATGTAAAGAACTAAGGGAACTGTATGAGGTTTTCATATTCATTTCTATGTTGTTTGAGTTTTTGCAGGAGTATGTAGTTCTCTAGTTAATAAAACCATATGAGAACTGTAGTTGAGGAGTAAGAAAAAGGTATTAATAATATTTGACAAACTCTGGAAAAGATTATGGTGCAGATTTTATGTTCCAGGGGATAGTAAAGAATAGACTGAAGAGCCATCTTTTATGTGGTATAGCTTATATATTGGCCAAAAGCCATAGGGTACTTACAGCTCCATAACTCTTGTTTTATGCAGTACATAGCAAATGCTTGATTCGTAAATGAGGCATTTTTAGGAACCAGGTCTTCTCTGAACTGTACCCCTGACTGGTAAAACATCTTAGGTCAATTCAGTTGTACTTGTTTGAATTGAATATAATTTAGACTTCAAAATTTAAATTTATCAACAGAGCTATAATTGAAAGTCTTTAGAGACTATAGGAGGGAGTTGACTATTGTTAAGACTCATGGGATTTTATAGCTTCATATAAATTATTAACAGAGATCAAGCAAATTGAGGTAAAGATATTGAAATAACTATAATTTAGGTTTTGCTATAATATTTATCCCAAAATGGTTTTTGTTGTTAAATATGATAATGATATCAAAAACTTGAGTTGAATATATTAACCATATCTAAAATACATGTGTGAAATGGCTAACCACTCTTAGATTTTCCTTCCAGACTCTATACCATTTTATCCTATTATTGATTAAAGATTAAGCTAATGATTTTTACTGAAAACTCATCTTTGAAAGTGACTCAATAAAATATTTCAGTGTAGTCAATACTTCTGATAAATTTTGACTTGAGTATGATGCTGCTCTTTGCACTTTCCCAATTTTTATCAAATTTTTAAATATCTGTGGACAGCTTTACCAAGCATATATAACTTACTAAATGAGGCTTCTCTAAAAAAATAGTGTTTACCCCAGAAATAATTCTGTCCGCTTTCAGGAAGCACTCAGGAGAGATTACTTGCTGTGTGTTGGTACTGTATAAATTCAACTCAGACATATAATTGAAACAAAAGATGTTACCACTTTTAGGTTTTAAATGACAGACAGAAAGAGATTCTGCTGTTTCATAACATAATTTAAATTGATCTTTTAATATCATGGTGAGTTTGATTCCTCTAGTCTGATGTGGCACTGCCCTAGATGAAATATCTTTTACTCACTATTGGAAACAAACTATTTTGCTCTGTGAGTTTAGTTGAATTTTTTTTAAACTAAAGTTTAGTTTTCTCAGGCACACTCAGCTCAACTAGGAACTCCTGTAACACAGAGGGAAGTGATAATATCATCTTTTCTACTGAACTGAAGCCACTGTAGAAAAATGAAAACATTCAGTGGAATATGCTTTGAAAACTCATATTTTACCTTAAAACTTTTCTTTCAACCACAAAAAAGTAAAAAAATATGCACTAAAAATAATAATGACCTAGGCTTGACCTAAGCTTTCATTTAGATATTTGCTAATTATGAATGAAGAAAACAGAAATTTATTGAAATTAAGGTGCAGGACTTCCCTGGTGGCGCAGTGGTTAAGAATCTGCCTGCCAACGCAGGGGGCACGGGTTTGAGCCCTGGTCTGGGAAGATCCCATAGGCTGCGGAGCAACTAAGTCTGTGTGCCACAACTACTGAGCCTACGCTCTAGAGCCCGCAAGCCACAACTACTGAGCCCGTATGCCACAACTACTGAAGCCCGTGCGCCTAGAGCCTGTGCTCTGCAACAAGAGAAGCCACTGCAGTGAGAAGCCTGCACACTGCAAGGAAGAGTAGCCCCTGCTTGCCGCTACTAGAGAAAGCCCACGCACAGCAATGAAGACCCAACACAGCCAAAAATAAATTTAAAAAATTAAAAAGCTTATTAAAAAAAATAAATTAAGGTGCAGCTGTTAGAAGTCTACTCAAAGTGCTGCTCTTGATATGGAAATAATTAATGTCCATAGCAAAACACTTGTCGTTTTTTTTTTTTTGTGGTAGGCGGGCCTCTCACCGCTGTGGCCTCTCCCGTTGCAGAGCACAGGCTGCGGACGCGCAGGCTCAGCAGCCATGGCTCATGGGCCCAGCCACTCCACGGCATGTGGGATCTTCCCGGACCGGGGCATGAACCCGCGTCCCCTGCATCGGCAGGCGGACTCTCAACCACTGCGCCACCAGGGAAGCCCCAACACTTGTAGTTTTAATATCTAAACTTCAAATAATAAGAATAAAGATAATAATTACTACTACTAAACCAACTACAATAATAGCATACTTATTTAAGCCAGAGTCCCAGTATGTAATCTCAAAAATAACTCAAAAATGAAGAAACATTTGCTAATCAAAAATTTAACTTAATGTAGTTAGTAAGATTCACGTTGTTCACTGCACCACTGATACAGAAATTATTCATGGTTTAGAATTACTAAGACCAGCATATCTTTAAGCATCATAACCCTTATTCTTCACTTCCCGTTCCATATGAATGTTTGACACTGCCCATGATAACTGCATGGGGCAAAAGGCATTGCACAAACAAATGTGAAAAGGATATATTTCTGTTTTTAATTTATTATTACAGTCTGAATGGATACATGGACATTTTCTATTCTCTGTATACATATTGGTAATAGCCAATTATATTACCATAACACTTTGAAGAGATAAAGGATTCCCTAGTCAAAGGAATCAAATATACTTGTAAGAAAATGATATTTATATATTTGGGGCACAAACTCTTCTAGATATAAAAACTGAATATGTAACATTATATATCAATATAAATTATATTTCATATCTCCAGAGTGTCAAAAATGCTATTAGTAAATATTTCTGAATCTTTTGGGGATCTTGCAAAAACTATTTACATCATTTTTATTTTATATTATACAGTTATTCTCTTTTGTACTAATAAGTTGGTTCAACAGTCCTGTCATTCCACCAGAAGGACAAAAGAGAGGATGATTTATTTAGTAAAAGTTAAAAAGAAATTATTGAGCTTACTCTTCACTCTTCTTATGCTTAAATTATTTCTTTGAAATAGAGAAAAGTTGGATGATTTAATGAGAATAAAATAAGTTTGATTATTTCTGTTTAGTCTTGAAATTTCAGTCCCTGTGTTGTTAGAAGAAAAGTTTATCTTGATTTCAATATAAAATGGTAAAAGAGAAATAGAAAAACACTTAAAGTGAGTAGTCTTCTTAAGTGTTCAAGCATATAGTTGAATTTTCTTGTAATATCACCTAAGAAAGATAGGCAGGAAATTTCAACACTGTTTTAAGGTCTGAAAAATGTGGTTAATAACAAAAGTGCTAACCTACTCTTAAACTATGCAATAAAAGCTTACATGGAAACATAGCTGAAGTAGGGATAGAGGGCTTCTTTTTGTTGTTGGTATATTTTCTAGAATGCCAGATATTTGTAATGAGTTGCTCATATAAAAAATAGACTTTCTTCAGAACAGTGCCATTTATTTTTAGCTACTTAGTTTTATTTTAGGCATGAGATCTTCATTGCTGGTTTGCTTATCCCTCTTCTTGGCCTCCTTCCTTCCGACTCTGCTCTGGAGGGAAAATGACCCGTCTGATTAGTAAGAAGATAGGCATTAATTGGCCCCATTTAATGTTGGGTGAGATTACTGTGTCTTAAATGACAGACCCAAGTTCAAACCCATAAGGGAATGTTTCTTTTCTTTTTGGGGTGAGTACACAGGGATCCTTGCGCCTAATCCATATTCTCCAGTACAGCTTTTATTTAAGCCATTTGTATTGTCCGCTAAGGTGGGGGGCTTGGTGTTAGGGATGTCTTAACATATATTATCGATGAGCTACTTCCGAGTAGGCACTTTCTTCTCACGTTTTCAGTGAGATGGTGAATGATGAGATTCAGGCACCAAAAGCCCACCAGAAACATTTTAAATGACTCACAAATGTAAGTGCACCTGTTCCCCAAGCTCTTAGAGTTAAGGCGCATTTTTGAGGGGTGTCATGTACAGTGTCAGAAATGGAGAGAGAACCCTTTGTATTCTCTATCCTTCAAATACATTATAGATGACATTAGACATACAAATTAAGAAGAGTGAGCCCCCCTTTTTTTTTAATAAGACTAATACTGCTAACAATATATAGCCATTTAAAACATCTTTAATATCAAAAAATAGCTGGGCAAACATTTGAGAAAATTAGCAAGGCACAGCTAGAAATAAGGTCAGCACATTCAAAGATTATTGTATTCCATTAAGACTTAAAAGGTAAACTGAAATTATTTGAATGGAAATAATACTGTGAAATTAAGTTATTATGAGCTATTACCATGTAATATATTACATAATAATACATAATAATATATAGTTATTACCACTATATATAAATATGCATGCATATACATGAAATCTTGTTGGGTTATAAAGACACATATTAATAAAAAATAATTTTTTCTTGACACTGTATTCTGGGAGAAATTAATTCATAGCTTGTGTGCAAAAATTAATATGATAAGTGGTTTTTCCAACTTTGCACAAACTTTTAGAAGAAGCCTAATTCAAGCTTGTTTATTTATAATTGAATGAAGGATATTGGGACTTCTGTCTATAGTTTAAGTATTTCACTCAATAACTCTTCACTGAGTAAGAGACCTTGTGCTGGCAATAGAATAGAGAAGAAAATAGATTCAGTTTGTGTCTTCATGATATGTTAGTGAATGAAAACAAAGCCTAGAAAAGTGCCACAGGACAAGTATTAAAGTCATTTTTTTCCTAATGTAAAATTACAGCAGGAATTAATGAGGGGAATAATTCAGTGATGAAATCCGAGATTGAAAAAAATTCGAGTGGGGTGATGGTATCAAGATGGTGATATAGGTCATTCCTAACTTCAGCCTCCCTCACAAGAAAACCAGCTAGCAACTGTAGACAAGATACCGTGGTGAAAATCCCAGAACCCAGGGGTGAGGCCGAAGCACCCCCTGTATCACAGAGACTGAGAAGGACCACATAGAAGGGTAGGAGGAGTAGCTACACTCTGACTCATTGCCCCTTCCCCAGGCTGGCACAGTCCTCTCCAAGAGGACCTTTCTGGACCTACACTTTCTCCAGTGGGAAAGAGAGAGCCCAAGGTGGACCTCCAACTCCATCAGTGTTGTAGGCAACTTTCCAGGAGGCACACTAGGTTCTTACCCAACAGGGACCACTGGGGGAATGTGTGGGGCTCGAACAGTGGGAATCACGTAGAGACAGAGAAGGGGGCAGGACTTACAGAAAGCAGCACTCAGATGTCAGCAGACCGAATATCTGCTCGTAGTGGCACTGAGCACAGATCCTAACCCGTAGCTCTGCCCATCTTCAAAGCCAGGCTAGTGG
Organism: Pseudorca crassidens; assembly: GCF_039906515.1. Taxonomy (NCBI): domain Eukaryota; kingdom Metazoa; phylum Chordata; class Mammalia; order Artiodactyla; family Delphinidae; genus Pseudorca; species Pseudorca crassidens. Next base: position 74,089,293 of record NC_090302.1, on the reverse strand, counting down.
CCCCATCTGGCCAGGGAACTCAGTTGGCAGTTCTGTCTGATTTGGGCCACAGCCAGTGAACTGTGCTGGCCATGGAGCCCATTCTATACCCCTACCTGGGCAGGGAAGCAAATTTGCAGCCCTGCCCAACTATTGAGTGTGGCCTCCAGTCCAGCTTGACCAGGAAGCCTGGCCAGAAAACCTGGGTAGCTGTGCAGCCCATCCTATAGCCTTCCTTGGCAAGCGAGCAAAGCCAGCAGCCTAGGCCAACTGTTAAGTATAACCTCTGACTCTGCAAAACCAGGGAGCCTGAACGGTGACATTGGGCAGCCTGGGAGCCTAGCCTATGATACCACCCAGCTGCTGCGTCCAGCCTTCAGCCCCAACCTGCAGCAGAGCCCAAACTATCTATGGCCCTGCCCAATTACTAAACACAGCCTGCAGCCTCATATATATGTATCTCATATATATATATGTGAGTGTGTGTGTGTGTGTGTGTGTAGCAATAACATCCCTATAGTAATAACAGGAACGTTATTGTCATAATAAAGAAGGAAATCCTGCCATTTGCAACAACATGGATGAATCTTGAGAGTATTTTGTTAAGTGAAATACGTCAGAGAAAGACAAATATTGTGACTTGTTTATGTGTGGAACCTAAAAACAAACTCATAGAAATGGAAGAGATTGGTGGTGGTCATGGGCAGGGGGTAGGCAAGGTGGTATGGGGAAAATGGGTGAACGTGGTCATAGGATACAAACTCCCGTTTATTAAATAGGTAAATTCTAGAGATGTAATTTATAACATGGTGACTATAGTTAACAATACTGTATTGTATATTTGAAAGTTGCTGAGAGAGTAGAGCTTAAAAGTTCTCACCACACACACACAAAATTGTAACTATGTGAGGTGATGGATGTGTTAACCTTACTGTGTAATCAATTTGCAATATATTAAATCATTACATTATACACCTTAAACTTACACAATGTTATATGCCAATTATAGCTGAATAAAACTGGAGAAAATGAAGCTTGTGTTTTACTGCAAAAAAATGAAGTCCTACAAGTTAGCGAAAAGAACTAAGCAGGGAGTTGTTTGAGATACTTTGTAAAAGTGAAATAGTTAATCCCATTTTACTTAAAATTGTAAGTCATGCCCTGTGAGATTTAAAGAGAGGTACATTTTAAACATATGTGAGCTTCTTTAAGAAGAGTGATTTCTTAAACAGGATCCCTAAGAGGTACTTGCATTTGCTTATCTCTTGGAAACAGACACTAATCTATGAATTTAAAGCAATTATTTCTCCAAGAATGTTGTCAAAATCAGCAGCATTCTAACTTGTCATTTTCTGCTGGGGAAGTAGGTGGTTAAAGACAACAGAACTCTGAAGTGGTAGGTGTCACGTTCTATGATGTTCTTCCTACAGAAATCACAGGCACCTGAAAGTTTAAAACATTCACTTCCTAAATGGTAGTCTCTTGTACTGCCCACAAGTCTATGGTACCAGAAAAACATGGGAGCATAAATTTATATTATTGTCTAGTTACGCAAATAGCTTTCAGAAAAATGAAGTCTAGGTATTCCAGTACAATTTTGGTGCTACTGCGTAAACTTAAGCAATGGGTTTTATCTCTTTGAATCAATTTTCCCTTCAGACTACATTGAGAAACTTGACTATATCACCTCCTAGGTCACTTTATATTTAGACTATTGTTATTGTTCTGTGACTCTGCAAATAGTAATAAAATTATTCTTACTTCTTCCTCTCAAAGCTATATTGATCCAAAGCATATTGTTTAGTGATACACTATCCTCCTTTGAGCTTGACAGGGAGTTAAATGTAAGAATGTTTCTCGATTAAAAAAATGGGTTTGTGTATGCCTGACAGCAGGAAAGAAAGAAACAATTGAAGAAATTTGGATAAAAGGAAACAAAAATAGGAAAATAACAAAGCCAGCAGTAAAGTTAGTAGAAATTAATGTCATACAGTCATATATTGTCACAGGTGGGAGCAAATTTGGCTCTAATCTTTCTAGCAGCCAGAGAGATAGAGAAAAACAATAATTTAAAAGATTTGTTGAATAAAAAAAGTATGACTTTTCCTGAGAAAATTTTTTTTTTCCTTTTCTCAAAGGGAACAGTGCTTAGTGTGGTAGATAACATCTTCAATATCTCAAAATTCTATAACAGCTGAGTCTTATAATATTTTCAATAGCTTGAGAGTGAACATCAAAGCACACATTCAGAGTAACTTTAATGCCACCGAGCTAGGCAGGATTTCTAAACATTGGCTGTGATGACATTTTGGGCTGGATGATTTTTTTGTTCTGAGGGGTTTTCCTATGCATTGTAGGATGTTTGGCAGCATCCCTGACCCCTCTCCACTAAATGACAATAGCAACCCTCCCTCTACTCTAGTTGTGACCCCCAAATGCCCCCTGGGGAAGCAAAATCACCCACAGCTGAGAACCACTGAGCAGCAGTAACTGATTACCAGTTACTCAGCTACAGTGGTGGAAAGTGCTGTAATAGACAGGTTTGGGGCTTAAGAAATACTTTCTGGAGGAAGTAAGACCTAATAGGAAACCTAAAGGTTAAGGCATGTTTAGCCTTAACCTATTTGAAACACAAAATGTGGGGTGAGCAGTATTTCAAATAGCGGGATAGTGTGTGTGCTGGCCATGAAGTGGTAAGGCGGGCATAACATGTCATTGAATCCATACCAGTGGCCAAGATGACAAAATCAACTTCTTGTCATCGTCCAACCAAGAAATGTTGACTGAGTAGTGCTCTTCTGGCACTCTGGGAAAGTGAGCTCTAGATTTTTCAACTTGTAGCTTGCAATCTGGTAAAGAAAGCTGAAATAACAGACAAAACAAAACTGGGTAATAATTAAAGCTGCTTTGGGAAGTTCTTACTCTAAGTGAAACAGGATAACAGAAAAGAAAGAAGCTAGTATGAGCTGGAGAAATTCCAAAGAGCTGTGATGGGAATTGCCACTTGAAGGAGGGGTCTAATTGTGAGAACTAGATAGTGGAATAAGGCACTTATTAGGAAGGGAATAGCATAAAAATGGCTGGAGATGGAAATGAATTTGCATACTAGTCAAGGGCATAATGAGTTTCACAGTCCTTGGTCAGGGATTCAGGGAATTTTGGACTCCCGAAGCCAGCCCTACGTTTTCCAGGGCTAGGAGAATCAGGCCTGGTTTGCTTCATTATTTTAGGAGCAAGTTAAAACTGACATGAAGGTTAACAGTGAATGGGAAAAAGGAACCTGAAAATAGCTGCTAAGATAGAGGTAGAATCCCTGCAAAACTGCCTTGGTGATTTTGATAGGTTACTGTGCTGAATTAACGTATAAAAGATTTTTACTTCTGGGGGCCATGATCCTAACACTGAAATAGCCTCAGAAGTTTGGGGTCCAGAGCAATTGCCACAATTAGTTTTCTTCTCTCCTTGAGATTAAACTAAAGAGGATTGACCCTTATCGGAGAAGAGATTAGAAGCTGACATCACACAGGTAAACTTTCACAAGCTGTCAGACCTCCCATCTATTCTAAGTGCCCATTCATCTTTCCCAAAAACCATTTACTCTCTCCTAAGAGGCCTACTTCCCACTCCCCTTTTCCTATTGAGATGGTTTTTATTCCTGAATTCTAAGCTACCTTGAGGAGTTACTTATTTTTCCTGGGTATCTCTCATGTATACATGAGGTATACATGCTAATAAACGTCTGTTTTTCTCTTGCAAATCTGCCTTTTATTACAAGGATCTCAGCTATAACTCAAAAGGGTAGAAAAGTTATTATTCCTCCCCTACAAAGAAATAGGTGATGGAAGTACCAGCGGGGAGGTGAGTTTTGGAAGTGATTTGATGGGCAAGAAGAAGAAATTTATGTTTTCTAGCTGAACTGATGAATATAATGTTATGATGAGGTAAGCTTTGCAGTGATGCTCAGGAAGAGAGGGGGAATGGGGACAGGACAACCTGCAAGTAGGTGCTTGAAATAGTAAGTTGTGGATTTGTGGACGTCAGGATCACTGGAAGAGCTGGGAATGAGTTGCAACAGTTTGAATTGCTGCATCAATACAAATACCTTCCTACTCTACATTTCCTGGTCTGATTTCTTAAATTCCATTTTTGTTTAATCAGTGGTTTGCTAGATACAGTTTCTTTATGTTGTACCTTTTCTTCCAACTCACTGTATCTTAATCAAAGCTAATCGGATTCTTTTGGTTTGTAAGTGATAGAAACCAGTTCTGGCTGGCTTGCTCAGGAAAAGGATATCCAAAGACTTTATTGAATAGTCAAGCCTCAAGAAGTAGGAAACGAGGGCAGCTCTGGGATGCTAGTCAATTTTCTAGCATGCTTCTATTCCAAACACTTAGCTGTCAAGAATCTCCTTTTTCTGTATAACAGATCCCCAAATTCAGGGAGAGAGAATCTTACCAACCCAGTGCAGTTCATGCAACTACATTACAGTATTGACATGTGACGGCTGAATGTCTGTACCCTGTTGGGAAGGGAAAGAAATTCTCAGAGAAGGAATGATTTTGAGCTGTGAAATTGAGGGTCACATCCTAGAGATGATGGGGTGGTAAGCGGGGAGAAAAAACACCACAGCAGCCTGCTCCAGATATATATTCCATCTGGGCTTAAGATAGCAGCATGGAAGAAAGAATACAGAAGTGCCAAAGAGCACATACCAGCTACATTTAAAGATTTCCCAAAAGCTATCATATATTTCTGCTTACATATCACACTGTGATATCTACAAGGGGGGCTGGTAAATGAAGGCTTTATTCCAGGCTGCAGTCTGCCCAGCTAAAAACTAGAATTCATTACCAAGGAAGAAGTGTAGAATGGATATTGAGATAAACAGCTAATGGCTTTTTGCCACACTTGGAGAAGTGTATTTCACACGTACATGCATAGATACATAAATACTCATGTGGGTATGCATATGTATTTATGTAGGTGTGTATATATGTATGTGCATACACACACACACACACACACACACACACACACACACACATATGTAATCTTTAACATTTTACCTGGTGTTTCCAGGAAACATAAACACTGAAAAAAGTTACTTCGTGATTTGTAATTAAATCAGTATTTACTCATGTTCCTGTAAATTGTAGTCTGGAATGATGCTTCATAAAAACAGGTGACTTATGATTAACTATTCTTAGGAAATGCTTTACGCCAGCGGTCCCCAACCTTTTCGGCACCAGGGACCTGTTTTCATGGGAGACAGTTTTTCCACGGGGGGTGGAGTTTTGGGGATGTTTCGGGCGATGATGTGAGCGATGGGGAGCGGCAGATGAAGCTTCGCTTGCTCGCCCGCCTGCTGTTAGCCGGGTTCCTAACAGGCCGCGGACCACTACCAGTCCACAGCCCAGGGGTTGGGGACCCCTGCTTTATGCAGTGCTGGTGGATGCAGATTCATGATGCACGTCAGCATGTTAAAAGTCATAGAAAGGTCCTCCAGTAAACAAGCTTATTAATGTTAATCCAGAGTGCTCTGAACTTAAAGGAAACACATTTTTCTTTCTGTAAATTTCTATCAGTAGGACATGTTTACATTTTGAGAAAACTTGAGCTAGCACAACCATACTAGAAATTAAAGAACAGAAGATTAAATTAATAAATTAAGAAAACCCATAGATAGTAGCCATGTTTTGGGGTTTAATTTAATGAATAATATCGATCTAGTATTTTGTTGAAAGTACAGAGAATTATAAAACAGAAAATAACTGCTTTAGGTTTTTATCAAATTTTAAATTTTATTTTAAAAAATTAATAATTTTGGAATGAATACTTAAAAATAATTTATTTTCCAATTATTTCAAAATTAAGTTTTAAAATATCAAATCTGCACTTTTATTTACAGTGAGTTGGAATATTCAGACATAGTTTTCTATGACCTATACAAATTATCTGAAAAATAGTTGTAATGGTGTTTATAGAGACAGCTCTACGAATTCAAAGACTGTCACTTTTATGCACCATCCTTTGTGCAAATCATTTGTCTTTAGTGGTACTTCATCATTTTAAATGTAAAAGTCTCATTGAGGAAGTTGTCCTTTAATTTTCTTTAACAAGATGGAAGCGTCACTAAGTTTGATAGGTCTTAAATGTCCCTGTACCTCACACCTTTGCAACTGACAAGGGAAACTAGTTTAACTGTCTGAAAATTCCAAAGGCAGTATCCCGTTAAATGTATGCTCTGTAATTGCTTGTGGCAAATTATCCTATTGATAGAGAAATATGTACTCAAGTTCCATGTGGATATTATTTCTTTGAACATCAGAAATGATTTTAAGTGAACGTCTTCAAAGTGATCTTTTGAAATGAGTTAGCTGTCTTTAGTTTGTAAATTATACAATATGTACTATTTTCAAACAGTGACCATTAGAAATCAAAGAATTTGTATATTAGAAGGATGACTTTCAAAGCTCACTACTTGAAAACTCACCTAGAAATTAGTTTTATTTTATCTTCCCAGATGCAGAGGTTTTAAGACTCATGATGCTATTGAAGTTGTTTCAGTTTTTCAAATCAGCTTTTCATTTTCTTTAACTCCTGTAGCAGACTTGAGAACAGACTTTACTAAAGCTTGAAATTTCCCCCCAAATGCTTTGTTAATAAAGTCGTAGATTAAAATTTTGAGGAAACATTATATTTTTGGTTAAGTAAACATTTAAAAAACTTTTTTTGTTATAACTCCTATTTCCAGAAATGTCCATTGGCAAGCTCAGAGTAAGATATGTGTAAATTTTGTGTCTTATCTGAGAAGATTTTCTTGCTTCAGTACATGTAATTTTATAAGCACGGTCAAATCTTTTCCTTGATAATATTGAATTTTATAGTGTTTCAGAGACATCATTCAGGAATTCATTGATAGTGTATAAGAAGTGTTGCTAACTTGAAGTTGAGTCTAATATTTGAGTTTGGGATAGATCACTTGATCTCTTTGATCGTCCGCTTGTTTATCTTTAAAGTTAGATTATTCATCTCTGAAGCCCTTTCTAGGTCTCAGATTTCTTTAGGTCTAAAAACTGTGACTCTTCATACTGTTAATTTGGCCAAAGATTAGAAAGATGATCATTTAGTCTTGGATATCCTATGGAAAACCCTTTTCTAAATAAATACTCAGTATTAACTGATTTTGATCTATAAGCATAATGCCACAGTGTATAGCATATTTTTGAATAATTGAGGCTTCTGTGTTTGTTGTTTTAAGTGCTGGTTTTATTGTAGCTTTTTTATTATACATTATATTAGAAGTGAGTTCCTAATAGTACAAATTCAAATTAAAAGTGAGTAGACCTACACATGGTTGTAAAATAAGCAAAATACATCTTTTGTCAATGAAAAAATTAATCTAAGAAAGAAATGGAAATTTTTCTTTCAGCCGAATTGAGGATTATAACCCGGTAACAGTCTCTCAGCAAGCTCTGAGAACTGTTGCACACACTAGACGTCAAAGCACAGTTATATAAGTTTTTGGACAGAGGGCTGTACATTAAATGACGTAGACAGTTTACACAATTGAGATCTACGTGTACAAAGTGAGTAGTGAGTCATGGGTCATCATGACTCCTTCCAAGACTAAGAAGGAAGTTTACCTCCTAAGGAGTTATCTTGGTGGTGCTAGGAGAATGTTGCTCTTTATGGCTGAGCAGGTATTTCTGCTGATGGGGGAGGTCTGATCGATGCATAATGCAGATACACATTGAAAGTAGAGGGGAGGGCTTCCCTGGTGGCGCAGTGGTTGAGAGGCCGCCTGCCGATGATGCAGGGGAAACGGGTTCGTGCCCCGGTCCGGGAGGATCCCACGTGCCGCGGAGGCCTGTGCATCTGGAGCCTGTGCTCCGCAACGGGAGAGGCCACAACAGTGAGAGGCCTGCGTACTGTCAAAAAAGAAAAAAGAAAGTAGAGGGGAGAGAGGAGGCCAAAGGGCAGAGAAAAATTTTTATATTTAAATTTTCCTTGACTTGGCTTAGAATACAAATTTTTATTTCATCACCTTGGTATTCCTTCTACTGACCTTTAGTGTTTTCCCACTTCCCGTTCAACTTAAGGACTCTAATTTCCCTTATCAAAGTCAGCTCTCAGACAAATACCAGCTGTACCTGACTGACAAGAGTTTGAAGTATTTCCTTTTTGGAAATTAAGAAGATGAATTTGATGTAGATTTTCAGATAGTAGTTAATGGATGGGAATGACATGTTTGGGGCAGTGTAGTTTCTTTCCTTTTATTGAATAAACAAATTGCATATTACTACTTACAATGTGCATACCATTGTGAAAATGCTGGAGATAATCACTAAATGAGACACATCTACTCCTTGCCCCCAAAGAGCCTCACAAACCTTGTACTCTAATAAAGGAGGCAGTTAACTAAGTCATGATCACAAAGCATGAATGACTTCTATGATAAGTCTATGACTTCTATGATGACCTGATACATGAACACACAATGGTACTTAACATACCTGTTTCTGGTAACTAATGTTTTGTGTAACAAGAGCAGTCGCAAGGCTATCCTCTCACTTCTCTTTAATTGTTAAAAATAAAACAACAGCAAAGAAGACTTTTGTCAGGAAAATACCCATAATTTGACCATTCTACATCAACAACCTTTCGTGTGTATGCATTCTTTTATGGTAGCTATACATGGTCATATATATTTTATAAGTTATTAACATAGCATAATTGGGGAGTTTGTATGCTACTGCTGTTACCAGATGTTTTGTAAATTTGCAATAATGTCTTTACAGTTATTTCTTTTAAGGTAGACATAGTATCACTTTATAAGATGCCATAATCTACTCGAATAATTCTGTGTTGTTAAATATTTACACTTCTCAAATAATAATATTGCCCAGCACAAAACATCATCATGGATAGAGCTTTATTTTTCTGTTGAATTATTTCCTAGGAGTAAATTATAGGATCCTAGAGTATGAACATTTTAATATCTCCTGTTACATAGTCTCCATTGTTTTCCACAGATGCAATAACAATATCCTGTGCCATCATAATTACATATTTATCTTATTTCAAATAAATTATTTCTTTTATTCAACAAACATTTACTGGATACTTAGTGTGTCCAAAGTTTGGAGGTGAACAAATTAGTGAGATTTAAAGCTAATCATATCCTTAGGATTATCTGGAGGGGGTGGGACAAGATACAAACCTTTTGGTGCCATAAAAGAATCCCAGGGGATGCAGAAGGAGGAGTTCGTGAGTGTTTTAGAAAGGACATTTCACAAACTCTATCACAGTGAAGCATTGAAACATGATCTCTTTCAAGTCTTGTTCCAGCCAACATTGCCCTCTATGCAGCATCCTGGTGCTCCAACCAGCACACTCTGCTTCTCCCTGCAGACTGCTCAGGGCACAGTCAGCTTTTCAAAGTGGTCTGCCTGTTTATTGATGTCCTGTCTAAAAAATTCAACAGGTAAACACAATGCTGGGTGTGATAACAAGCTAGCACAGCTCTGGCTTAGCCAGAAGATTATTTTAAAATAGTCTGGTGTTATTAAGGCTTCCTATTTTCATCTGTACTTGAGGAAGAATTCACCAAGTAAACAGAGCATCTTTCATATCCATCAACAGCTGTCACAGGCCAGCCTACAGACAAATGCTGCACTAATTTAACCCTTTCATGTTTTCCTCTCCTATTTATTAAATTTCAGAGCTTTACATACGTTATTTCCCTTAATCCTCACCACCTATGGGTCATGTGTTATTAGCTCCGTTTTAGAGATAATGAAATGGAGGCTCAGAGAAATTAATAAGTATGTTTAATTTCACACAGCTTGTAAACTGTGAGTCTGGGAATCAGACCCAGAACTGATTGATTCTGAAAACTCTTTCCACTGGGTGTCGCTGCTCAATGTTTACTTTGACGTTCTCTTAGATAAGGACACATTCTACAAATTGGCCTTCTCTTTTTTCTATTTCTCATTTATTTTCCCTCTTCTTGGTGACACAATTGATATCTCATGTTTTTTGAGCATCAGTTATCGTCTTTGTCCTAACCGATTATCTCATTTAATCCTCACAGCAACCCTAAGAAGTAAATACTATCGTTATTACTTTTTTGTAGTTGAGGAACTTAAAACTCTAGAGAAGCATAATAAAATGCCAGCGTTCCTCAGTAATTAGGTGGAAGGACTGGGAATAAATTATCTCAAAAGGTGTTCAAACCTACTGTTGCAGAATCAAATAATTATGTTGATCACCCTTTAGATCAATAGATTTAGGATTTTAAGCTTGAATATGTCTTTGGCTCCTGACTAGGGTTGAACTGGAGAGCCTGGCCAGCCAGGCAGCAGCCTTAGACCTAAATCTACAAGCAACAATAAAACATCACTGAGATAAATCAAAAAAATAACTATTGCCAATCAACTCAGGTTTCCACCTTTGGCTGCTAGAAGCTGCACCACCAAACTTATAGCAGATACATAAGAGTCCCTTGATAACTGTGTGAGATAAAATTTTGTAACTGAATAATGCAGGCTATGGTGCTATCTACCTAGAATGAAATCTTAAAATTTAATTCCTATAGTTACCTTTATCCTGAATGAGAGTTGGCTAATGATATATAATTAGGAGTTAATAAATACTGAAATAAAAGACAACTTCCAATAATTAAAAATGTTATGTCAAGTGTTAATAATGCATCAGTCATATTTTAAACATAACGAGATTCAACCTTTTATTGAAACAGTTAATTGCTTTGTACCTCAACAAGTAAATTTTGAATAAATAATTTAAAACGATTATTTTGTAGGACATTACAGTATCATCTTGTCCACTGTGCCTTGATATTTTCTTCAGATCCTGCCCCTGCTAACAGTAGGCTTGTTCTACCCTCTCTAATTCCTTAGTCACGTTCAGTGTTTCGGCTACTGCCTGCAAGATACATGGAGTCCAGTTCACATTCTCTTTGTTCAAAGGGAACTTAGAATTCTTCTGTGTTTGGTTTGGAAATGTTCAGAAGGTATGATATATTAGGCTCACATAATTTAAATTATAAGTGGAATCAGAATAGATCTCTGTAAATATAACAAGTTTAAAACCTTCAGAAGGCTATACTATCCACTGGCTTAAATATTTTAGTCCTGGGGATTCACTTTAGTCCTACCACAAAATTCTTAATGGCCTAAAGTGCAAGTCCCTGAGCCAGGCGTCACAATGGATAGAGGTAATAGAATGTAGTTCCTGGCCTCTGGGATTTTATATTCTAGAGGGTTTGACAGAAACAAATAACTCATGGATCAAGAAGAGCTTTTTCTTTTCTTTCTTTTTTTTTTTTTTTGTGGTGTGCAAGCCTCTCACTGTTGTGGCCTCTCCCGTTGTGGAGCACAGGCTCCGGACGCGCAGGCTCAGCGGCCATGGCTCACGGGCGCAGCCGCTCCGCGGCATGTGGGATCTTCCCGGACCGGGGCACGAACCTGTGTCTCCTGCATCGGCAGGCAGACTCCCAACCACTGCGCCACCAGGGAAAGCCCTCGGATGATACTTTTCATGGGAGGCTATGGAGAGGTACCACGCTAGGGGTATTTGCTCTTGTATGTTCCTCCAGCAATGCAGCACGTTATGGACTGTTTGCCAGGTGGCTGACCAAAGCCAGAGAAGCAACCACCCATGATGCAATATGAAGACAGATGTTATACTCTCTGTTCTTTTCCTTATTGTTATACTTTTATCCATTGAATCATGGACTTTTTTTTTTTCTATTGTAGTCAAACTCCAAAGATGTCAAGGACTGAATCATAAATACCATCCCCCCCTCCTTCCATCCATCCAGCAGATCTTGAGCATCTGCTGTGTTCTACATTCTGTGCTAGACGTTGGGGTTACAAAGAATTAGAAAAGCTCTGACCTCAAGAAGTTCATTGTAGTCTCATGGGGCAAGAAGATACACTACCAAGTAATTAAAGTGTGCATGATATTCTATGGGAAAATAGAGGGGGAAGTGCATAGCTATGGCTTCATAAAAAAAGGTGATTTTTAACTTGAGTTACAAAGGATAGATAGGTGTTGTTCATGTGGAGAAGGAGAAAGAATGACAGCCATTGATTGAACTCTGCTATGCAGCAGGCACCAGATTGGGTTTTATTTTATATTAAGTAACATTCAGTTAACCCTGGGAGCGGTCGTCTTATCTCTATTTTACAGATAAAAAACACAGGATCAGAGAGATGAAGTGACTCTCAAGATTACATGCGCAGTGCTGTAAGCGCTGAAGCATAAGCCCAAATCTGCAAAATCAAAAGACTCATGGTAGTTCCACTGTGACATCGCAAAAGAGTGAAGATGTTAATTGCTTAACATTAAGAGAGAGGGAGAAATAGGGACAAGAATAACCTCCAGCTGTGAAGCAAGCAGAGTTCATCTAATCCATGTCACTATCTACTATGGCTCAACATGGCAGCCCTCTTTCAAACTAAGGCAATGTTCCTTGATCTGGACTTTTTGAGTCATCTTCTCAAAAGCAACATTCACCTGTCATATTTTCCATATTCTCAAAGCCTCTTGTTATACCAATATTGTAATGAAACTAACGGTTTTAAATAGGTTGATCTGTAAACGAATCAGTAAAATTTCCCAGCCCACTGTCTTTAGCACATCAAAATTATTTTCCTAGCATAGCAATTTTTAATAAAAATATTAAGCGAGTCACATATATAAATTTCTGTAAACTACAATAAAAAGTAAACACAAGTGAAATTACTTTTATTAATATATTTTTCCATCCATAGTCAAAATATCATTTCAATAAGTAATCAACATTAAAATTATTTATCGTGTTTTTTGCGTTCTTTATCTCCTATTAAGTCTTTGAAATCTGGTGTCCATTTTACCCGTAGCATCTCAATTTGGACTGCCTGCATTTCAAGCACTCAGCAGCTCATGTGGCTGACGGCTATTGTATTTATTGGACAGTGCAGCCCATGGGAGATGCACAATGAGTTGTTTTAATAGTGAACTATCATGTACTGCAGCAAGTTAGTAGAAAGGATGTTTTTGGTCTGGGGTGGTTTTCTTCTCACACCACAGCAAATAAGTAGGCTAGGGTTCTCAACCTTAGCTGAACTTTAGAATTACTTAGGAAACTTAATAGCTCAGTGTTCCACCAGAGTTTTGATTTGGTTGGCCCACTGCGGGCTGTAAACATCAGTGTTTGTTTGTTTGTTTGTTTGTTTAAAGCATCCTAGATGATTCTAGTATGTAGTCAGGGCTGGGAGTCACTAAGGTAGATAGAGCCAAGTTTTCCTCTTGCTTTGACTAGTCCCAGGAAAGGGTCAGGACAAATGGAAGAACAGCAAGCACCTTCTCGTTCTCTGCCTTAGTGAGAAATAGACCATTAGAGTTTCCTTGGAAATTTCTACTAACTAGTAGTGCCTGCTTTGCTTTGATTTGAAGATATTGAATCCCCCGTAGGGCTCATATACTTCAGTGGTCCCATCCTTATCAATCGTTTATTGATTTGGGCTTTTTTGTGAAAATCTAAATAGAATTGACTCTTATCTTTAAATAACACTTGTTTTAAGCATCTGATAAACTACTGAACTAAAAAGCTCTAGTTAGATAATCTTAAAAAGAGATATATATATATATATATGCATATTTTTAGTGAAAAGTTAGGCGTATATAGACTTCTGTAGGAACTGATTTCTAATGAGGAAAAAAATAATGCCTTAGACCTTTGCACTTGATGTGAAACAATTCAGATCTCTGTATTTGCATTTCTCTTCATGGTCTTCATGGTCTGGGGCTTGAGTATCAGCAAAAAAGGCAGGATGTAAATATCTGCTGTCTGTGCCCCAGGCCTGATCCTTTGTCAGCCATAATAGAACATAAAAATGCATGAATGTCCTCCACTCCATCCTTAGCTAATGTCCCATTTGTATCTAATGTTATAGATGCCATTGTAAATTACCTTTAAATTAAGAATTGCATTCTCTCAATAACAAGGTCAGGTTAATAACTCGAGTTTAAAAGGAAGACATCAAGCTTTCCTAATGCTGAAGCAAATACCATTCAAATGAGTAGATCAATATGACTTTAAGTCTTCATTAATATAGTAAAATTATTAGCACCTGGTTACCCAGAGTATCTAATACCAGTATGCAATTGCTTTTTTTATGATTATTACAACTGTGACTTATTCTCTTTTTAACTCCTAAGCATTCTCTTTGGAGAGTACTTTTTTCTAATGTGCACAGAGAAGCCTTAGGCTCATGACAACGATATTTACTACCCTCAATATTAGGATATTTCTCCATTTTGTACCCATTTACAACATTCATGAAACATCTGCCAAAGTGCTGAAATCAGCTTTGGGAAAGTAAACTAACAGTGCCCTGTGAAATGAGGAGGTTTGAGAGCCTAGGATTTGGAAGGCTGTAATTACTCCAGTTCTTGCACTGTAATCTGTATCTTTAGCATTGGGACACATGGTGAGTCATGAAACAAAACACTGATGCCCATGTAAGGCTCCTATAAATGAAGCTTCTGTGCTAAATGTAAGCAAGGCCTGAACCTATGCACACACACATGCACACAGTCACCAACTCCAGAAGCAGAATTGGAATATGCTTCCAAGAAAACTTACTAACTTTAACACTTCACAACCTATAGCCATTATTTAAATAGCCAAGTCACGTGTCATTAGTGATAGCCTCTATTTCCACTTTGGCACCCTAAAGGTATTTGCTAGTGATGGCCATATCCTCAAACTTTGAAATTAGAATTCACAACTTTAAGAAAAGAGCTAACTTGCCTGAACTCAGAGAACCAAATGTAGAATCATGCTGTGACAAATAGTCTATAGTCTATAGTATTATGATGTAGCCAGTCAGATTAGGGACAATTTAATATAGCAAGAGAACAGTCAGCTGCATTGAGTCAATCCCCGAGGGTTCTATTAAAATCAGATGAATCAGAGCATCATGGCTGCTAATCTTGTGCTCATCCAAATCGTATGTGAATAGGCTGAGCCTGCAGATTTGGGTTGAGAAAACCCTAAATGCAGTCTCTCCTTAGATATTTAACACACAAGCTGATTGGCACATTTCTAAATGGGCTTCAGTTAGATTCACTGAACAGATTTTACCAAGAACTTCCCAGTTCCTCTCAGACACACATTTAGGGATCCATCTGTCGTTTTTAAGTTTTTTGGTTTTGATCACTTAGTAGGAAGGTTGATGTAAAGAATTTACAAAGATTGAGTCTGTTTCTTCGGTCTGTTTTATCTGTAGCAGTATGCCTGAGTTCATCAAAGGTGAAGCACAACTCCAAAATGTTTGGCTTTGGTTAAATACTTCTTACCCATGTTTTTTGGCATAGACGTCATCAAGTCTCTCTGGATTAAACTTCTCTCGGCTAACAATTGTAAATCATGGCAGTATGATCATTAAAAAGATTTTTTTTCCTGGTTGAGAGGCATACCTATTTGAAGATGCTGCAGTGTGTAATGGGAAGTCTTCTTACCAGCAAGGATGATGGAAGATTTCTTTATAAATCATTTCATGGGAGACAAGCAGAGTTTAGCTTTATTAAGAGCTGGTGGAATTGAATCGGCACTTAGCAAAGAGTATCTAAGGCACGTGGGCTGCTTAAGAACATAAATATACCATTGAATCATTAGGTACCTGTTCTTGTTAAAATTGCTCATGCAAAATTCCTATTAGTTTCAAACCGTCTGATGTAATTAGTGCATAGAATTACATTTGACCTAGGTCTGCAGCTGGCATTTTTGACCACTCAGAAGTGATACTATTGATAAAAGAAAAAACAAATCAAGAGATTTCCAGGCAAACATACTTGTGAATCTCACAATGGAAAATTTAAAAGTACCTTTGCAGTCAAATGTGCAACCAAATATTTTCATTTTACCAATAATGTGTCAGTGGTATTTTATTTAAAGGGGAAAGACATTTGATGTATATTAATTTTATGAAAAGTCAGGTTTTCAATGTTTCAAACAGTCTTGCGTTCCAGCATTGTAGAAGCAAATTAATATCTTGGGTTCCATATCTAATTTAGAGTTTATCAACACTGCAATGTGAAAGAGGCAGAGGACAGTGATTCTGGGAGAAAAATAGCATTTTGTTGATTACCTATTTTGAACAAAAGTTATGATAAATATTTTCATATACTTATTCCAGTTGAGCTGATGAAGGATCTGATGCCCATTGAAATTAAGAAACACATGTAAATTTCCCCAATTATATGGTATAATAGAGCCAGAGTTTGTCCAGAACCAAGTTCCGGTTAACAGGCACTGCCGAAGAGCACTGAAGTTGAATTTCTAGAGCAACAGTTTGATTTTTGACCCATCCAAATTAAACCAGCATTTACTGGGCAGATACACTGTGCAAAGTGCTATGTTCTCATGGTTTACAGCTGAGCAGGTGACAGGGAAATAAATTGTGCACGCTTATGCAATATACAAGGAACCATTTCCTGTCCCCAACACTTGGATTAGGCATGCTTTCTGTATGCCCCACATAGCATCCACAGAAGTCTGGATAATTTAGGTTATGATGTAGTAACAAACAAAACCCCAGATCTTAGAGACTGAACACATTTAAACACCACAGTGTTTGGGGTATTCACTGTTTGTTGGATGAATGGCAGTATTGTTCTGTTTGCGCGTTCACAATAATTAGTTTTAGAGTCTATGGTCAGGTGGAAAATTTAGAAAATCCTTCAGTTTCTGGATTGAAATCTCAGGAGTAAAAAAGCCGTGGGCTATTCCCACATATAGTGCCACAAGGGATATTTCAGAAAAAACAAAATTAACTGAAGATTCTGATGCTGTATAGACCCTGAGTTTAACCTCAGAAAATGATTGGAAAGTGTCCACCTATCTTTCATGAAATGAGGGCTTATTTTTCCTGCCTGTCTAGTTTTGGTACACCAATCACATATAAACAGTCACATCCAAGAGACATTTTCATCAATTATAGAGTGCCTTCACAACATTCTATCTCAGGAAACTTCATAGCTTTTTCCTAGTGTGATTCTTTTGGCCTTTTCATTTTGAGATGAAATACAGATCAGTATAGCCTATATCAATGCTTTTACTTGGCGTAAAACCATTTGTTATCTTGTCCTTATCCTAAAAAAGCATCCCATTGTTGTATGAATTTGGGGATTTATCATTTTTGAGACTTCAGTCTCTGAAGACAGTATTTGGGGTAGATTTTAGTACTACATAACCTCTTCAATATATTTAAAAACTTAAAAAAAATGAGCACATTTACCTGAGATAAAGTTAAACATGCTAACAAAAGGACCAAGTTCCTTTGCTTTGAGTCATATTAACAACCTCACAAACCTCATTATTTAGTCAGAAGCTCTGATTAGAAGTTATAAATGTGAGTAAGATTTAATAAAAATTAAATTCTATAGATTTCAGATTGTTTGGAAGACATATGTTTTTAAAAATTGGGCTTGGTGGTAGTTGTATATATGATAGATGGGTAACTGCTACACAGAGGCTACTTTTTTTTTTTTTTTTTGCGGTACGCGGGCCTCTCACTGTTGTGGCCTCTCCCGTTGCGGAGCAAAAGGCTCCGGACACGCAGCCTCAGCGACCATGGCTCACGGGCGCAGCTGCTCCGCGGCATGTGGGATCTTCCCTGACCGGGGCACGAAGCCGTGTCCCCTGCATCGGCAGGCGGACTCTCAACCACTGTGCCACCAGGGAAGCCCACAGAGGTTACTTTTGATGTATTTACAGGGACAAGAGTGCTTGCCAGGAAAAGAGTGGAATGCTTTAGGATTCCTGTCTCATTTGAAGTCCTTCTTGGACGCTGTCCCCTGCCAACCATCTTTGTTGAGTGGGAAATGGGCTGTGTAACCCAATGTCCTTGACCATAGGTTATTGAAAAGTGAGTGGGAGAAAGAGAGAGAGGAGGACAAGAACAGAAGAACGGAGAAGGTAGAGGCTCAGGGGAGGAGAAAGAAGATGGTCAGAGAGAAGGAGAGTTGTGGTCTCTGGAGCTGCCCAAATCCTATTCTCCTAGAGCTAGGATTCTTTAGTTTTTTTTAATAAGCATTTTTCCATAAGCAGTTTGTTTTTCCTTGGTAACTTGAGGAGGACTGTGGTTTTTGCAAACAATGACCAAAAATAGCCTTATTAGCGTAATCACCTATAAGCAATGAGCTCTCATAGGGCATCTAAAAAAGAACTGATGTGCACTGAACTTTTTAGGAAACACATCTTGTAGACAGTTGTTTCTGGACTGGAATTTTGTTTTCTCACCTTCTGGCATGCCCCTGTGGTGGTCCTTTTTTTTACTCATGAGGCAGTGAGAATTGTTATAAACTGCCCCTTCTTTTGATATATTCAAGTGCTCTAAAAAGAAAATGAAACTAAAGCACAAAAATCAAAAACTTCAACACACTTCTCCCCCACCATAAACAACTGCTTTTGCTTGACTTGACCTGAATAGCAATATCTTCAGTTCTTCATTTTCTTTATGCAATTTTAATTTTTATTAGTAAAGTTTTAGAAACTTTTAATCACTTAAAATAAGCAAAACACTAATAATAGCTAGCATTTGGAGTACTTTCTCTGTATCGGATATTGTGCTCCCAGAACTCTAATTCGGGAAACTGAGGCTAAGTCACACGAAGGATGTGCAGCTAGTGAATTCGGAGCTTGGATTAGAAGCCAGGCAGTCTGATTTCAGAGCCACTTCACCCATCAAGCAACTATGGTTACCAGGGTCTTTGATCATGTCTGGCTCCAAGGGTTTTTAGAGAAGGCTAGGACTCAAACTTTGAAATTTTGTGTGCATATTTTAACCCTTAGTGTATCATTATTAGGAGGTTAACATGTGTATTTTGTTCTTTCAAGAATAGCCTTCTTGCTTTCCATTTCTTTTCTACAAAAAGCGTAGGCTTTTCACATACTGCTTGCAGAATATGAATCCTGATTCTCAAGATAAGAGAAGCTCAGCTAGTGTTAATAGAAACATATTGTTTGTTTTCCCTATTTAATCCATTTTTCCAGGAACCACATATTGCCCCATTGAATTCCCACTGTAGCACCCTGGATGGAAAAATAATTCAGAGCATACTGTACTTGGAGAGAAGCTTGGATGAATATAGTTACCAGGCAACCATACCCTCTTCTTCACAACTGACTTTCTCCTCAAGGTTTACCTCTATCCGTGCTTTTTCCCCCGCTTTATTTTTCAAGCTGGATCTAATATTTATTCTACACTACTAGTAAGAAATGTCACTTGTTCATAATATGGATCAAATGTAAGAATTTGTAATTATTAGGAAAGGTTTAAAACTGTTGCTTTCCCCTCTTTTGGAGTAGAGCAGAAAGTGAAGGTTATTTTTATTTTACATATTTAAGGTGTACAACACAATGATTTGGTATGTATACATTGTGAAATGGTTGCCACAATCAAGCTAGTTAACAAATCCATTGCCCCACATGGTCACCACCCCTTTTGTGTGTTGTTGAGAACTTTTAAGATCCACTCTGTCTGCAGACTTCAAGTACACACTATAGTATTATTAACAGAAAGTAAAGCTTAATTGCTTGAGGAACTGGTCCTACTACCCAAAGGAAGTGCCAGAATTCTCCCTTCACTTTATAAATGCAAGGCCAAAGCTTTCATAACGCGCTAAGTCTAAGTAACTGGCGGGTTACAGGTCACTGAGAATACACTTGAATGCTCTCAGCAGTACCCAAGATGTATTATGTTTGCATCACTGGCTTATTCAAAGGATAAAAAAATATTTACGTTTTGGTCATTGTTTGCTCTTTTTATGTAAGGACTTTCTTAGTCTTTTTAAAAAATATGATCACTTGCCTATTTCTCATCTTAGAGTTGGAGAACAGGAAAACAAAACATAGTCCCTGAATTTTATCTGTTGATTCATAGAGCGGGTATTTACTGAGTGCCTGCAGTGGTGGTGGTGAATATAGTGGTCAACAGCATGAGCTCCGGAGTAAGAAGAACTGAGTAAGACATTACCATTATAGGATCTCAGGTCCATGGTCCACAATCTCTAAGCCTCAGCTTCCTAACTTATAAAATGTGTGTCATATTGCCACCTACTCAGGGTAGTTTTAAGAACTGAAGGAGATAATGTCCCTAAAACCTTGATAAAGAGATTTGTGATTTGAGTCTTGAGATTTGTGGCAAAAGGAAAGCACTCAATACAACATAACTGATTATTATGTTAGTGTCTAGAACACATCAAATGCTTAATACTTAGGTGGGGAAGAGTTTATGCATGTCTAGGAGCCTGTGTTAAGATCTGTGTAGAATTTAGATGCATAAAAAGATAGCCCTTGCGCTTTAGAATCTTCTGTGGTAAAAGTGACAGAGGTAGAGGTAGAGATAAAGATTAGAATCAGTCAAAAATAATGAAATACTATAGATGAGTTTAGAAAAGCAGAACCAGTTTACACGTGGATGAGGCATCAGGGAAGATTTTATGGAGGAGGTGACTTTGAATAGAAGCATGAAAAATTGAACATTTATATTTGTGGAGATACTATGATATTGGAGATAAAGCTCTGAGAGAATAAAGGTATATTTTCCCCCAGGATTCTGTCCTCAGCAGAAGGTGTGTATAGTAATGATATCATATTTGGAAAGAGAAAATACCATTTCTTTCTAAGAATTGGCATGAATTCCTCTCCTAAATGAATAGTTGTGGTAATTGCATAGGACCTAGGGAGTTGGCTAGGACTCCTTTTGGACTTGTTAGGAAAACTAAAACCAAGCTGGTTTTAAAATTTTAAACGTTCTTTTCTTTCAAGTTCTCTAGCTTGTCAAATGATTTTATAAAATTGTTGGTGCATTATAATTTTATAATATAGTCTTGGAAGAGTATATGGACCCTGTTCACATGTACTGAGGTACTAAGGTCTTTGCTATATTTAAACTTCTTCATCTTCTTTCCACTTTGTTGTACTTATAAAACATAAGACTTTCCTTGCGGCGGAGAGAGGAACTGTAACAAGCGCCTGGCACCTGAGATGCAATTAAATCGGAGGTGCAGTTTAATCATGCAGCCTATGCGGTGATGTATCTGCATCAGACTTAATCCTGAGAACCTCTTTAAAAACCAGCACTCTGTTGGAGGTCAATCCCCATGCTTGTCACCGGGTCTAAAGTGACCATTAGTGCCTTACTCTGTATTTCCAAATGGCATTTGGGACAGAAAGAATTTATGGAGCACATTTTCTATGTTAGCCACTGTGCTAACGGGATTATTTCAGTGCTCTTCTCAGTGATTCTGTGAGGTAGGTAATAGCATCAGCCCTTTCTCACTGATGAGATCATGAGGCTTAGGCTAAGGAACGTGGGCAGATCTCATACCCAGGCACTGGTGAGGGCAGCCTGGAAACTCAGTTCTGATTTTAAAGACTGTGTTCTCAATTACTATGTCTCCCAGGTTGCCTGAGGAGAAATTACTCTTTAAAAAGTTACACGTACATGCATAAATACATTTCCACATGGTATATAATGTTTTCTTTCTTTATATTCCATTGTAATCTAGCCAGCTACATTTTTTTTTTTTTTTTTTAGTGGTACGCGGGCCTCTCACTGTTTTGGCCTCTCCCGCTGCGGAGCACAGACAGGCTCCGGACGCGCAGGCTCAGCGGCCATGGCTCACGGGCCCAGCCGCTCCGTGGCATGTGGTATCCTCCCGGACCGGGGTGTCCCCTGCATCGGCAGGCGGACTCCCAACCACTGCGCCACCAGGGAAGCCCGCTACTTCTTAAAGGATCAAAAAAACAAGACCTTTGCCATCTTGCACTGAGTGTTAAGACTCGTACATTTTTTCTAACGTTCAAGTCAGAATGCATTGAGAGAGATTTGGAAATAAAAGGAAACTTCCTCTTCATTTTCGGAGGAATGCAACTAGATGTAACCAGTTGTGACGTAGCTTGTGAGTATAATCAGCGAAACCATTGGGTCATTGATGCTATTTATCAAAATTTTTTCAGCAATTATGTTTTGCTTTCTCTTCATGTATTGTTCAGTTCGCTGGCAGCTCAACTTCCCTTGGGGAACCACATTGTGTGACAGGAAGAGTATGTCTCCAACAACTAGGATTGAGCCCCTGTAGTTGTGTTAACTTCAGCCTATCATTAAACCTCTTAATGCTCCAGTTTTCTCATCTTCTAAGATGGAGTAAAAATATTTGCCTTTGAAGGTTATTTAAAAATGGAAGCAGATGATGCATTTGAAGTACTTAGCAATAGATCTGGTATATAATAATCTACCTAAAAAGTGGAAATACTGGTTTTTTAAACCTCAAACTTCTGTTCCATTTTTTGTAACATGAATAATACCTACCTTCCAGGTGTGTGTGCATGTGTATGAGATGACTAAATATAAATAATATATGTAGACAGCATAGCACCTGGTAGAATCTCATTGAACATTGGATCCCCTCTCTTCCCATTAATTCACATTAAAAACACATTCTTGTCATCTTTATTTTCTTTTCCTTATTGATGTTCCTATCTCTTTATTGTCCACCACAACATGCTTGGCTTGTATGAAACTTACTGTTTCCTAGTTTTAACTTTAATAGTCAAGGAAGAGAAAAGCCCGCACAAAATGCAATTTCACCAGGAAGCGAATAAGCCACTTTTCAGGCAAAGAGATGATGAACTTAAAATGTAGGCTCCTTTTCAATATTTCAGGAAAACACTTTACATACAGTTCTGGGAATGTAGCCAAAATGAGAAAGCCAAGAGTTATATCCGGCAGATATTATGAGAGGGTAAGAGGAGTCACAGATATCCAATTACTTCTATAATAAAAGTACAACATCCCATACCTTTCTATCCACATCTTTGTTTTAGAAGGAAAGGCGAGGGGTGGAGGTTATGAAGTAAATCTTTAACGCTTATTTGGAAAGCTTCTCTCTTTTCCTCTCACTGTCTTCTGTTTTATAGTGCAGGTTTAAGCTAAAAGCCAGGCGAGCTCCTGCTCAGATCATTATTCTTAGGAAACTCTTTGGAATCAGACTTAATAATGTACATCCATCCATTTAGTAAATTTTCTGAACACCTGCCACATGCCAGGCACTGTGAATGATGCTAAGAATTCAATCAAGGAATTGGAGGAAACTTTCTGTATGCTCACACACCCACATCTACCAATGTTCATGCATCTGCACCCAAACACTCTCTCTTTTTTCCTGTTGCAGTGAAAATAAACCTCCTCACCCCCAGCTGCTTTCCATGGTCTGTTCCTTCTGTTGGATAAGGTGTCCCGTGGTTGCTCTTCTGCTCAAGGACTTCACTCTTGCAATTGCCCCCCATCAGTTTTCTTTCTCTTTCTGTAAGCAAGCTTATCCCTTTTGATAAAGTGGGATCCCACTTACAAAATCTATCCCCATGATTCACATCACTCTCCAAAGACAGCCCCATTTCTCTAATCCCTCTTTTGGCAAAATCCCTTGAAAGAGTTGTCTATACTCCATTTCCTTTCCTTCCAGGCTTTCTTGAAACTGCTTCATTTTAGCATTCATCCCCATTACTCCCCAAGACTGCTCATGTCAAGGTTGTCAGGCACTGGCTGTATTGCTGAAGCCAGCACTCCATTCTCAGTTCTCATGCTACTAACCCAGCAGCAGCAACAGACCCTTGGTTTCCAGGATGCCACATTCTCCTGGTTTTCCTTCTACCTCACAGGGAATCCCTCTCAGTCTCCTTTGCTCTTTCCTTTTCATCTTTCCAAGTACTAAATGCTGGAGTGCCCTGAAAGTTCTCAGACCTTTACTTTGTTTTCCTCATAAGTGAATCCGTCTATTCCAACGATTTCAAATGCCAGTAACTCCCAAATGTGTATCTCCAGTCTCAAAACTCCTTCCTGAACTGCACAATTGTACAGCCAACTGTTTACTTGACGTTTCTACAGCTGAAACTTCACCCATCTCAAACTGAACTCTTAATTTCTACCTTTCAGACTTCTCTCCAAGTATTTCATTTTTGATCAGTGCAACTCTAATCTTTAAACCAGGGGTCCCCAACCCCCAGGCCATGGACGGGTAGCCGTCTGTGGCCTGTTAGGAAGTGGGCCACACAGCAGGAGGTGAAGGAGCGCCGGCAAGCAAAGCTTCATCTGTATTTACAGCTGCTCTCCATCGCTTGCATTACCACCTGAGCTCCGCCTCCTGTCAGATCAGCGGCGGCATTAGGTTCTCATAGGAGCGTGAACTCTACCGTGAACTGCGCATGCGAGGGATCTAGGTTGCACGCTCCTTATGAGAATCTAATGCCTGATGATCTGAGGTGGAGCTGAGGGGTGATGCTAGCGCTGGGGAGTACATTTTAAAGTGTCAGGTCTTGGATTAAAATCAGATCAGTCAGCTTGTTAACATGTATTTGTGTACTGTCTTTCCCTTCCTTACATAATGATCTTATTTCTCCATCTTTCCTTTTCTTACCCGATGATTTAATATGATTGATACCAAATGAACGAAACCAGGCTCCCTTTCTGGACTATGCTAACTGACTAAGTTTTTTTAAATCAATCAAGGCTGACATGTTTCTCTTCATTCCTTCTAGCCTTCCATTTTGCTTGATTGCCTTATTGCCCTGCATCTGTTTCCAGTCCCCCGTGTCCACATATCAACCTTCCTTGCACATGTTAGAAATTATTATTCAGTACCCTCCATGAGAGCTCATCTCCATCCTTTTGCAGGGCACTAGTTTTCCAGCTGGCACACTGTCTTGCAACTTGTTTCCCCCTTGGTCTCAGTACATAAGTGCCAATCTCCACTGGCAGCTCTTTCAGCAGCATTGGTGCCAGCCTCCTTCTGATGCAGGTGGAACTCCTGGGAGTAGCCATGAACTATTCCCAGCTGCCTCCTCTGCTCCTGGGTCTTGCCAAAGTTTTCTTTAGACCAGCCAAGTCTCTAATCTTCAGAAAATTACTTGATGACTGCAGACGGAGCTTCATCCCTCATGAGTTTTGTCCTTTCTGAACCACCCCCAGGCCCACACATGTGGAGAAATTAGGATGTAAAATGCCTATGAAAAATCTAGTTAGTGTTTCAAAATTGTAATTGCAGCTATAAAAGGCAAGTGCAAATGTTTTTGAGCTATATTGATTAGTAGTGTTTACTTTTGTGACCAAAACCCCCCAAATCTCTTTTCACTTTGTACTAATATGAGGGAGCAAGAGTACCTTCCGGGTTCATATTTCCTTTAAGAAGAATCAGTAGTGTACTTGGCCAAAACTGAATTTTGCCCAGGCTGCCCAACCTCATGGTACAGGTACTATAGAATAGAAGATGAGATGGCTTTGGAGTCAGAAAGCCTTAGGGCTAAAGCCCAGCACCATCATAAACCAGCTGTGCTATCTTGAGAAGCTACTTAAAATTCTCTATCTAGGTTTTCTCATGTATAGCAAGGGAAAGAGTAATTCCTAATGTATAATGCTGTAATAGGGATTCATTGAGGCATGAAATATGTAGTGTGAATTAATCTAGACCCATAAATCCAGGGGTGGAAGAAAACAAGCTTTCTTCATTTTCTTTAACTGGTAATTTCTGACTCTGAACCCTTCTTCTGTTGGGCTAGTAGAGATACAAAGATAACTCAATTCCATTTGTACCTGAAATTTTATTCTCCCTTTCTTTAGGGAGCAATATCCACTGTTTAAGAATATCATACAGTGGTAAGATTTTTGGCTCTTTGGTCTTGGTGGGAGAGTTAGCTGTTGTCTGAGGTCATAGGTTAACCCAGGTGGCCTTGGAGACGTCCAGTGCCTCAGTGTGCGTGGCCCTTTCAGACCCCGGGGCTCTCTAATTCTCTCTTCATTGCCCAGCTTGAGTGTAGAGTATTTGGTGACATTCTCTAGAGGCCCATATCCCAGGTGCCCTTTCCTCTAGCCCTGTGTCTTTTGTTGCTGAAAACCAGGGAATAGGTGTTCTTTGCTCTCAGGATCCATGGAGTTTTCTCTCTTCCTTTGCTTCTTACTCAAGCCAAAGAAAATGTTTTACTGACAAAGGTATGGAGAGTACCCTGCTTCTCCTAGATGTTTAGTCTATATGTACAAATACCCTTTTCCCATGTGTCTCTCAGGAGCATCCAGCATTATTTGTTTAGTGGGTGAGGAAATTCAGAATACAAGTCACTCTTCCCCAAACTTTTTGAAGAAAGCAAAGAAAAATTCTGTCCTCATCCCTTGAATGAAGATTGGAAGAAGTGAGCATTAAAAGGGGCAAAATGCAGGGAAAGAAACACCTAAAGTAATACTTGAAATTATTATCCTGCCTCATGTGTAATATCACAGTGACTGGCCCACCGAAGGTGCTCAAGAAGTTGGAGTTATTATTGACATAGAAAATTGATTCTCTAATATTGTTTTTTCCTCACAGAAACTGAATTTTTCAACGCCTCTCTGTGGAATATCTTTTGATTCTGGGCAATCACTTTGAGATGGCTGGCTAGGGGTCAGAAGAGACGTCTGTGACTGTGGAACTGATCGAGGGGCAGAGAAGGATCCAACTCAACCTTTAGGTTTCCTGTGTACCATGGAGTCCAGCCAGCAACAAGACACAGTATCTCAGAAGCCACCAGAGACAAGATCACTTTCCAAGAGAAACATAAGCCTCTCATAGAATCACCTGCTGGTATATTTTGGCTTGTGAAGCCTAACTAGTTTGTGAAGGCGTGCCAATGAGGATGACATTTGCTTGTGTGGACAGACTAAGGATAAAGTGGTCAAAGGATAAGAAGGTGATGACTAGAAGAACAAAGATGTCATCGGAGCCAGACTGTTTGATAATAACAGCAGGAGTTCTGCAGGACACAGAAAATATGACTGTCTCCTCAGGTAAGTAATAACAGCTTATATTCGTGCAGTGCTTTTCAGTTTTATAGCACTTTTATATACCTTACTTTTCTCTTACACCTTCACGACATTGGTCTAAAAATATGTTAGTGGTTCTTATAATTTCTGCCTTTTGGATGAAAAAAACCCTGAAGCTCAGAGGAGCTTACCTGAGCTGAAACAACTAAAAAACAGTCCAGAGCTCTAGAGAACAGTGCTTTTTCCATGAAACTCCATAGTCTCCTGAAATACCTGGAAAACCTCCCCCTGCCTCTAGTTTTTGATCTATAATCTTAAGGTTGACAGGAGCTTTATATGCAATGCTGGCTACTTAAAATTATTCCTTTATGAGACTTCTCGGTTTCTGATACAGGACAATTACTGCTTTAAGGAATTCTAAAAATTCAGATGAAAGGCTTTGTTTGATTTTTTTAATGTTATTTGATATTTGGATAAATTTCTGTGCTTGACCATAGCTGTCTCTTTTTTTACAGTTTGATCTCTTAATCATGCATAGACTAGTATCTTAACCTTGTTATGTTTTATTATTTTCTATTTTGCATAATACTTTTGAATGAGAATCAGAAAGCATGGAGAATAAAGTGGTGTGGTTTTAAGTGTAAGCCTTGTCACAGCAAGAGTAACTGACTAAATTCTGATTTTACTATCTATGTTCCTTTCATTAAGTTCATTAAGGAATCTCAGAGCAGATTTTCCATTCGATTCCCACTAAATATCTTGATCCTACGTTGAGTCAGCTAGAACACCCTGGTATTTCAACTTTAAAAAAAAATGTATGAGTCACTGAAGATGGTATGCCAGGTTAACCTCAGACATCATTTTTAATTCTAAAAGATGCTCTGGGAAAGCAGTGAAGACTCTGCTTTCTAGAGTGTAGACGACTGATTAGTGAATGACCTTATGATCAAGCTTCTTTCCAACCCTGGGAGAATACTATAGCTAACAAGTTGTCTTTAAACTGGACTCAGAAAATTTAGTTTGTTCTTCGACCTCTAACTGATACCTATAATTCCTAAGGGGTGATAGAGTGAAATGATAAAGTCAGTCTGTTAAAGAAAGTACCCAATATCTTCACTTTCTTACACTTCAGATTCTGCCTTTGACCTCGGCACTTGGTGTTTGAAACTTTGACCTCTCCCTAGATGACTTGGACATGTCCCTCCATCTCCTGCTACTCCAGGAGTACATAAGCAGCATAACTTAGGCTAGCATTAGTGCCTTGGGATTCTGTTCTGATTCTGGCTGTTTGGCTGGTACTCAGTCTGCCTGCTCTGTGGGAAGAGCCGTGAGAAAGACCTCACTCACAGGTCAACCTTACTATGAGCTGAAGTAGCAGGTTTGAAATGCTTCACCTCCAGCTGGTACTATCTTTAGACAAACAGCCTAATGGGAATCGCTATGGTGGGTCATTTCTATAAGGTGAAAGATAAAACAGCCCTAGCTAACATAGTGCTGCAATCAAAGCATTCCCTAAAACAGTGGTATGAGCAAAGTGAGGTTGTGTTAAAAGAATACACTGCTTTTCTTCAATTAAATTGTATGCTTTGAGCTGCGAGTCTTCTCAATCTTATATTAAGAGATTTCGGCCTTATTTTATTTCTCCCTACTTTGGTTTCTTTTGCTCAGTTGTAACTGTGATTTAATCACATATACTGCAGAATTATTGAGATTATACATTGTTATAATCTACTCCAGTGTACTTATAGCTTCTTCATTTTCCACTGAGTCCCAAAGTTACAGCAGATTTCTCTCTGCTATTGAGAAGCAAGGTAGGCAATGCAGGAGGCAATGCTGGTGAAGCTTATATTCTTTAACAGCAGAAACAGTTCCACTGGAGGAGCCACAAAATAAAAGACATTTATCTAAGTACCTACTCGATACATCTTTTAAAGAATAGTCCATACAACAAAAACTGTATGTTGATTTGTTTATGCGCTCTGTCATCACAAGTCAGGCTGTTTGGTTTTTGTAATTGATGAAATCCTACCACTCAATCTGTAGAACTATAATTATTACTTGTTCTTCAGCTAAAAAAGGATGGTTTCTTATATTACACTATGAAGCATTTTTGCTTTTCAGTTGAAAGGGTAAAACAACAGAATTTGAACTGTCTTACAGGATAATCGCTACCATTACAAAAATCCTGACATAGAAAGAAACTTGAGAGGCCGTCGGTCTGTCCTTTTTCTTGTCTTATATTTACACCAAAACCTTCAGGAATGCCTTGATTATACAACATGTTATTTTTGTTTTCGGCTCACATGTAATTTAATTGCTAATCTGTTATCCTTGGAGGTACCGTATCTTTCTGTTTGCTGTCTTGGATCAAGATATAGTGTATCCCCTTAAAATGGCACACTTAATATTAACCTCTTGTGTAGGCTGAAGGATACTTGTAGCCAAATAATATAGGGTGCTTGTTAAAATATAGAGTCCCTGAACCTAGAAATTTGCATTTTAATAAGCACACCAGAAAATTGTAATGTGACTTTGAAGATTCACTCGTAAAACTATTTGTATATGACCCCAAAGGTGCATGACATATGGTTATATATAATTTGTCACTTCACTGAGTCACTAATTAGAGTCATGGGCCCTAGATTTAGAGCGTGTGTCCTTAGTGAATGAAGGAGGGAATGTGGCTACTCTTTGCATCTCAGAGTGGCATTCGCTCTTTACACATGAACTCCAGAGAAGCCTTGTTCTACTGCATTTTATGAGAAAGTTAGGCGCTTTTTGAATGTTTGAGATGTTCTCAGGACCCTCACCAGTATCAAGATTCTGCTGTTTTCTAACTTAAAATGCCTTAAAAAATTATGTTTTGGCTAACTTTTTCTGCTGGATTCTTCCTCACAGTCTGCGCACTCCCTCTAGAGATTGCAGCATGTATGGCATGGTTACCTGCACATACACAAAGGGTTCACGTCTATGATTCCATGATGAGTTGTTATTCCATATATTAGCCAGTGGTACCTTTCCATTATTTGTTAATATCACCTTATTCTCATTCAATTCACTGTCCATTTGATGCCTAATTTAAAACATTCCTGTCTACCTCTTCATGCAGATCATTATTAACTGCTTAAAAATAAGGACAGATTAATTTTGCTTCCATTATTTTTCCAGCCACTTAAAATTTTGCAAGTCATTGCTACTCTAGGTTTCTTGTCCTTCTTATGGTTTATCCTATGAAGCGTATTTTGTGTACAAAATGTGTTTAATTTCCCAAGCTAGAACTGACTGGTAAAATTGGGTCCAGCATATTCCATCAGCCTTTTAAGTTTGATATATATTTAAGGAAATCAGTTTAACTTGCTCAGATTATTATTGTTTTTTTTAGGGTTACAAACGTTCTTTAATAACAACGGTAAACCTATAGTTTAAATACATACATACATACATAGATAGAAATACATACATGTAATGTGGAAATTAAACTGCTAGCAAATTACTGCTGTCATGGCTGGAATTCCTTTTTTTTTTTTTTTAACATCTTTATTGGCGTATAATTGCTTTACAATGGTGTGTTAGTTTCTGCTTTATAACAAAGTGAATCAGTTATACATATACATATGTTCCCATATCTCTTCCCTCTTGCGTCTCGCTCCCTCCCACCCTCCCTATCCCACCCCTCTAGGTGGTCACAAAGCACCGAGCTGATCTCGCTGTGCTATGTGGCTGCTTCCCACTAGCTATCTATTTTACGTTTGGTAGTGTATATATGTCCATGCCACTCTCTGACTTTGTCACAGCTTACCCTTCCCCATCCCCATATCCTCAAGTCCATTCTCTAGTAGGTCTGTGTCTTTATTCCCATCTTACCCCTAGGTACTTCATGACCTTTTTTTTTTTTTTTCCTTAGATTCCATATATACGTGTTAGCATACGGTATTTGTTTTTCTCTTTCTGACTTACTTCACTCTGTATGACAGACTCTAGGTCCATCCGCCTCACTACAAATAACTCAATTTCGTTTCTTTTTATGGCTGAGTAATATTCCATTGTATATATGTGCCACATCTTCTTTATCCATTCATTTGTTTATGGACACTTAGGTTGCTTCCATGTCCTGGCTACTGTAAATAAAGCTGCGATGAACATTTTGGTACATGACTCTTTGTGAATTACGGTTTTCTCAGGGTATGTGCCCAGTAGTGGGATTGCTGGGTCGTACGGTAGTTCTATTTGTAGTTTTTTAAGGAACCTCCATACTGTGGCTGTATCAATTTACATTCCCACCAACAGTGCAAGAGGGTTCCCTTTTCTCCACACCCTCTCCAGCGTTTATTGTTTCTAGATTTTTTGATGATGGCTATTCTGACCGGTGTGAGATGATATCTCATTGTAGTTTTGATTTGCATTTCTCTAATGATTAATGATGTTGAGCATTCTTTCATGTGTTTGTTGGCAGTCTGTATATCTTCTTTGGAGAAATGTCTATTTAGGTCTTCTGCCCATTTTTGGATTGGCTTGTTTGTTTATCTGATATTGAGCTGCATGAGCTGCTTGTATATTTTGGAGATTAATCCTTTGTCAGTTGCTTCATTTGCAAATATATTCTCCCATTCTGAGGGTTGTCTTTTGGTCTTGTTTATGGTTTCCTTTGCTGTGCATAAGCTTTTGAGTTTCATTAGGACCCATTTGTTTATTTTTGGTTTTATTTCCCTTTCTCTAGGAGGTGGGTCAAAAAGGATCTTGCTGTGATTTATGTCATAGAGCGTTCTGCCTATGTTTTCCTCTAAGAGTTTGATAGTTTCTGGACTTACATTTAGGTCTTTAATCCATTTTGAGCTTATTTTTGTGTATGGTGTTAGGGAGTGATCTAATCTCATACTTTTACATGTACCTGTGCAGTTTTCCCAGCACCACTTATTGAAGAGGCTGTCTTTTCTCCACTGTATATTATTGCCTCCTTTATCAAAGATAAGGTGACCGTGTGTGTGGGTTTATCTCTGGGCTTTCTATCCTGTTCCATTGATCGATATTTCTGTTTTTGTGCCAGTACCATACTGTCTTGATTACTGTAGCTTTGTAGCTTGCTCAGATTTACCTATGTAGAATATTTATGGTTTATTTGTTAATGCAATCTTTTAGTGAGATTTTAAAAGCCGTGTGTGTGTGTGTGTGTGTGTGTGTGTGTGTGTGTGTGTGTGTGTGAGAAAGAGAGAGAGAGAGAGAGAGATACCTTTATTGATTCCCCTACTCGATGCTAATTGCCATCATCATTCTTGTCCTTTTTCAGAAAAGTTCATGTCAACAAATAATAGTCCTTGGAAAACAAACATAATGCCTGATAGGGGTGATCTGTGCTCAAATATGAACAAATACTTGACTAGTTCCAAACTAACTGCTGTTCTAATGTGCTGTCATCAACCTGAGATAAGAGGTACAGGCTGGCTTGCATTTATTCTATTTAGGTGTGAAATAGTTATGGCTTCGTAGGCCATAAGTGAATGAAGTGCAGTATGCAAAGCCAAGTATTCAACGTAGAACAGAATCATCCTGTTTTTAATCCTATTTTGATTAAGTTATAAATATAGAAAAGTCTCTATTGTTAAATCAATCCAATACAACATTTACAGTACCTACTAAGTTCAGAGCATTATGCTGGATGTGGACTACAAATATTATTTGTATTAAAGATCACATAGAATTTTACAGTTTTCCTCAGCAATGTATACCTTCATTATAATTGTCACATAATAAAATATGAAATGTTACTGTTTCTTCTTCTACCCTTACTGACTCACTGAGTATTTCACTATTGATTCCTAAGGGCTTTTAAGAGTGCCTGGTACATACTGTATGTTCAATAAATATTAGTTGAAGAAACACATCACTTCCACCATATTCTGTTGGTCACATGGGTGCCAGCCCTCTGTGAGTGTGGGAGGGACTATATGACCATGTTATAAAAGGGAGTGAGGGTCTTTGGGGGAAATCGTGGAGGCAAGCTACCATAAACTGCATCCACATACTCACAAAATTGTCCACAGCATCAAATTTTCCACACATATGACCTTTCCATCTAGTGGAAGAAAACGCTGAAGGGCAGTCTACTAGGGCCGTGCCTTGCTTGTTTACGTGTACTTTCTTTTACTCCCTCTCAGTAAGGATTTCTTGGAAGAACCAGGACATGTGGAAGGAAGTCAGAGTGTGATGTCAACTTACAGTGGTACTATCATACCTAGGGTTACTTTTTCTTTCTTCCTTCTTCTGACCCCTGTCAATGCTTAGCTGTCCTCACCATCTCTTGTTCCCCATATCTAGTCCACCAACAAATTTAAGCAAATAAACCTGTTTTATAACGCTTGAATCCATTTACTTCTTTCCAGTTTCATTATCAGCCTAGTTTAAGCTACCACATCTCTTTACTGAGCCAACTACAAGAGCCTCACCATTCTTCTCCAGGCAATGACTTCTCTCTCCCTCCAGTTAATTGTTTAGGAGTAGTCAGAGTTAGCATTTAAAAATGCAATTTCAATAATGTCTCTCCTATGTAAAGCCCTTCAAGAATTAATGTAAGAAACAAAATCTTTGCCAGGACCTCCATGCTTTAAATTATCTGGCTTCTTTCTTCATTCCCTGGATTGTATTTTGCTTCTGCGCTCTTCTTTTTCTGTGTTCCAGCTCAGTGGTCTCATGTGATTCCTCACATGTCCCATGTTCTCTGTTAACTTAAGCCCCCAATACAGGAGTTCTCTCCCCACCCTTTGACCTAGTTAACCCCTCTCCATGTCTCACATGTTGGCCAATTTGTCTTTTCCTCATGGGAGTCATTTTGATCTTTGGACTTACTCAGATTCTCCAGATGTATTCTGTCAACATTTACTATACTTTTTCCTAGTAGGACTCATTACAGTTTATATATTTGTGTGATTTCATTTGATTAATTTATTTCTCTACACTAGACTATAAGCTTCATAAGTCAGGTATGTGTCTATTTTATTTTTGGCTTTTGTTAGATCTCCAGAATACATAGTAGTGCTTCAAAATATTATATAAAAGAATGAATGGATAAAACTCAATTCATTTTCTTCTCTTGGGAGGAAAGTAAATCTATCACTGGAGAACTGTATTTTTTTTTTTTTCCTCTCTCTCATTTATAAATTCTCATGACGTGAGTCATGAAAATGCCCTTTCTTTTCATTGTAGAGGAAATACACCACCTATAATTTAAGCTTTTCCCCAATAAAATGACTTCCCAAGGTTTCCAAAAAAAGAGAAAGAAAAAGAAAATGCCCTTTCTTTGGTTTGACTTCATGCATCAGATAAGAACTATACCCTTAGGGAAGCAATAAGGAACAAATCAAAGCTAATTGATGTGCAAAGTATTACCATGGTGAATCTCCACTGCAGTCTTCATCTTATCTCCTTCCTTTTCTGATAATACTTTTTCATCTGTTCTTTTCATAATGAGAGCTACTTATGATTTCTCCCAGTTTTTGTGTAAACAAGAGAATAGATGGTATACTAAAAGATTGAACTATGTTGAACATTAGAAAGCAAAATACCTGCATACTTATTATCTTTTGAGTCAGACCAAAACAAACTTCTTCAGCAGTGTTGGTGTGTCAAATTTCTATACTATTCCAGCCACTGATTTAGGGATTTCATCTCAAATTTCTCAATAAATATCATAGGAAATCTTTGAAAACCTTAATCAAATATTTCAATTGTAAAGAGAAAGAGAGAAAGACTCAGAGAAATTAGGTAACTTCCTTAAAGTCACCTTAGTTTAATGTAGGATCTGGGATTGAAACTTAGCTCTCTCTAATTAAAAACAAGAGCAAGGAAAGATACTCTTTAAGTATGGCTTAATTCAGAACATCAGTAGAACAGATGGACTCCCCTTGTAGAGATCATCACTCTACTCAGAAAGAGGACTCGCAGTGGGCTTCTGCTTCCTTCTTTGGTCCATTTTTAGCCTATTATAACTTATTTATGACATAAGCTTAGTATGTGTTTGTTTATGCCAGATAACTATCATCTCCGTAACGGAAGAATTTTATTCCATGTCTACTCAAACACGACTTGGAAATGCAAAGAAGAAATATTAAGCAACTTCATGCTACTGGTTGATATAGCACTGAATAGTTAAAGTAACTTCTAGGAGCAAAACTTCATCTTATCTCTTTTCATGAAGATCTCACATCAAGATATACAGAACCCATCAAAAGATTCTACTCTGACCACATCCATCTCTTCACAACATTCTCAGCCTCTTTTTCATGTACCAGACTTCCATACCAAGATGCTGGTGTGAATTTCCTTTGCTTCTGTTACCAAACTCAGGTTTGGCTGCTCATGGCTTGAAAGCTAGTACTCAAGAGACAAATGTTGGTTGGAAAAGAAGATTGCTTTATTTAGGAGGCTGGCAACCTGGGGAGAAGGTGGACTCATGTCCAAGAACCAGCTCTAAAGATTCTGCTCCACCATGACAGTCTTTAAGGGAAAAAGGGGGAACATAACAGCAGCTAATCATTTGGGGAAAGGGTCAGAGTCTTCATCATTTT
The DNA here is from genome assembly GCF_039906515.1 of Pseudorca crassidens. Classification (NCBI taxonomy): domain Eukaryota; kingdom Metazoa; phylum Chordata; class Mammalia; order Artiodactyla; family Delphinidae; genus Pseudorca; species Pseudorca crassidens. The sequence continues at coordinate 74,053,889 of NC_090302.1, read as the reverse complement.
TCCACTGTGTGCAAACTAGCTGGCTCCGCTCTTTTCCTTTTCTGATGCTATCTTGGTCATGTGGCCTAGTCATAAGACTGATGGAGAAAAGGTCTTTATCCTTTAATCACATACTCACCATTTCCCTTCCCTTAAACTAAGAAAAGAATCAGTGTGGTAAGCAAGGCTGAGCAAAGATCTTGGAAAATATGCAGAAGCCTAAGGGTCTTGGAATTTAGTGTAAAGGTTAGGGGTTAAAATATAAGGAGGCTCTAAGGTCAAGAGGCTGCTTACATTTCCACGGCTTTCCCAAAACTGCCAAAATGTTATCCTGTAATCTCAACCCAGTTGAATTCTCCAGTTTAAAAGATTAACCTTGACTTTCTATTTCCAACTCAAATTCTCTGGTTCAGGTCATCCCCTTTAAGTAGTGAGATCCCTGGCCGTTACTTCCTAGGTCCCAAGTAATTTCTAAACTTTATCTCATTACTGAAGTCTCTAAGCATTATTAAATGTTTTGCACTAGCTCATTCAATTGTTTTTCTGTTGCAAAGAACTGAATATATTTAACTTATATGATATTGTGGAAAGGGCTTGTATCTGTAGTCACACTCCCAAGACATCATAGATTTTTCTCCCCTAACAGACTTATAATAGGAGGCTGAGATAAATCAGCTTCTCCAGTGTCACAGTTTCTTTATGAGTAAATAAAATGGTTTGAATCATTAAAGATTCCTTTCAGCCCTAATGAACTCTGCTTTCTTTTCCGAGAGACTTAGTTCGTACATCTACTAGGCATTCACCAGAAAGAGATGAGGTTTTCAAATGACAAAAGCAAACAGAACCCTCAAATTCATGGATAGAGCACACAAGAGAATATTCGTAGCCCCTAGCAATGCTTCTTGGTGAAGTTGAAATTCTGGCACCATGTTTTTTCAGGGAATCATATGAAAGGATAAAATAAAAAGTTCTTCCTAAACCACTGATCAACAGGATAATTGTGTAGTTAGCCACAAGTGCAAGAAAGCAGAATCTAATGTGGCTGTACAGATGTAGAATGTAAGAACTTTGATAAGACTAATGAAAATGAGTTTTCCCTTGGCATGGATATCCACATAAGGTACTTATTTTCCATTTTGGAGGAAGCTAAAAAAAGTTAAATCAAATAACTTATTGCTTAGTTTTTCCTTATGTGAGCTTGCAGAACTTGGCAGTAGCAACAGATAAGCTGCCACTCCATACTTCTCTCACCTGGCAAGAAGAGCGGTGTCCTGAGGAAAGACGTGAGTCTCAGAGGCCTACGGCTCTAGATTCAGATCTTGTCTGTGCCACTTGGTATCTACGACCCTGGAAAAATTGAATGACTTCTTTATCCTTCGTTTCCTTTTCTGACTCTTTCAAGGTGGCTACATGACTTAAGTTAGATAGGTGCACATGTTATCATAATCACACAGTTATTTGCCTATTTTTCTTTCAAGTCTTTGAATTCCATGAAAGAATGGATAATGCCTATCTTTTCACCATTGCACTTGAAGGGTCTTTGCAGTGGCTGGAAATAGTATGTGCCCAATAATTACTTGTTGAATGATTCATATTTTAGAACTTAAAATGGTATCTGGTGCTTGGTAGATATTTGAAAAATCAGAGTTCTTTTTCCTTCCCTTGCACCTAAACTGTGTTCAAAAAAACTCAAATTCTGACCAAATCAGGTATACCAATTGCTTTCCTATTGTCTTAAAATCCACACCTGCATTTCTAGACCCTGATTTGTGATGCTGGGACCCTACAAACTACATTTCTTAGACTTCTTGCCAAATGGCTTGTGGTAGGTTTGGTCAATAGGAGACACCAGATAGAGATTGAAAGGCAGGAGAAGGGCAGAAGGACCTTCTCCCTGTTCTTTTCCTCTTGTCAGCAATGCTTTGGCAGAAGTAGTTATCTTCAGGCTCTTTCAGGGCTCCGAGAGATAACCCTAGCATACCCTCCCAAAGGTAGTACCTCCACCTCAGAGGTCTAAGCAGGAGTTGTCTCTAGAGTTTGTTCTTTGAGCTTCTAAATGTCAGCAATTTCACCTCTTCCTTTTTGTTTCCCAAGCAATGTAGATGATAGTTACTTTCTGCAATTACTATCTTTGGTTTTACTCAGTGTTTCTTTTATGCTCTTTTAGCTTTTCAGCACCTATGGGACCAAATTTCTATATTAAATTTCTTTCTGCTGAAATGTCTGCTAAGGCTTCAGTTCCCCTGAATAGATCCTGGTTGATATAATGTACTATTTGTATATATATGTACAATTTAGCAATGTTCATAAAATGAGTGCTTGTGTATTGAATTCTGCCTATATGTCTGACAACTGTGCTATACTTGGAAAATCTAAAGATGAGTAGGTATAGCCTGTGTCCACAAGGAAGTGAGAGCCTAGTTGGGAGAACAAGAAAAAATCTGATCAAACCACTTTATCACAAGGGTTGACAGATGTATGTACAAAGTGCTAAGGACAAACAGAACACTGAAAATTAGCAGAATCATGGTGGATGAGAAAGAAACTGTTATTAAAAATTTTGAAGGAGTAGATGGAAAGTGGTTAAAGGATCTTAAATGGAATGGAATTTACAGAAAATATTGATGTATATACATGAGAGTATAGATGGATTTTGTAAATAATATTTTTATTATTTTGCCATGGGAAATAAAATAATCATCAAAATGTTAAAATGTTGAGACTTAGAATGTTCCCTTTAAATAAAGGAAGCAGGTAAACTCTCATTCTCTTTAGTAAATGCTTCCTTATTTTGCTTCAGATCTTACTAACTCTACTTCACTAAATAAGATTTAGATATTTTTAAATAATAAACTAGTCTTAGGAGTGGATAAACTAACTTTAAATGAATTATGACTTATGCACAGTCTTTAGATAAGAAGGATCAATGGTAAGAATAGCCTCTTTATGAAGACAGAAACACAACAAAAGCTGTATGAAGCAACTGAGCAATAATCATAGACTTGGCTTGAAGGAAGTATGTCCTATGTTTTAATTCATGCCCTGTTGGTCAACTCCTTGGACTTATCCCCTTCACCAAGCTACAAGAGGTAGAGAGGCTAAGCTGTTGTTCTCTTGGGCAAGATATTGTCCAAGAGAAGTCACTAATATCCTTTGCCAGTGGAGTCTCCCACAGTATAAACGTATCTTGCTTTTGGAACTAAAGTAGGGGATTAGATAATATGAGTGATGGATGCTATTACTTTCTACTTTCCCATTGAATTTCCTAATAAATAAGCCTCTACTTTTAAACATCTAAATATGATGAATAACAAATTTAGCTAACCCACACTAAATGGTTAAAGATACAGAAACAAGTTTATTTCCACTCCTGAAATCATGAAGTCACATGAGCTCAGCTTTTGGTCTGAAGATACACGCCATGACATAATTTGGAGAGGCTGAAGTTTGGTGTCTTAAGCCCAGCAAAAGCAAGTGACAATGAATTAACGCTGTAACACTTCTCCCACCTTCACCAATACTTAAGATTCAGTTCCATGATTAGCACTGAAACTTGGAAAAAGCGACAGTCAGAAAGCCTTCCTAAGCATCTTAGGACTAGTACAGGATCTCTCAGAGATAGTGGATCATGCTGAAATATCTCTGTTAATCTTTCAATTAATTTGGTGCAATTCAGAAAAGAAACTGCTTATTAGAGAAACTGCACGTAGGTCATTCTAATGAATAGAGTGTGTATGAATGAGTGAAGGCAATGTAATGAAGAAGGAAGTAGGTACAAATCTTTAACGACATTGTGTACTGAGCTAAGGATTATTTATTTTATCCATAGATTATAGGTAGAATGGGCAAACATTTCAGTTTGACTAGAGCAGCTCTTCTGCCTTTTGGCACAGACTAATTTATAATACCATCACCTTTCACTCTCAAAAGTGTATTTGTTTGGAGGACTCTGGGGATGTGGTGGCAGTAACAACACAGATTTTAAATCTCTCCAAATTCCCGTGTAAAAATATTAAGACTAACAACGCATGGACAACATTGCAACCAAAGTATGTGACATGCTATCCCCACGCCGTATTACACATTACAAACAGCTGAAGATAGTTCCGTGACCTAGGTGATGATATTAGAATCTGTGCAGGACTTGAGAACAGGAGATCTGAAAAATAGGTAATAGATAATTCAATGGAAATCGTAGTAGGTGAATTTTGGGTCCGAAAGTAAAAGAATGAGATTTGCTCATCCATAATGAGTGATTGCATAGGACACTGGTGAGATTTAAAGGGGCTGAAGCATCCTGGTGTCTCTGATTCCTGAAAACCGACTTCCAGTTTCTAGTTCCACATGTATGGAATTTGGAAGTGCCACTCTGTCCGAATAACAAGTGTAAAGCTGAACAGACTGAAAAAATCAACTCTTCCTGGATCTATGAGAGGAGAGATCACAGGGCAAGTTGCTATCGTGAAGATTAGGGTCCGACAGGTGAATACAGGTAGCCATGGCTTACCGGACAGAGACGCATGAGCACTAACTACCCAGAGAACCAGTGCTAGGGTAGGAAAACCTGCACTGTAATTGACGAATTGCTGGAGTCTCTGTGCGGACAACTCTGAGAGTGAAAAACTTCAGGGGAACCCAGTCCTGGGGACCCCAGAATATTGTGAGATTGATCTCTAAGAGCCTGACCAAATTCCCATAGTAAATATCAGAGAAGAATCCCTTCCTCTTACTGGCTGGAGGAAGGAAAAAGGAATCAATTGTGGAGTGCGTCACTTCCCTGGTGGCACAGTGCTTGGAAATCCGCCTGCCGATGCAGGGGACATGGGTTCGAGCCCTGGTCCGGGAAGATCCCACATGCTGCGGAGCGGCGGAAGCCCATGCGCCACAACTACTGAGCCTGCGCTCTACAGCCCGCGAGCCACAACTACTGAAGCCCGCGTGCCATCATCTCATACAGATACAAAATAAAAGAAAAACAAAGTATTTTTTCCTTGTGATGAGAACTTTTAGGATTTACTCTCTTAACAGCTTTCATATCTAACATACAGCAATGTTAGTTATATTAATCATGTTGTACATTACATCCCTAGTACTTATTTATCTTAAACTGAAAATCCGTTCCTTTTAATTACCTTCATCTAATACCCCCTTCCCCACAACCCCTTGTACCTACAAATCTGATCTCTTTTTCTGTGACTTTGTTTGTTTGTTTGTTTGCAGGATAATTGACCTGCAACACTGTGTTAGTTCCTGATGTACAATATAGTGATTCAGTATGTCTGTGTTACAAAATAATCACCATGATAAGTCTAATTTGCCATCTCTCACCATACAAAGATATTACATTATTAATGACTGTATTTCCCATACTGTACATTTTCATCTCTGTGATTCACTTATTTTACAACTGGAAGTTCGTACCTCTTAATTTTCCTGACCTATTTCACTCATACTTCCACCTCCTCTCCCCACTGGCAACCACCTGTTAGTTCACTGTACCTATGATTCTGTTTCTGTTTTGTTATGTTTGTTCATTTGTTTTGTTTTCTAGATTGCACATATAAGTGAAATCACACAGTATTCATCTTTCTCTGTCTTATTTCACTTAGCATAATATGCTGTAGGTCCATCCATGTTGTCCCAAGTAGCAAGATATCATTCTTTTATATGGTTGAGTAATATTCCATTGTATATATTTACACTGAATCTTCTTGATTTTTTATTGAAATATAGTTGATTTACAATGTTGTTTCAGATATACAGCAAAGTTAGTTATACATATATATAAATATATTCTTTTTTATATTCTCTTCCATTATAGGTTATTACAAGATATTGAGTATATTTCCCCATGCTGTACAGTAGGTCCTTGTTGGTTATCTATTTTATATATGGTAGTATGTATATTTTCCCAAACTTGTAATCTATCCCTCCCCCACCTTCCCCCTTTGGTAACAATAAATTTGTTTTCTATGTATATGAGTATATTTCTGTTTTGTAAATAAGTTCATTTGTCTAATTTTTTTAGATTCCACATATAAGTGATATCATATAATATTTGTCTTTCTCTGTCTGGCTTTCTTCACTTAATATGATAATCTCTAGGTCCATCCATAATTCTTTTTTATGGCTGAGTAATAGTCCATCGTGTGTATATACCACATCTTCTTTATCCATCCATCTATTGATAGACACTTAGGTTGCTTTTTTGTTTTGCTTATGGTTTCCTTTGTTGGAAATTAAATAATTAAAAAGTTAATTTATCAAGATCACAGGATACAGGTCAATACAGAAAATTCAGTTAGATTTCTTTATGCTAGCAATAGTTGGAGTTAAAATTTTAAGAGATCAATTCCAGTAGAATAAAAACTAAAGTAATTAGGAATAAATTTAGCAAATTATTTACAAGACCTGAAAACTACAAAATTTTGCTCAGAGAAATCGAAGAATGTCTAAATAACTGAAGAGTTATCATATTCATGAGTCAAAATTGTTAAAAGTGTCATTCAGCTCCAGATTGTTCTTCAAATTCAACACAATTGCAATAAATATCCGAGGAGGCTTTTTTATAGATACAGATGAGCTTATTTGGAAATGTGTTGGAAAAGTAAGATAACTAAAACACCCAAAATACCTCTGAAAAAGGGGAACAAAGTTGCCAACTTGCCATAACTGATTTTAAAGCTTACTGTAAAGATACAAAAATCAAGACAGTTTGTATTGGATCAAGGATACAAGAGCAGATAGACTTCAAGTAGACTCACACGTATAAGGTCAATTGATTTATTTTTTGACAAATATTGAAGATAGTCTGAGAAGGTCCATCATAAACATAATAGGAATATTAGAAGAACTCTAAAGCAAGGAACTATAACCAAAACTAAATAGTTTCCTTTATGAATATTTTCCCAAAACATATAAATATGTATAAATATACACACACACACATGTTAGAAAAAAGCATGCCACATACTTGAGAATATTGACCCAGAATGATCGACATCAAGAGATGTCCTAGTAAATAACCAGTAAAATAAATGGAGTTTAAAGTCATAGAAAAAAAAATCCTTTGGACACCTGGGCAAAAAGAGAAAGTAACTTATGAAGGAAAAAAGTTAGATAACATTCAGGCTTGTCGACAGCAACACTTTATGCCAGAAGAAATGAGGTTCAAGGAAAGAAAATTTGAACCAAGGATTTCATATCCAGCAAAACCTGTTTTTAAGTGCAAGGGGATCAAAGAATTATCTAAATCAAATGAATTAAGAAATATTTTCCTAATAATCTCTTCCTAAAGAATCTACTAGATAATAAGCTTCAGACAACTAAAATGATAGACAAATACTTAAGTATAGGTCATGAATATCAAACATATAATTATAAAACTAAGACTGAATGAAAATCGGGAGAGAGTATAGTATGTATGGTTATGTGTTTGTTATGATGTAGAAATCATGAGCCATTATGAAGTGGGGGTAGAATAGGCATAGTGTGTACAAAAATTGTAACCATTTCAGGAATCATAAGGGTGATAGTCATCTTAATATAGAAATTTCAAATCCGTTGTGGTTTTTTGTATTGTGGGATGTATTAGTTTTCTAGAGCTGCCATAACAAAGTACCACAAACTGGGTGTCTTAAATGACAAAAATTTATTGTCTCACATTTCTGGAGACTAGAAGTCTGAAATCAAGATGTCAGCATGGTAGGTTTCTTCTGAGGGCTGTGAAGGAGACTGTGTTTTCTGACTCTGGTAGCCTCGGGCATTCATTGACTTGTAGGTAGGGTTCTCCTTGTGGCTTCACATCATCTTCCTTCTTTGTGTGTCTATCTCTGTATCTAAATTTCAGTTTTTTTTTAAGGACACAGTCATATTGGATTAGGCCCACCCTGATGATCTCATCTTAACTTGATCATCTGCAAAGACTTATTTCAGAATAAAGTCACATTCATAGGTACTGGAAGTTAGGACTTCAACATCTTTTGGGAGACAAATTCAACACACAACAGGGGATAGATACATCAAATGAATAATCACAAAAATTTAATTATATTGTACTTTTTAACCTAGAAGAGAGAATTCTCAGTATGGAAAACTGTATGTAAGATCTAACATAATGTATTGTTCCAAGTCTGTATCAGTTTATTCTCACCTGTGTGTTGGTGGGCAGGGGGTGGGGTGCATACACACTCTGGCTTTTTTTGCTGAGAAGGCCTAGAACCAATATAAGTCCATAGTCCAAGTATATACAGCATGTTTAGCATATTATATTTACCTCCCAAAGCATATGTACGTCTGAAAATGAGCCAGTTATCAAACAAAACATAAGGATGAACAGTGTGGTTCAAGTGCAGAAGACTCTCTAATAGTTGCCATCTATCTTTATTTTTCAAACTCATTTGACTGGGCTCCTTAACTTTATAGTACTTTTCTCATTTAGTACTTAACATCAGTCCTGTTTAAATACCTTAATTCAGTGAAGTCTGGAAAAAGATTTAAATGGATGCAAAGATCAGAATCAGGGACAGAACAGAAAACTTTCAGGGCCTAAAGCATGCATTGCACTGGGCTATGGTAAAGAATTCACAAGTATAGATCATAAAGTGTTAGTTTTTTTTTTGCGGTAGGCGGGCCTCTCACTGCTGTGGCCTCTCCCGTCGCAGAGCACAGGCTCCGGACGCGCAGGCCCAGCGGCCATGGCTCACGGTCCCAGCCGATCCGCGGCATGTGGGATCCTCCCGGGCCGGGGCACGAACCCGCGTCCCCTGCATCGGCAGGCGGACTCCCAACCACTACGCCACCAGGGAAGCCCTAAAGTGTTAGTTTTATCATTATTTAAAAGCTTCCCTCCCCAAGTGCTATCTGGATAATAATAGAAAATATGGGGGAAATAATTTATCTTTCAAAAAGTGAACATATCTTAGAGTAGATTTGCAAAATATTGCCTGGATTTTTCTTCACAGAGTAACCCTTAAGAATAAATGGGTGTAAACTTTGAACCCTGGTGAGTCATTCAATCCAAGCAGCTTCAAGAAAATGTCTGACTTTGGTTTCATCTATACACATAGTTTGATAATAAATTATTTGTTACTTGCAACAGTCTTTGCCACAATTGACCACTAATATGTAGAAAAATTCATGAATGACAAAATAGAATACATTTTAATCAGCTGCTGAGGGAAGATAATGGTGCTGGAATAGACATAGTTCTTTATTGCAATGATGAATGTGATAACTTATTTTACAAAGAATAGCAAATGTTGCTGGCCAGTGACTTGGCCTACCCCAGGATGCTTCAGTAAAAGAGCTGACGAAGATACTTTGAGAAATGTATTCAAGAGGGAAATAGGGTCTTTTAATATTAACTAATGCTAATTACAGGTAGCTCACATTATATGCAGCGATAGAACCTTTACTGATTACTGATTAGTACAGTCTTTTCTCATGTTTGAATCCTCATTGTAATTCCTTTGTACTTTTCTTTTTGTACATTTAATATTTTCCCTTAAAGATATTTATGCATTGATTTTATGATTATATTATTAATACCAAACATTTATTGAACACCCATTATGTATTAGGCCTTCTTTGAAACGATTTACGTATATTCTTAAGTGGTGTCGAAAACAATCCTCTACAATAGGTAGTATTTTATTCACCTTCTAAATTGAGGATACTGAAGTATGGACAATATAAGTAACTTGCTGAAGCTCACCCAAACTCAGCCAGTGTGAGGTGATCTTCTTAGGAGCAAGACTGGAGTTTCACCAACCTTTGAATACCTTGTACATATTACCTACAGCACTTGCTGGTCCAAACTTGTTACTTCAGGATCATGCCCCAGAAAATGTGATGGATGAGCTGATTCTTGACAAACAAGGAGATATTTTCCAGGTTGACAGTATGGGTGAAGGCTTTTCAGGCAGAAGTAATCAAAGGGTCCAAGCAGGAGGAAACTGACAACTGTTTTATTTTACTGATGTAAATACATAAGATATACATGCCTATTAAGTATGAAAGTTTTTATGTGAAATGGTAATATCATAACTGTATATAAATTTGTGTTCACTGTCTACTGAGAAAAGACAAAAAGGAGAGTTTTAACCTCTTTCAGTTTATGAACTGACCCTTCAACAACGTGGGTTTGAACAGTGCTGGTCCACTTACATATTTACTTTTTTTCAAAAGTAAATTCTACGGTACTATACAGTCTGCGGTTGGTTGAATTTGAGGATGTGGAACCGCAGATACTGAGGGCTGGCTATAAATAATAGGCGGATTTTCCACTGTTCAAGAGTCAGCGCCCCAAACCTCATGTTGTTCAATGGTCAGCTATATACTGAATTTAGAATATTTGATTACAGTTTATTTGGAGTAGAATCAGAGTTACATTATGATTTTGATGATCATGGTTGTTATGCATTGTGACAGCTGATTCGTTGAAGAGGGCTTAGACTTGGGGAACTCCTAAAGCTTTGGAATTAATTCAGTGATATTTTTATGAGACCTTTGCCCTTACATTGCTTAATTCCTAAACTAACCAAACCAGTAGATTATTATAAGATGAAGTCAGTAGTGCTTGGACTGCTATAAATGTATAGGCCAGAGGCCAGGATTCATTTGGGTGATGAAAGAAATAATTGACAATCTAAAGCATAGAAAATACATTGATTTTAACACTATGCTGAAATGAATCTGGGTGATTACAGGGGGTAAAAAGCCAAAACTAATTGCTGTTGATCAAACTGTCTACTTTTACTACTAGGACTAATCAGCATGGTGATCAATATTAACGCTGGCTTTATCATCTAAAACAACTTATTTCTGGTTTTTAGGGCTAATTAGGGCTAATATGTTTGGTGTAGTTACTAGTTATTGGTGTCCAGTAAATTACTGATCATTATTAAAACCACTGTAAAAAAAGAAAGCCATTACTTGAGGAAAGAAAAAATGAAGAAGGAACTTTTCTGTGTAATGAGGTCCAAAAAACAGTCATAATCATATTATGTTAAAATGCTTTGGGAGAAATGTGAAAATGTTGACGATTAATCAGAAACATGTCTACATATCCTCTAGACTGTCATGCAATTAATAAAATGATTGCATTATCATAACAACAGAGTAAATATAGAATACTTTTAGTGTGCATTTAATAGAGAAAATATTAGTTTAACTCAAAAAAGTCTGCTAATATTTTAATTGGTAACATAATTAAGAAACAGTTATTCAAACATGATGATTTCCAATCTTTTCAAGTATTCTCAAATAGAAATATAATACCCCAGGGACTTTAAAGGCAATTTGGAGAACTATTATCTTTTTTTCTGAGTAGTCAAACACACATACACATTCATTGTTCATATTCAAGAAGGGGAATTGGCATGTCTGAGCTTACCAGTCATCCAGTGAAGAGCAATAAAGTAAAGTAAATTTATCTTATGGGGCTATAATCAAGTCTTAAACCTGAATCACATTCTTCCCATAGATGGAACACCATGGGAATTATTGAAAGACCCCAAACTTACAGCCATTCTAGTAAGACTCATGAAACGACAGCAATGCATAATTTCATCCTCTTTAAATATTGTGCTATAGTAATTGAAATGGTACTGAACATTGATTTCCCCAAAAGCACCAAGAAATATATGAGGGTAAGACTCAGAGTAAATGTTCTTCACAAATAAAAGGTAAGTGAGAAGGCTAGAAGTGGTAATGGGTATTTCAGAAATTAAGAAAAATTTAAAGCACTGGTTTGAGGGCGGTGTGAAGTTACAGAGTAATTACAGGTTTGATTCTATGTGTATAAAATCTTACATAATAATCATACTGGTGTTGGGGGGATTTTCTACACGGGTTTTTCGCATGTAACTATGGTGTTCAAACTATTTTAACTCTTTTACTCGTATATTTTAATAGACACCTATGCCTTAGTGAGGTAATGAGATAGCATCCTATTTGGTAATTTTGGTCTTAATTTACTAAACAACACCCAAGCAGATTAAAAGAGTTAATATTGCTCCATTCTTCTGAAATATAGTCTAAAATTCCTTAAATTGGGTCCAGTAGTGAGAGCAAAAGAGGGCAATAAGAAAAAAATTCCTAATTTCCCTTTTGTATGCTGTTCTTACTCTTCATCTTATCCAAACACTCTGTAAATACTTTCGTGTTTCTTGTGTCATTTTGTTTTTTCCTTTTCCCAAATCCTCCCTAAAACCTGGCTTCAAGAATGAATCTGATATTAATGATTTAAAGCAATGTCTGTATGAGGACAATACTGGGTACATTGTAGAAAGATTTAAGTGTCATGTTGGAATCCATCCAAATAGCATATGTATATTTATGCATTAAATATTGGTAGACAATTAAGTCCTAGAGTTATCTTCGGAGGAATATTTGCATTTTAATACTGCATTATGCCTGCTAAGTGAAAAATTTGGTCCTTTGTAAAAAGAAACTTTTAAGTCATTGATCAAGGCACTCCAGGATTTGCTTCCTGTTGTCCATAAAATCAGACCAAATGTTGGACCTCTTGATTTGTGCTTTTGTAAAACCCAAGTTGTTTCTTCTACCTGCAAAGTACATGTAGAAGACCTTCTCTTCTTTTCTTGTTTCATCAACTGTGGGAGAAAAGCTGAAATACTCTCATTTCCTACTATACTCCGTTACAGACTTTTGAAGAGAGATATTTGCTTACTTTTTTAAAATTTATTTTTTTAATTGTAGTATGGTTGATTTACAATATTATATTGTTTTCAGGTATACAACATAGTGGTTCAGTATTTTTATAGACTATACTCCATTTAAAGTTATTGTAAAATATTGGCTGTTTCCCTGTGCTGTACAGTATATCCTCGTAGCTAATTTTTTTATACATAGTAGTTTGTACCTCTCAGTCCCTTCATGCCCGTACACCTTCCCTCTCCCCACTGGTAACCACTAGTTTGTTCTCTATATCTGTGAGTCTATTTCTGTTTGTTATATTCATTCGTTTGTTTTACTTTTAAGATTCCACATATAACTGATAATGTAGAGTATTTGCCTTTCTGTGGCTGACTTATTTCAATAAGCATAATGCCCTATAAGTCCATCCATGTTTTTGAAAATGACAGAATTTCATTTTTTTGATGCCTGAGTAATACTCCGTGTGTGTCTTCTTTACTCAATCATCTGTTGATGGACACTTAGACTGCTTCCATATTTTAGCTATTTTAAATAATGATGGTATGAACATTAGAGTGCTTATATATCTTTTGAAATTTGTGCTTTCATTTTATTCATGTATATACCCAGGAGCAGAATTGCTGGATCATATGGTAGTTCTAGTTTTAGTTTTTTGAGGAACCATAATATTTTTCATAGTGGTTGCCACAATTTACATTCCCACCAACAGTGTACTAGGGTTCCCTTTTATCCACATCCTCACTAACACTTGTTATTTGTAAATTTTTTGGTGATAGCCATTCTGATAGGCATGAGGTGATATCTCATTGTTGTTTTGATTCGCATTTGTCTGATGATTAGTGATGTTGAAAATCTTTTCATGTGCCTGTTGGACATCTATATATCTTCTTTGCAAAAAAATGTCTATTCCAATCTTCTCATTTTTTAATTTGGTTGTTTGTTTTTAAGACATTGAGTTATATGTGTTTTTTGTACATTTTGAATATTAACTCCATATCAGGCATATTATTTGTAAATATCTTCTCCTGCTTGGTAGATTTCCTTTTCATTTTGTTAATGGTTTCCTTTGCTGTACAAAAGCTTTTATGTTTGTGATTTTTCTTGTTTCTTGAGGTAGGCCTGTTTCACTATAAACTTCTCTCTCAGAATTCCTTCTGATATGTCCCATAGATTTTGTAAAGTTATGTTTTAATTTTCATTTGTATTGAGGTGTTTTCTGATTTCCTCTTTGATTTCTTCATTGACCCATTGTTTTTTTCATAACATGTTGTTTACTCTCTCCGTATTTGTGTTTTTCCCTTTGTCTTCCTGTAATTGATTTCTAGTTTCATACAATTGTGGGTGGAAAAAATCCTTGATGAAATTTCTGTTCTCTTAAATTTGTTGAGACTTGTTTTGTGACCTAGCATGTGGTCTATCCTGGATATCATTCCACGTGCACTTGAAAAGAATGTGCATTCTGCTGTTTTTGGATGGAATATCCTGTAGATATCTATTAAGTCCAATTGGTCTAATGTGTCATTTATGCCTACTATTTCCTTATTGATTTTCTGTCTGGATGATCTGTCCATCGATGTAAATAGATTTTACTGCTTTTTCTCTTGCCGCTTTCAGAATTATTTTTTTACCTTTAACTTTCGCCATTTTAACTAAGATACATCTTAGTGTAGGCTTCTTTGGGTTGACTTTGTTTGGGCCTTGTGCTTCCTGTACTTGGATATCTATTTCCTTCCACAGTTTTGGGAAGTTTTCTGACGTAAGTTCATCAAATACATTTTTGACATTTTTCTCTCTTTTCCTTCTGGGGCTCCTGAATGTGAATGTTGGTATGTTTGATGTTGTCCCAGAGGTCCCTTAAACTGTTCTTATTTCTTAAATTTGTTTTTCTTTTTGCATTTCTGATTGGGTGATTTCTCTTATTCTGTCTTTCAGATCATTTATGCATTCTTCTATATCACCTAGTCTGCTGTACATTCCTTCTAATGTGTTTTTTATTTCAGTTACATAATTTACCAGATAAATTTTTCAGTGTTTTTTTCCCAAGGTTTTTTTCTTGTTCTTTTGTTTGAAACCAATTTCTCTGTCTTCTCATTTTGTTTACCTTCCTCTGTCTCTATGAAATTAGGTCAAACAGTTACTTATCCCAGTCTTGAAGGGGTGTCCTTGTGTGGGAGTGTTCCTATACAATCTGTGTGTGTCCAGTGGCTTTGGTGGGAAGGCTGGATCTGAAGTGATCCTGAGTCATGTCCCCCCCAGGGTGGGCTGGCACCTATCACCATGGTGTTAGGTAGGACTGGAGGTAGATTGGGTAGAGCCAGAGCCAGCTATGAGCCAGGGCTTCTCCTTTGCTCAGTGGCCTACACCCCACTATTTGGGATGGGGTCAGGTCCCAAGTCACTGGAGCAGAAGCCCTGAGGGTCAGGTCTGAGCTGGTCACTTCTCTTCCCTCCTATCCAACTCATTGTGGGTCTTTCTTACAGTCTTGGTTGTATAGGAGACTTTCAGCCTGTGTCCAGTGTGTTTTCTGAGAGAATTTCTCCACATGTAGCTGTACTTTTTTTTTTTTTTTTTTTTTTTTGCTGTACGCGGACCTCTCACTGTCGTGGCCTCTCCCGTTGCGGTGCACAGGCTCCGGACGCACAGGCTCAGTGGCCATGGCTCACGGGCCCAGCCGCTCCGCGGCATGTGGGATCTTCCCGGACCAGGGCACGAACCCGTGTCCCCTGCATCGGCAGGCGGACTCTCAACCACTGTGCCACCAGGGAAGCCCTGTATTTTTGATATGTTAGTGGTGGGAGGTAGGGCTGCGTCCTCCTACTCTGCCATCTTAATCTCCTCTGGCTCAGTCCTATATCACATGTTTTTTGTGCATTCATCCATTGATGGACACTTATGTTGTTTTGATATCTTGACTATTGTAAATAATGCTGCAGTGAACATAGGCGTGTATATATCTTTTCAAATTAGTGTTTTTGTCTTCTTTGGAAACAAACACCCAGAAGTAGAATAGCTGAATCATATGGTAGTTCTATTTTTAATTTTTTGAGGCAACTCCATACTATTTTTATAGTGACTGCACCAGTTTACATTTCTATGAACACTGTACCAGGGTTCCCTTTTTCTTTTAAATCTGAGCTACTGAGCAATATTAGAGAAAGTGACACCACAAAGCAGATTGATATCACTATAAATTCGTGATCACCAACTTCAGGTAGGTCCAAAACATTGCCTCACAGTTCCACTATATTTCTGTTTTCAAGTCGTTCTCATTTTTATGACTGTTTTAAACTTTGTCATGCTTCTCAGATTTCTGGCAACCTCTCCTAGTCAAGCGCACTATCCCACCACTATTAGCATATGACCTCCCTTCTTACTGTATAAGGAATAATAAAGCCATCAGAAGGAAATGCTTTCAACCTTTTGTTATCAAGCCTACAGGCTACCTATATCCCCATCTAATGTGTAAAGTGATTGGAATAGTGACTGGCACATAGTAAGCACTAAACAATAGCAATCATCATCATCATCACCATCATCTTATCATTATTATTACAGTAGTCAGCATTTTGTCATGTATATATTACTGTTTTTTATCTTGTTATATAAGAAGTTTTCCTCAATCACTTCACTTGTCGTTCCCACCATATTCTTTAATGAATTCTCAAAAATCTTATGTTATTGTTTGACCCCTGTCCTCTTTCTCCTTTTCAATTGGATTGTTAAATAAAATTCTGTACTGAAGCTCAATCTATTGATCTATCTCTATCTATTTTTAAATAAGGTTTATTCTATCAAAAAACTTTCTTCTCTCTATACCATACATTTCTTCAAATTTCACCCATCTTTCTCTTCCCTGTTTCCCCATGAAATTTCCTCAGTGAATTATCTATACGTAAAATCTCTATTTTCTCATAACTTACTTCATCCATAACCCAATTTATTAGATTGACTAAATTAAAATAACTCTCTCTATGCTGACACATGACCTAAATGAACCGTACTCAATAACTTTTATAATCCTCATCTAATTTGATCTCACTGCAAAATTTGACATAAATGACCACTCTACCCTCTGAAAACTTAGTTTTCTTTAAGCTTGTAAGGCATCAGACTCCTCTATTCTTTCACGTTTATCTGTGAGTGCTTCTCATTTATTTTCCTTTCCTTTTCACTTTCCTTTTGCCTGTCACCACATGTTGAATTCTTCAAGGTCCTGTTCTCACTGGTGCTTTGCCCATCTCATGCACAATATATTCTTCAGTTGTCATGTACTTCATAATGACCCCCAGCCCCACATACATCTATATATCTATATCTGTATCTATCTCAGACCTTAACTCTCATTTTCTGATATGGTTATCCAACTGCATACTCAACATTTCCATTTAGATGTCTGAAATGAAACTCAAACTTTTCATGTCCAAAACTGATTTTATATTTTCCAAATAACATTTTCCAGTCACATCTGACTTCTTTCTTATCCTTAATGTCCAGAGTTAATCCATTGTTATCTTCTGTCAAATGTGTAACCTAAATACTTCTCAAGTCTATCACCACCACTGCCATTCACCAATCTCCATCACTACCGTTACTATCATCGTAGTTAATGCCACTTCATTTTTCACAGTAACTATTACAGTAGTCCAGTTAACTGGATTTTCACATTGCTTACTCTCGACTATCATATATACTGCAGACAGAGTGATATAATAAAAATGCACATATAATTAAGACATCCACTTGCTATAAAACTTTTAAAACCTTCCCATCACTCTTAAGATTAACTATGGCTTAGAAGACCCCAGATATTCTGGTCTCTGCATACCTTTCTTATCAGAGATCCTTCAGTCCTACTGACTTTCTCTCACTTTCTCACATGTACTATTTTCTTTCCCATTACTTTGTATACATTGTTCACTGTCAAAAATTGATTGTATGGGGCTCCCCTGGTGGCACAGTAGTTGAGAGTCCGCCTGCCGATGCAGGGGACACGGGTTCGTGCCCCGGTCCGGGAGGATCCCACATGCCGCGGAGCGGCTGGGCCTGTGAGCCATGGCCGCTGGGCCTGCGCGTCCAGAGCCTGTGTTCCGCAACGGGAGAGGCCACAACAGTGAGAGGCCCGCATACCGCAAAAAAGAAAAAAAAAAAAGATTGTATGGAGCTAAACTTGAAGTAGTATCTAGTGAAGTAGTATCTAGATTTATTCAATTTATCCTTAAATTTTCAACTTAAGAGTCACTTTCCCAGGGAAGCCATAACTGGCCCTCTCAATTGTATGATTGATTCTTTTATTATGCATTCTCCTAACACAATATTCCTTTTTCTCGTGTACAATTCTATATGTAATTGTGATTATTTTATTAATGTCTGTCTATCTAAGTAGGCTAAAACCTACATTAGAACATGAACCATGTTTGGTTTTGTTCAAAATTGTATCCCTAGAGCCTAGAACAGTCCCTGTTTCAAATATGCTCAATAAATATTTTTCAAATGACTGATTCACTGAATAAAAGAACAAAACTTAATTGACGCATAGTCCTAGAATAGGATTAAAGTAGAAATCAGGGCTTACGTGGAAGAAAAAAGGAAAGCTGAGAATTAAATAACATACTTTCATCAATATTGAAATCTGTCCCAGTTAAATGAAGAGTTAGAAATTAGGTCTATAATTGGCATTTGCTCTGTAAGTTGAAGATTTTTATCTTTGTTCATTTTTTAACTACAAAATGTCAATTTTATATGATTCAACCTAATAAAATTCACTGGCTCATTCATTTATTAAGTGATACTATAAATAGTTATTAATAACTATTCTCCAGACATTATACTAAATACTGGCGTAAGTATAAATAAATCACGGGCCCTGGCTTCACGTTGCTGAAACTTAGAAAAAGATGGATATGGACAGACAACAGAAGTGTGATAATGGCCGTATTGATTCAGTAGGAACAGAAAAGAAAGTTTGTGTAAGAAGACAATGATGACTTCAGAGTACAGGTTGACTGGGAGTCTTGCACTCTGTGTGTCTAAAAAGGAAATGAAGAAACAACAGTGGCAGTCATTAATTGCTGAATTTGAGCTTACAGGGAAACTGTGACATCCTGACAGAACTAGAAGTGGTAACTAAATGATTAGCTTGAAACTCTAATTTTGCTTTTAATAACAAAGAAGGATAATACTCCATGTTTAGAAGTAGGTATCAAGGCCAGTGAGTCAAGGATTGTGGAAAATGTGAATGAATAGTAGGAAGTCCTTTGTAAGTCACTTGGCTGGTCAGGTCCTTATTTCTTTACCTATTCTTGGGTTTGGTTGGATATGAGATAATTGTTAAAGTCTTGTAGAGCTAGAAAATGGTACAGTTCTAAGGCAGCTGTGTCTCATCAACTGTCTATGCCTATAACAATATAATTTCAGACTCGGACATGGCATTATAGGCCATCCAGTAGCCAATCTAGTCATGTTACATATGCAGGATTGGAAGTTCAGTTGAGAAATCCAAGATTATATAATTAGACAATTCTAAAACTGAGACAAAAATACAACTCTCTTATTTCAGTTGTCATTTTAAAGACAGCACTTAATTTGGATGAGCAAAAACAATGAATGAAAAGAATAACAAACACTTATTAGATGCCTACTATGTGCCTGTCACTGGGATGAGTGCTACACGCGTGTTATCTCATTTAAACCTCCTGACTGAGGTTAGTACTATTATTATGGCCATTTGGCACCTCAGGACACCAAGGTTTGTGAATATTAAGTGACTTGCCCCAAATCAATCAGTAAGAGCTGAGACTTGCACATAAATTTATTATATATAAAGCTATTTCTCTTATTTTCTAGTCTCCATATCAGCAAACCTATTGTGGTTTTATCTACTTCATGTTTCAGGTAAATAAATCCACTTACAAACATGGTATCTTTTTTTTTTTAAATCACTTATATAGTGTTCACAATATCATGGAGTGTGAGCTGTGTGTGTACAATGAATCTGCCTTTAGAAACTATACCCTGATCAGTGTAGTGCAAATGATCTTTCCTTACCGAAATAAAAATGATAGATACTGCCAGAGTAAAAGCAACCAGGTTTGATTATAGTTCTTACCTCTATGCTACATACTTTAGAGTCTACAGGATTCCTGCAAAATTACAGTTCTCCATGTTTCCGTGTTTCACTCTAATATGGTTTTTATTTTTACATTGGCAGCATGTCCTATGAAAGACAGTTTCTGTATTGCTATATTCTTGCCCAGTGCATCTCAGAGAGTTTTTCCACTTTATTATACAGGTAACACATATAAATCTCAGATCACAAATGAAGAGTGCCATGTGTTGCTTTCTTTGAAGACATGACAATTTTTTCTTGAGCCTCTCATTTCTTCTAGTGTGAAAATATTTAATTGTTGTCGATCTGAGGTAAATTCATTCATTCAATTCAGTGGTTTTCAGTCAATTCAGGGTTTTTCCAGTTTATCTCCAGGGTACATCAAAGATCTACTTTCAGAAGGTCTCAAGTAGCGTCAAGGCGTCAATGGAAGTAGAGCAGGACATTGTAATTCTTAGTCATCTATCCCTCTTGATAGCCTCTTAAATTTATGTCACCCCATCTGCTCATGGGCTTCATTACCTATACCCTTCCAACTGTTGAGAAATTCATGTCTTAAAATGGTGTCTGGGCACATAAAATGCGGTACGTTATCCCGATGATGAATCCTCCATATTTCCAGACTCTTTCTCACCACTTCCATATTACTCTTTGCGGGTATGAAAATAATTGGTTGGTTTCAAGTTCCCCTCCGGGCTACTAAAAGCTCTCTGCAGTTGTCTAAGAACTTTCATTTAAACATATCAGGCAACAATTTTTATTCTATGGCCCTTTATGGGTTGATTTGTGTCCCCCCACAAAAGATGTGTTGAAGTCCCAAACTCTCCTGTCTGTGAATGTGATCTTATTTAGAAATAGGACCTTTGTAGGTCTAATTAAGTTGAGTTCATTAGTGTGGGCCCTAATCCAATATGACTGATGTCTTTATAAGAAGACAATGTGAAAAAAGACACAGACAGGGAGGCAACAGCCATATTACTACAGAGGCAGTTGTTGGAATGATGTATCTACAAAGTCAGGGCACATCAAAGATTGCTGGCCACCACCAGACACTAGAAAGAGGAAGTGAAGGATTCTACTCAGAATCTCAGAGAGAGAAAAGCCCTGCCGACACCTTGATTTGGGATTTCTAGCCTCCAAAACTGTGAGGTAATAAATTACTGTTATTTCAGGTTACTAAGTTTGTGGTGGTATTACAGCACCCCTAAGGAAACTTATATAGGTCCTTATGCCATACTGGCAAAAGATATTTATCTACTTCACAAGTCCCAGGAATTTGTGCAAGGTGAGGTATACAAGTTCCTTGTATTTTTGCATCCTGAAATTCATTTAAGAATCTCATTATATACCTGACCCTGGAAATTAGTTTGAGGAAGAAGTTATTAGAAGAATGTGGTATAGGTTCCTTTCCTGGGGCATATACCAAGTTCTAATTCTCTTGCCTTTGGCTGTATCTCAATTCTAATTTCAGGTCTTCATTTAGTATGGGTTTTTGGAAAAAAAAAAAATTAAACTGATCACTTATTCTTCTGTGTCTATTGTTTTGTATAGGGTTCATTTCTTGAACTGTCAGGATTCTGGTCTTGTTATTCAAAGCCAAGTTTCTTACAACTTAAGAGTTTTTTCCCCTAAAAAATTTGTCTCTGTCATGTATTTCAAAAGCATATTTTGAAGCTTAATGGCTGAGAATTTACCTTTTCATTCTGTGCTCTTCTGTTTAATCATCCCTCTCCCAAGTGGCATGGATTGAATGGAGGAAGACAAAGAGTAACAGAAACTGCCAGCAAAAGGATCACTTGATTAATCTTGTGAAACATATCGTCATTTGGAAAATCTTTTGGAGTTAGATCATTAGATTTGATAATTTGGTTTATTAACAGTGTACATGGTTTCACAACCTTCTATCTTTGGTGCTGTTATAACTGAGAATATCCACCCAGCCAGTAGTGGAATTGCACTTGGCTCAGTGAAAAATGTTAAAGGGAATTAAAATGTATCACTTTCTTCCTTATGAAGAGAACTGAGAAATCTTAAGGGAAGGTGTGGGTTTAGGAGTGAATTTTAGATTGCACTTTACATTTCACAGGGGGATTTTGTATATGCTTGTTCTGTTTAGGACTTTTAAGTTGGTATTAACCCTAGGTTCAAGGATTACCTGATTCTTGATATTGACCCATTTCTACATGGGCCCCAAAGGAAAGATATGCACGTAAGAAAGAAATCAAGACAAATGAATATCATTCCTCAAAGCTTTTGACCTCAAACCACAAGCGGAATTCTAAGGAGCTAGACTGAACCATGCGTAGAAGTCTGTGTGTATGACTTACATTATTTGCCATTTATGCGAGACTTTCTGTTGGCATCGTGGCACAATTCCATGATATTTTCTATACTATAGAGGATGGAGCTGTAGATTCTATATTTCAGACTTCTTGACAGTTTAGCTTTTACCAAGGAGGAATATTGCTGGCTCAGGCAGCCTATCCTGAACATTTATTTTTTGGGTGGCCAAGGGAGGTTCAAGTCCATCTTCCTTTTCTGTACTTGGAAGAATGTATTTGACTTTCAAAATGTCAAGTGGTATGTATGTGATAGGGCTGTAATCTTAGAGGAAAGAGATAGAGAATTCAGTCTTAGCCTTCTTATTTTTGTTAATTTGGGTATGTCTGGGCCTCATTGTCTTTTTCTGTAAAATGGAAGAGTCAAGACAGTTGACTTAGAATTTACTCAAGTTACTCTGGGAGGCTTAAACTCTCCCAGAAGTTCTCATATAGTGAGAAAAAGATACTTGGTATAGACAACTTCTTATTTTAATAGGGAGACTCCATACTGTGAGTGCTCAGATCCTGATTAGAAGCTGAATTAATCTTATAAATTTATGGGCATTAATCTTATAAATCCTTGGGAAGTGCCACCTGCTGAGATTGAGCCTGAATTGACTTCCTGGTATTGATCACTTCAGACAAGCATTCCTCATTGCAGGAAGAGTTGGCAAGAAAAGGGGGAACCGTGAGTTCCCTATCACTACTCCATCACGTCAAACATACGTATTCCCATTTATTCATTTCCACAATGCTAGAAAGTGATGGCTGTTATTTCCAACTCATAGATAGTGTAGATAATGTAAGTAACTGACCCCAAATCTGGTCTTTATGAGTTGGAAAACACTTAACTTTAAGTTTTCTAGTTTTAAATCCAACTTTCTATCTACCATACTCCAGCCAGTTTGTCTGTTTATTGCTATCTACATGCAAAGAAGAAGGCACTCTCTACTCATCACCTTCTGCATTTGCTCTTTTAAGTGTTACTGATTTGATTATACACTTAAACTGCCTCACCTCTCAGACACTGTGTTCTTTTATTCACAAAATGGGGATAATTACTGCTGGCTCCTGGACACTTCACAAGAATAGTTTCAGGTTTAATTAGAAAATGAGCAATAGTTTTAGAAACCTCAGTGCATCCTTGGTTATTAACGGACTGAACTATTTTCAGCCAATTAATAAGACAGTCTTTTTCTATTCCAATTTAAATCTTCAGTCATGTCTCTAATTGTAAACTTGCATCACTCCCTTTTCAGGAAACCTATGTAGACTCTTCTCTTTTTCTTATATAAACTTATTCTTTGTAAGAAAACTGAACTCAATCATTTCTACCTTTATTTGAATTTCTCAGTGAGCTGCCTCCTCCAGAATAGTCTCTATTTCTTGTAAAAGTATATGACTATTGAATGTACCCATTAAAAGGAGTTTAGATATTAGTAAGAAAACACATGGAGAAGTAGAATCGAATTCTTTATGCCCTTGAAATTAGGTATGTTTCTACAAATAACCATCTATACTTTTTTTTTCCCATTTACCATATAAAAGA
The DNA here is from genome assembly GCF_039906515.1 of Pseudorca crassidens. Classification (NCBI taxonomy): domain Eukaryota; kingdom Metazoa; phylum Chordata; class Mammalia; order Artiodactyla; family Delphinidae; genus Pseudorca; species Pseudorca crassidens. The sequence goes on along the minus strand of NC_090302.1, from coordinate 74,030,254 downwards.
CAGAAAAGCATTCAGTAACAAACACAAAGATTCTATATCCATGCTTCACCCCAATTATAATTTACCAAGTTATAATAAGGAGATAGCAGAGTATGGTTCCTAAAAGTAAATCTGTTATTTGATTCAAGTTAAGCTTATTTTCCCTTCAGTCCACAGCTAGGATTGCAATTAGTCACTTCTAGCATATACAAGAACACCTGACAGTTTTGTTTGTACAGCACAGTTTACCCTGCCTGTTATGGTAACAGACTCAACAGTAAAAAAATAAAATAAAATCTGAAAAGGAGAATAACTGTTTTGTCCAAGATCACATAGCTAGGAAGTATTGTGGCAGAGCAAGAACTAGATTGTAGGTATATTTGACAAGCCCAAGTTCTGTCCATTACACCACACAATTTACAGGGAATTAATTGAGGGGGCGGATGATCAATATTAGCCCTAAATGAAATTACTCGAAATGTAATCTTGTTCAGAGTTGTGTAATCAGAAGATTACACAAGGAGATTTATAACAATTTAGCCTGGTCCTCTTTTGTCATAATCAAGAAACACAGACTGAGAAAGGTTAGTGGACTTAACTCAAGTTCAATAACACTTTATTGGAGTGGGTTCATGCGTAGATGGACCCTCAAGGTCCCTGACAATCTCTGGTGAATCTTTGTGGTGTTCTGATTTCAAAGCATGAGAATGCCTTATGTCTTCCTACATACAGCAATGCCAGTGAAACTGCAAGAAGGGGTACTTTAAAATGAGCCTTTTAAATTTCATTCTTTAGTATGTGTATGAGCAGAATGCAAATGGTGCCAATTCCATTATCTTTTGCACAAAATGTTCCCCTCTCAGGGCCAAATCAGGGGTAGGAAATATGGAACTGTGCCCCAAGTACGTCAAGGGCAGCTGGCCACTTCTGTTTCTAGATCCCAAACACCTGCATTTCTCAAAAGCTGGGGCTGTTTCAGAAGAGACGTTTGGAAGTCATCAATATACTGCTTACTTACTGTGGATTTGAGAACCTTGAAATGTCAAGTTTTAGCTTGAGGCCAAGTTGGATTTGTGAGCCCTCATACTGATGGGTGATGAGATCATTTACATTGGATTATTATACCTCTGGTGTGTGAGCAATTCAGTAAATGATGAATACAGTGGGAATTACTGCAGTATATCTGCTGGACACTTTTATAAAATAGCTCTCTCATCTCACCTCCTAGGTGTGCAATCTTCAATCAGGAAACATATTTGAAGCAGGAAATCAGTTCGCAAGCCTAGGGCTGTATCATCTGCTCCTGTCTCCTTTGCAGAGTGTAATTTTGTCCGCTGCCACGTTGCAAAGTAGACAGCTATAGGGCAGTGATTCCTGGCCAGAAAATAATGCACTCTGAAAAATGCCTCCAAAGTTGTGGCCGACCATTTGCTGACTATTGTTAGAAAATTATGATTAACATGTTGAGAGAGAGAGAGGGAGAGAGAAAGTCATTTCTTTATAAATACGTAGAGAAGCCAGGCACTGAGCTAGATTCTGGGAATTTAGTCACTTGTAATATGAACATGTCCTTGATTCTCACTGAGCTTTCAAACTAGCTGTGATATAGGCAGTTTTAATGTGATAAGTTCTGCAACAAATTAAATGAAGAGTGTTAAAGTAATGAATAGTAAAATAACTTAAGTCAAGATACCTTTGCAACTTGTTCCTGAAGAAGCTACATTTAAATGGACCGTTGAATCAGTCAGGTGAATACTGGGGTAGTAATATTGAATGTTTCTAAAGAAAAATGCATGTGTGTCGGATTAGGGTTGAAATAAAACCAGAACTGCAAGGAAAATCCAAACAGGTCAGTCATATTGTGTCCTGTGCTTTTACCATTGTTTGCTGTGTAATATAGATAGTTTGGGTGGCTTTTACTGGTTGTTAATTAATTCATTTATCTCTTCATGCATTCAACAATCCTGTAATCAGTGCTCGATATGTTTCTAGCACTATGATGGTCACTTGCCCTATGAGCTGAAAGCTGGGTTTCATCTAAATTCTTGATACTTCAGAGTCAACCGTTGAATCAACTAGGAGTTTGTTTTGATGCTAGTAATAAAAATGTGATTACAGTGGCTTAAACACATAAAGGTTTTTTTTCTTTTTTGTAGAAGTCTAGATGTAGTTTGCTTGGAGAAATAAAAGTTTTCTGTAGTTTCCAGTACTCTTGTAAAAAGCCCTAGCCTCCCTAGTCACAGGTATTGGTATAATATGAAGGCAGAAAATGCTTGCTTTCATGTTCCTTAGAAACATCTTACTCTTTACTTACCATAAGAATTAGATTTGTGCCATTTATCTAGTTAATTGCTCTGATCCGAGAGAACCAAATGGTTCCAGCCTGGAGTACGTCCCTAAGTTAAGAGCCAAGGTGTTAGGAAGACTGGAGCAATACCTCCTTAGGCATTTCCATTTTAAAAAGAGATGAAGCTCAGAACTTGGAGACATCTCTCTCTCTTAAAAGTCACAAAAGATACCCAGTGGTTTATCTGGCCCCTGGAAAGATATATTTACCTTCCAAAAAGGTTACGGTAAGAACTCAGGACCCTTGCCATCCCATTTCTAAGGGATTATCATCCTATCAGCAAAATTTTTCTCCTCCCCTTTCTGGATCAGTAATGGCTGTCTGTTTCCTGAATATAACTGGAGAAAATCTATTATCTGTTCCTGCTCTATGGAGTATCTAACTATCAGCATTGGACATTTGACCTGACTTTCACCTGGTCACTCCAGGGCTTAAGGCCTGGGCAGGAGGAGGTAGAGCGATGGACTTAACTACTGCAAGGTAATTAATAAGGAATCAGTCTGATCCACAGCATCTCATGTTCACATTCAAGATAAAATTAATAAACACGAATATTAAAAACTCAACATGAGTTCAGCACAGGTATGATAATATCAGGAAGCCATTAAGAATCCAGGATTCTTCAATCATTTCTTAGCTTGTGATTCCTATTCTCAAAATCATGATATGGCTTCTGGAGCTCCAACTATTACAGTCATATTTCCAGGCAAGAAATAAGAGAGAGGGCAGAGGGACAAAATGATATTTCTGGAAATCCTTCCCTGAAACTACTCAGATTTAATTCATCATCCCCATCTTCAAAGGAGGCTAAGGTATATAGTATTATTTTCACTTTGCCACAATTTAGGGGATCTGTTAATAAAGGAGAAAGTAAACACGGATAGCATTAGTTTCTCTTTCAACCATATACTTCAAGAAAGAAGAAAACTGATGGAAAATTATGATTCTTTAGTCCAAACACTTCATTTTCTTGGGGGTTCTAAGGCCACAGGGTAGGTACAGTGACTTGATTAAGGACATAGATGATTCATAACAATGAATGATTGCCATCTCAACTGATTCCTTGTGCAACAATCTCGCTTTACCTGCAGGCCTCCATATTTTCAAGTATTGGATAGTTTAGCAGAAAAGGTAGTGTTTCCACAAGACTACCTGTGAGCATGTAATTCAATATGCCAAAACACATCACAGGAAATAAAAAATAGGGGAGTTGGTAAATATTTCTGATTTTTCACTGTTTCCAGAAAAGTTAGTATTGCTAACATAGTTTTTTTCTGGATCTCTTGTCATTACAATTTTGGTAAAAGTGTTAAGAAGGACATTTTGACATCATGTGTTTGGCCAGGTTGCAGCTAAAGTCACAAAGTCCCACTTAATAGGTCTTTCTGCACTATAGTTATTAATTCTTTTATTCAGTGAGCATTTTGTTAGGGACTACTCTGTGCCAGGCATTGTATTAGACATCTACTTTAACTAGGTAACTTGTAACTCTTTTTAACAAGGGTAATGACAGATGCTCATGAACACTTTGTTCTTCAGACAAGTAGGGTTATTTATTGACCTAAGTTTCAACCATCTCCACAAAGTTGTCTTACTAAGTTATGAATAAAATCTCAATTCTTATTTGCAATATGCATCCATGGGCCAGGTACCCCTAATATTATCCTGGCATTGCTATTCCAGCATTTGAATTAGATCTTGGTAAAGTGTTCATGTGATGATCATACTAGATATTTAAAAGTGTCTTTTGTTCCTCAACAAAAATAGAGAAAAGAAAGACAGAAAAGAGAAAGAAGGACACAGATACAGAGAACAAACTAGAGGTTCCCAGTGGGGAGAGGGAAGGAGAGATAGGGGTATGGGATTAAGAGACACAAACTACTATGTATAAAAGAAATAAGTGACAGGGTTATATTGTACAGTACAGGGAAATATACCCATTATTTTGTGATAACTTTAAATAGAGTATCATCTATAAAAATATCGAATCACTATGTTATATACCTGAATAATATTGTAAATTGACTATATTTCAATTAAAAAAAAGAAAAGAGGGAGAAGGAGGAAGGAGGGAAGGGGAGAATATCTTTCTCATGAGATATTATTGAGAATTAATATGGGGCTTTTTTAAAATTGGAAATAAGATTTAGAAAATGTTTATTAGAATATGTAGCAAATAGTAGACCCTCAATAAATGGTAACAATTATTCTAACACTTTCTAACCCTCCCTGCCTTTCCTCCCTCCCACCTTTCCTTTCTCCCCTATTTCTTTCCTTTTTTCTTTGTTTCCACTCTTCTTCCTTTAAAGAAATACTGCAAATGTAGTTTTATTTCCTCTTTCATCTCTTAATGGCGTTACAGATGTATAGTGTCAAAATCTTAGCTGAAAGGGCATATGTAAGGACAGGGAAATTTGTACATTACAGAGTCAAAGTTGGTAAAACAATGTCAAAATGTAGAATGAGACTCCTCTTTCTTCATCTCTCTGCACATGTAGTCAACCTCCTATAGGTGTTCTCAGTTCTTTCTTCTGTTACCCTACTCTGCCTCTTTTTTCTTCTCTCTGTCCCTTTTCATTTTTCTTAGTTGCACCAACTATTTCTTTCAAAGGCATGTCATTTATCATTGTCTTATTGGCAGTAAAGATATTAACAAAGGAAACAGTAAAAGTTGTGTAGTTTGTATGTATTACATTGAAAATCTCTGTTCTGTCTGCCAAGGCTGAACAACCCTAACTGATCTTAATCTGGAAATCAAATTGCCTCCCATTCCTGCTGCTTGTCAGTTGTCTTTGGCATGGTTTGTAGTCCCACTGAAGTCTTTAGCCAAATAAAAGTCACTTCAGGCAGACAATTATCTATTATCTTTGTCTCTTTCAGACCCTACCTTGTATCTTTGCTTACCACTGCATAGTCTGAAGATTAGTCAGATCTTCATGGCAAAGAATAATAGGATTTTGAGCTCTCTTGGAAGGATGACCAGAAAACAGATTAGGGATTTGGCGGTATCCTTAGTTTGCCCTGCCCTTTCCTGTTTTGCCATTTGACTTTAGCTAAGGCATCTTAACCGTTCTGTCTTTACTTTTCCTCATCAGTAGGGAGTAAATAACAAAGGCTCGCAGGGTTGTTAAAAGGAATGTTATCAACTTATTTTTGATGAGTGTTTTAAGTCAGGAGAATTGAGTTCACTGACTTTTACAGTTGCTCTGGGATAAAAATTCATTAGTCCCAGTGATACATTTAAGCTACTAGGATGCATATTTCAAATGATTCTCCTTCTGAGGAACCTGATTCTTTTAAAACAAGCTACTTTCATATGTATTCTTTGTGTGAGAGCATTTTTAAATGATGAATAGTTATACCTTCTCTCTGTGCAAAATTTGTATTTGATAATGAAGATAGGCCTCGTGCTTTGCTGTTTGTGGCAGAGACATGCTTAGATGGGAATAAATGCCCTCAGGTCTGAATTCTGCTTTCCCTGGCAGAGGTGCCCATGTTCAGGTAGGAATATCTTAGGAAAAAATGGAGGAAATATCTTCCTTTCTTTGTCTGTATGAGCAAAGGGTGGGTGGGTGGGTGGAGAGTCAAATAGAAACATAGACTATATTGCCAAAGAGTGTATTTATGAAAAGAAAAATAAGGTGGTAGTTTGCCTATGTTACAGTGGTAGATAACTCTTTTACACTGACTGAGTTCAGTTAGTAACTTCAAAATCTTTATCATCTATTATGCAACAACCCTTTTCACTTAAACAGTCTAAGGTAAAGATCTTTACACTGGTGGTGGAAAAGGAGTTGGGGAGGAAGTGTTCAAATTTAAATTCAGTTTATATATATATATACATATATATATATATGTATGATTAAGTTAAGCTTCCAACCTCTTCTTTCTACTCATAAGTACTTCTTGGCTCTTTAATCTGAACTAAATTTATTGAAATGTTTGGCGAGATAATAATGGTATAATTTGACAAGCCAAGGCCTTCCCTGTGATGCCCCTCAGGCTTACTAAATTAATGGGAAAGTGTCCCCTAAAGCCAATAACTTTGTCTCAATTCCTGGGGCCTTTCGTAGATCTTTTCCATCAACTCTGGAAAGAAGAAATTCACTTAACCTTTTTTTAAGGCTCTCAGGACCAACAGTATATTTAAGGAGGTGCCTCTAAGTAATAACTCTCCCATCATAATATTACAATCATGCATTAGAGGGTGATTTCTCTAATGATGTATTACTCAAAATGTGGTGCTAGCAGGATATCAGCAAGGGAGATCATAAAATTTTATGTAACCTTTTGTTCATTTAAAGGCTCCAATACTCTCTAATTTATTTATTATACATGGGAAGTGGAGAATGACAATAACCTCAAAAGCTATGAGAGCTGCGTGCTATTTTATTCACTGTGTTCAGAAAATATACCTCACCAATGGTTCAAGGAAAAGATTTAAAACCCCCAATTAAAAATGCTTGTAAGACTCACAAGAGCAAAAGTAATGAATAGAGACCGTGTAGAGTGAATGTATCTGAGATGCAAACAAAGCCTACTGGTCTGCAGATAAGAGAAACTCAATACTACTATTTTTAGTCTTTTTAATGAAAGCATTTTCAAATAATATTATGGCTTTTCATCTATATTCCAAGGAGAATAATCGTTGCTTAATTCCAGAATGATTCCAAGGCACCATTTTACCAGTCTTCCATGGGATCCATTATGGGCCCATCATGGAATGATGAGCACCAAGCTCAGGGCTGCATTCCATGCAGACTCTTCTGAGACATGAAGGGATCTCACTGTAACATTTCCATTATGGTGATGATTTATGCGTACACAATAACCCACATAAAGCTGTTAGCACACTGCTTGGCACGTAGTAGTCATTTCTCACTAAATGGCAGCTATTATTTTTTGTTAATTGCCGCTTAGTGTTAAGTTAAATCATGAATGACATTTTATCATAATAATACATTTATTAGACTAAACACTGCCTTTAAACTTCAGTGCAGCTTTAATTCAAAGAGTGTAAGTCAATTCATGTTAGTAAAGGTTCTTTTACAATACTATTCTGAAAAATTTAAACGGAAACTCATGACACTCAATTATCCCAAAAATTCAATGCTAAAATGTTATTCATGCCTAAATTATCTGGCTTCATCTAACAGGAATGTATTTTATCTGAATTATCAGTTCAGTTATCTTGATTTCTGCACGCACATACGTTCTCTGTGTCCTCTGTAAGGTGCAGTTGGATTTCTTCAGCTTGAAGTGTGACCCAGTTAGCTTCCCACCAGGCACGTAAGGCCTGTTGAGAGATGATGCCTTTGAAGCCCACTGTGCATTTCTAAAATGGTTCTAGCCTTTTCAGAGATGTGACAATTAGTGATTGCAGAGACGGAACTCAATTATTTAAACCTACTTAGAAAAACTTCCTCTAAGCCACAGAAATATATACTCACAGTGCTAACATTGTGAGTTAATCTGCAAACTCTGTTTCGTAACTTTCATAGTTTGAACTTTTATTTATTAAAAAAACCCTTTCTTTACACCCAGGCAGCAATATTTATTTACATGTTTTCTGGGTGATACCTCAAGTAGAAATTGAATTGGCCATTCAAACCCTTGTGAGCAGTGAGCCAGGGCTTGAAAGTACGGCATATTTTAGGGTAGACTCAAGGAGGAAGGAATTTACCAAGCAAATCTTCTCAATAGGAGTTTAAAAACAACAAGCATATTGTCATGGAATTCGCTTAAAATACCTCAGAGCTAAAGCTTAGTGTCTTTTAAAGGTTAATGTTTTTGATACATTAAAGCTTCCTTCAGAAACTAGGATGTTAAAAAAAAAAAATTACCTTTCGAGACTAAAAATCAGCGCCTAATGGGACAGAGAAATGGCGTGCAGTTTGCAATAGCAGTAGATAAAAGGGCTCAGGTTGTGGTGGTAAATTTTGTGTGTCAACTTGACTGGCCATAGGGTGCCCAGATTAGATATTGCTTGTGGGTGTGTCTGTGAGGGTGTTTCTGGTAGAGATTAGCATCAATTGCTGGACTCAGTAAAGTAGATTGCCCTTCTCAAAGTGGTCATCATCTAACACATTGAGGGCCTGAATAGAACAAAAGGCTGAGGAAGGAGGAATTTGCCCCTAGTTTCCTGCCTCACTGCTTGAACTGAGCCATCTCATCTCATCTCCTCTGGCACTTCGACTCAGATTACTCCACTGGCTCCCCTGGTTCTCAGACCTTTGAACTCGGACTGAATTACACCTACCCCCCAGCTTTCCTGATCTCCAGTTTGCCGATGGCAGACCATGGGACTTCTCAGCCTCCATAATGGAGTGAACCAATTTCTATGTATGTATCTTTGCTGGTTCTCTTTCTCTGGAGAACCCTGACTAATGCACAGATTTACTATATTAACATGTATAATTAGAGAGTCAGTTAGAAGAGGTTAGTCAACGTGGGAAAAGAAGGTAGTTAAGGGAGTAAAGGCAAACCTTGGTAATGCCCACTAACCCTTCAGTCAAGAGATTTGCAATATTCTAGTTCCATTAGTAAAGTCATTTACAATATGGGGCAGATAGATTTAGTTAACTCAGGTTAATACCAGTGATCACGGTGTGTTAAACAGACCTCAGCAGAAAGGAGCTAGAAGTAAATAACAGGATGTCAGAGCGCTGGCTAAGGATCTAAATGCAACCAACTATATTTACCCATGTGAAAGGAACCCATCAACTAAGGGAAGACCCTCAACTCTGGATGGTGGGGGACAGATACAGTGCTGAAGAACCCACAAAGGTGATAAGAGAGGAAGAGCCAATTTTAAATACTTGAATCCCAGAGGTGTATTTTTTTTTTTTGGCTGCCCCGTGGCTTGACTCGTGGGAAAGATCTTAGTTCCCAACCAGGGATCGAACCTGGGCCCCCTGCAGTGGAAGTGCAGAGTCCTAACCACTTGACCGCCCAGGGAATTATCATTACAGACATCTAGTAAATATTTCCTGTCCTTCTTCCCATCTCTCTCTCTACTTTGCTTCTACCCTGGAGGTACAGAGCAAAACAAAACTGTGGTTAGGAAGATGGGGAATAAGTGTTTGAAATGGTTGGGGTTGGTAGACAATAAAACCCATTTTCTTCACTGCAGGCTTCCTACATATAGCAGGAAGAAGAGATTTTGGAGTTTTGATCATTACCTGAGACTGAGTGTTTCAAGAGCAGAAGTGTGGGTAAATTTGCAACCTAAAGGACCATAGAATGACTAAGGAAGTCAGGGAGCTGGTTGAATTTTTTTTTTTTCAGGGCCAGGGAAAGAATATTCTATAGATAAATGCAAAGGCATAGTAGAAGGCAAAATAAAGTTGCTTTCTATTTGACATAATGCACACAAAAGGTGATGGAAGTTTATTGAAAGGAAACACAGTGATGAAGGGAGATAGGACACTTTTTCATGAGCTACATTGCCTGGCCTAATGGATAACTGAACAGATACTTTAGACCATATTGCATCTTTAGTGGCCAATTGATGTTTTGAGTAGTCTGTTGTTAACCATGATTCAACTTCTTTGTTCAGATTTGGTGCTACTGTTGTTACTAGTCACTGACAGCTTCTCTATTTGTTCGTCTACTTGATGGCTTCTGCTTATTTGTAATTTTGACTCCCTACCTTCTTCCTGTGTGTCTCCTAACTTCTATTAACCTTTCTGCCTATGTCCCACTCTTTTTTTTTTTTTTTTTGGTGCAAACTCCATAAGAGATACCTTAATGGTCTTATTTATGAGCACAGAGCATTCTTTTTTTCCTCTGATTTGATTTTTTTAAATAGATCTTTATTGGAGTATAATTGCTTCACAATACCATGTTCGTTTCTGTTGCACAGCAAAGCAAATCAGCTATATGCATTCACATATCCCCACATCCCCTCCCTCTTGAGCCTCCATCCCATCCTCCCTATCCCACCCCTCTAGGTCATCGCAAAGCACCTGTGCTATGCTGTTACTTCCCACCAGCCAACTGTTTTACATTCGGTAGTGTATATACGTAGAGCAGAGCATTCTTTTTGAGTGTAGTTCTTGTGATAGAGTACTTCATAGACCATTGTCAATATTGTAGAGCTACACTGTTCAATATGGCAGCTACTAGTCACATGAGATCACTGAGCAGTTGAAATGTGGCTAGTGTGAGCTGAGATGTGCTAGAAATGTAAAATATACATATAATTTTTAAGACTTAGAAAAAAATACTGTAAATATCTCGTTAATAAAATTTATATTGAATACATAAATGCATAAATTTGATTACATAAAATTATATTTTGAAATTATATTTTGAAACAAAATATAATATTAAAATTAATTTCACTTATTTCTTTTTACTTTTTTAATGTAGCTACTAGAAATTCTAAAATGACATATATGGCTTGCGTGTGTGACTTACATTACATTTCTGTGGTATTGTGATGTCCTCCTTCTTAATCCTAGACCAGTTACCAGATTGTAATCTCATATGGTACAGAACAAGGCACACTTTGATTAAGGAATTACTTCTGGACACATTTTTTGAAAAATAATATATCATGGATTACTACCAAGAGACGGAATGAAGTTTATTTATTTTTTTACTGTTACTGTATATAATACAACATTTTTTCTGCATTAGATGCTATTTTATAGCACTTTATAAAGTGTTTTCATAGATATTATCATTTTAACTTCATAAATGATCTGTTGGGTATGAACTCTGGTTGTCCTTTTACAGATGAGAGCTGGAATTCAGAGAGGAAAAAAGCATTACCCCACGTACAGATACATATAGCGGAACCAAAAATACGTCCCCAATTCACTAGCATTATGAAGTTTGTCTTTGGAGTCAGGCCAGCCTTGGTTTGTGTATTGTATCTGTTACTTACTGACCCATGACCTTTGGCGAAGTTACTTATTATTATTTTTAATCACATAGGAATAGAAGAAGGAGTGAAAAATACTGGCACATTGTTGGTGCCTAACATGATAATTTACATCCAATTCCAAATCTGTGCCTCTCAACAGGGATGGCTAAACCAAAATTGCTAGTTAACAGAAATAAAAACTGATTAGAGATAAAAGTATTAGTTTTTTTAATGTATACATTTTCTATATAGCGACATAACATGTTCATCCATCTGTTAAGGAATATTCTCTGAAACTCTCTCCTATTCAGTTTTTTAAAAATCTTAGTTTGTATTATAAAAACATATAAAAAAGTAAACCAACAGTTTTGAAAATGTGTAATAATTTGGAAGTAGAAATTGAAAAAATCATCTTTCATATTTTTGGTCTGGATTAGTGATGTGACCATTATTGCCTGGGGAAACGGGAAATATTTTCATGAAAATTTAAACCACCCTGAAAAGATGTAAAATTCTCTATTACCTAACCTGAACCAGTTTGTCCAACCTATATGTCCATCTGCCTATCATCACCACTGTTTCCTCTCTGTTAAAAATTTCTTGGGACTTGCCGTATTTCAGTGAATGGTACCATAATTGTGCTAGTCACTCACGATCAAAATGTTAGTCATCTGATTTTCCTCCCATTGGATTTAATTAATTGTCAGGTTCTGCAGTCTGTCTCAGCAATGTCTACCAAATCTGTCTTACTGAATTAACTCTCAGACAGCTCTTGAGCTGCCTTAATTCAAGATTCCATCATTCCTCATCTGGATTATGGCAATCATTTCCTAAATCTACTTTCAGCTTCCATTCATACCCACCTCCAAATATCCTTTGCACAGAGGCCACAGCAATATTACTAAAACCCAATGCTTGTTTTATAAAATACAATTCTCTCCTTCATAGACGCCTTCTCAAACATTCATCATTATCTATAGGATTAAGTCCAAGTTCCTTAACATGTCAGAGATGCAGCATGATATGCCCCTCCCCTGCCATTCCTAACCTCATCTTGCATAATATTCTAACATACGCCTTCTGCTTTTACTCCAGTTGTTCTATTTAGTTGGAGTCTTTTCCTGAATCTTACATCTCTCACTCCTGCCTTGTACAACTCTAACATTGTTTGTTCTCTATAATTGATTTTCCTGTCTTTTGAGTTCCTTGAGTTTTTAACCCAGCAAACCAAATTTTGTACTCACTGAATTATGGATTATTCAAGTGTGTCTACAGTACTAGCCCAGTGCATGCCATAGAAGTTCAATAAATTTTTTAAGTTAATGAATGAAAGAATGAATAAATGAATGAATACCAGAGAGCTAGTGCTTAAAACTGATTTCACTAAAAGTGAGTCCAAAATAGTATGTTCTGCTTAGATACCTATAGGAAATCAGTCAAAACAATTACCTTGGTCCCTTAATTAATTTACTCAAGGTTTGCAAAACCTATCTAAGTCATAGGAATTCGGAATGTCTTCTCTCTTAAAAAATACATCTAAGTTTTGTTTTATTTAATCATTGCAGAGACTGGTTTTAGAGATTTGTACTGTGACACTAATGGGAAGGTTATATTTGTTGTTCTCCTCTCATGTGATAGGAAAACACTAGAAAAGAAAAATGCGTGTGTTTGGTGTATTCCAGATCAGAAAAATTCTTTGTAATCCTTGCATAATGAGTTTATTGCTGTCTAGATGGCTCCCAAAGGATTAGAGGAATAATATAAGAGATCCTTGTGTAATAGGAAATACAATTTAGTGACGGTCTGGAAGATTTTCCTAGATTGTGAGAAGCCACTTGAGCAACTTGAGAGTCTGGTTGCTGCCTTTGCCACGATCTAGTTCAAGTTGGGGAGCTAAGTCTTACAAACTAATCCTGACATCCTAGGGGCTACAGGAAATCACAGTGATTGACTGCTCTCTGTTGAGCTAAAGACAATGTGCCTTGACCTCTTCAAGATGCCACCCCACAGCTCAAGTGATGAGCTCACATTTGTTCCTCTAGCTTTAAGAAGACCTTATTCTACCTTTCTTCCTATCCCACTAAACTAAATTTAGTATTCATTAAACAAAAGGTCTTAAAGCAGCTTCTATTTTTAAAATAATTATCACAGGGCCTGTGGACAAAGAGAAAGAACTGGCACTTGTTCTACATCCCTTTTAAGTTACTCTTCATGATCAGAAGCCAGGATGGAATTGTGGGGTGTGCATTGTCCATAAGGATGGACATGGCTAGGGATGGAAATATACTAGGGAAGCCTTGGACCATAGCATCACTTGAATCATAGTGTTTCTTCTGTTGAGTATCTTTATGCAAGTCACGATTCAAGGAAAAAAAAAAAAGCCAGTGAGGTTTATCAGGTCTCAGGTTACCTTCTGAAAGAGTAGCAAGAATATTTTAATGCTTCTAGTCCAGAAACAGTCTTAGCCTGCTTCGTTTACGTTGGTTCTTCTGGATAGAAGTGGAGTTAAACATACTCAATCCGAAAAATGACTTGTTAGTAGTAGGGGTCTTTTTTTTTATTAGTTCAATTGCTTCATCTATTAAGGTAATCAAAGATGAGCAAAGTAAAAAGAGATATGGAGCAGTACCTATTGAGTATGAGAGTTTAGGTAGCTCTTTTATTCAGAAGAGTACATTCCAAACATAAAATGTTCTTTACTTTCTCATCATCTTCACTTTCCCTATGCCTCATGTGAGCTCATCTAAACAATTTTGTTAAGAAACTTCTTTTCAAAGTCAAATATTAGCCTAGATTCTAGTTTTAGCTATGCCCTTTCACTGACCAGATGAGCCTGGGGCATTCATTTGATCTCTTGTTGCCTCTGTTTAAACATTCATAAAATAAGGGATTCCCCCAAATCATTGAGATCCCCAGTATTGAGAGAAAGCTCCTATCTCACATCTAGCTTAATCTGACAGTTCATTTTGCTGGGGGTATAGAGTCTGGATCGTTGGTGAGAAACCTGAGAGGCAGCATGTTGTAGGAGAATGAGTTCCCCACTAGCACCAAGTAAATCCCAGGGACTGGATCAGAGTCATTGTCTTTAAAATGCCCAGAGCATTGTATTTGGTCCTTGAGCAAGGCTTTTCACATTTATAAAGAACCTAATTTGAGGAACTCTCTCAGGCAACTGACCTCTGGGGCCACTAAAGTCCCAGCTTTCCCAATGCAGAGAACTAATTTTGTTTTATATAAACCAAGGTGCTGTGTCTCAAACAACACATGTAATGGTAGGCCCAGCAGTGCTCTAGTCACTGATGCTCCTTTTACAGCCATATTAACAGAAGCTTTTTCTGAAGAAGATCTGGGCCTTGGAGATCGGTATAACCAGCTGATCCTTCCAATATCACAACCCAGATTCCCATTCCTACACAGTTTTTATTTAACCAAAAGTATTTCCTCTCTGATGGACACTGAGGTAAGACTTAATTTGAAATCAGTCTAATATTGTATAATCAACTGCTTTGATTAATCATGGCTATTATTTTGACTGTTTATTATAATGCAGGAATAAGGCAGATTTAAAAGGGATAATAAAAATAAAGCCTTCACATATCTGATATTTAAATGAAAAGCTCCTGATTTGTAGTTGTGAGAACTATCTCGACCTAACTTAATATAACAGAAACAATGCCTCCCATTTCAGGGAAATTCAAGAGTTAACCCTTAAAAGTTTGAGTAATTAGGCTCCTGATTTTCTGAAACATTTCTCCATTCTTTTTGCTTTTTTTTTGGAAACTTTTCAACACTGCAAAAGCCTAATCTCTGCCCAACACCCCCACATTCTTTTTCCCTCCGCACTAAAAATAAGATCTTTATATTAGAAATAGCGAGATACCCATCTCTCTTGGCCTGACTGTTTCATCTTTCTGGAGGAAAAGCAACCACCCAATTATACACAGCCATACATTAACTTGACAAGCTGCATGCTGGAACCGCCACCCTCGCCTGAGCTGTTTACATTGTTCCTGAGTTCCAAGTCTCTTCTTTGCTTCCCGAGGAGCATTACATGCCCCAGCGGACTTTGTTTTCTTTCTGTTTTCAGACTTACAAACAATATACTCTCTCCAGCAAGTTCAGCAGTTACGTACTTCCCTTTCTCAGTGGACTCATCATGCAAAAGACATCTGCTCTGCTTCTTCCCATAATTGTATCCCCAGCAAGGAGACTGAGGTCACCAGTGGTCCATTCCTCATCCACTGCAGAGGGCTTGGGTACCCAAGTCTGAGAGCTAACAAACTTCACAGGCTTATAATCTGGAGATGTCCCACTCCTTTTCCCAAGTCTCTACACTGCCTTTTCGTTGTGAATATTATTCTGAACTCTTGTGATATCCAGAGAGGTTACTCAGTGAATGTAACATATAAATTAAGTGATAAACCAGTTCATCTGGGGAAAAGTGACTGCCTTTGAGTATGCCTCTGTGTTATGTTTATTGTTTGTTTGCTCTTCTAATTAAAGGAAAATACAGCATGTAATGCATTTACACTTACCTTACAGTAAGAATTTGAATTCACGTCCTACATAATGATGTAGATTTTAAAATAAACGAAAGTGAATTTTCATGTGTATCCTATGGTCAATAATGCCAGCTCTTTTACCCATCACCAACTACTCTCACTTCACCATCTTGCCTGGTGTTCATTCTAGTGGTTACAAAGCCCTAAAATGGGAAAAGTCAGAAGACAAGCCATCTTGTGATGCCTTAAAGGACTATTTCCGTTTCTCTCATTCTCCACCCAGACTCTGTAATTATAGATAACACTTCAGTTCTTCTCCTATTTAGATGGACTTTAAGGAGGATGGAGGGAAAATTCTCCTTCTTAGCTCCCATCAGGCTGTGTTAATGGTGACAGTTGCCCTCACAAACCATTTGCTCTGCTTTGAGAGCCCAACAACCATTCCCAATATGCCTTTCTCTTTATGTCCTCTTCCTTACCCTTTTCAGTTACAAATACTTTGTCCTTGCCTGATACACCAACTCATCAGCAATGCGTCTTGCTTTTCATTCTTCTCTTTGCCATCTAATTCTCAATTCTCCAACCTTTGGGGGAAATTTATTATACTTCCCTGTCATCAGGGTGCAAATAAAAATGTCAAGGCTGTTAGCAAACGTTCTGAGTAGTAAAGCCCCTTATAATAAAGAAGCATGTTCTATGGCAAACATCCCAGCCCACATCGCATGAATATGAAATAGCTTAGAAATGACTATTAGAGAGACTAGTTGGAAATCCTGTATCAGTAGGAATGTGTTTTACCTGAAGGGAGATTTGATAAAATCTCTGGGAACATCTGGTTCTTACCTTTCTGATACTGAGAAAAAATTTGAGTAACTCTTAGCTTTCTTCCCTTCCTAAATTAAGATCTGTTGTGTCAAAGTGTCCCAAATGGTCCCCTCTGACTCATCTCCCCTCCTGGACCTTTTTTTTTTTTTCCCCCCTTAAATGTCTGTTGTGAGGAGGAAAAAGTTTGTTTCTTGGTAGGTTATAACTTCCTGGATTATTAAAGCATAGTTGATATTAAACTCTTGGTTATTCTCCAACTCTGAGTCCAAGAATAAATTGATATTTACCTGTTCAAGTTCAAACTGCAACTATAATTCAATTAATATTTCTTTGGAGAAGGTAATTATACCTTAAAATAAAATGATGAAAGAACCACCAAGTAGCTTTCTTAAGGCTGCTCTGTTGGTTTTTCCAGACATAGTTCACGATAGCCCAGTGTATGGCCTCTGCAGGTGCTAGCGTAGTTAGAACCACACAGATCCAGCTCATGTGAACGTGGTCCTCCCTTTAAAGAGCTTCTCCTCACTTTTGTTGGCCTAGGACAGCTGCTACTCTAAGATCTTCCTGCTCTCCTCTCTCCCCACTCTTCCCTCAAAGCTGGCAAATGAATAATACCATTCATTTATACTTGATTGAGTACATTTTATCTGAAACTTACTCTCACTGAAACGTTTACCCACCCCAGACACAGGCATTTTCTTTTTTAGCCTCTTC
The DNA here is from genome assembly GCF_039906515.1 of Pseudorca crassidens. Lineage (NCBI taxonomy): Eukaryota > Metazoa > Chordata > Mammalia > Artiodactyla > Delphinidae > Pseudorca > Pseudorca crassidens. The sequence goes on along the minus strand of NC_090302.1, from coordinate 74,013,015 downwards.
TCTCTAATTCTGGACTACAGGCTGCCCCATCCTCACCTTGTCAAAGGAATTTCAGGCATCAGCAAACAGATTTTTCTTTCCTCACTCAGGGACAGTACAGAGGTGTCTTTGAAATCACTCAACAGCTGGCTCTGCAGAGACATCTGATATTGTCTTTGTAGGATTATTTAGGTGGTGATGAATGAGTTAGAGGAGCTGATCTGTGGTCTCTTGATCTGATCTTCCTTGGGGACAGGGGTGACGACTCAACAGTAATGGTCGTGCTGGGGCAGGTGGAAAAACTGACTTAGAACGTCACCCAGAAATTCTCCGTCTCTGGTCCTTTTCTAAATATTTGTCATTATAAAGCAGTAGTTGTGCCAGTTACAGACCTGACTCTTCATTTCTCCTGTCAGCAAACTGAGGCCCTACCCATCCCCTCTCTTTCTTAATCCTATCGCTTAGGCTTTCCCTCGGAGCAAAAACAATATATATTAACTGCAGTTCTAAAATACATCTGTATCCACTCTCTATAATTTCTGCCTGTGGTAAAAATGCTTCCAACAAGGTAAGCTTTATTATAACATTGACTAACTGTAACACAACATTTAAGGTAATAATTATTGTTTTAGTTATTCTTTACTGAAACCTCATTATAGGTCAGGTATTCTGATAAGTAGTTAACATGTACTATTCCTACCTCAAAGGTAATTATACAAATTAAAAATAAAATATCATATATAAAGTACTTTAGCTCTATATTATGCATATAGCAATGCTACAAAAGTTGGTTTGTAAATTATCATTATACTCATCATTATGAAGTTATTAATTACAATCATTAATACAGTTGACCGTTGAACAAGACAGGTTGGAACTGTGCAGATCCACTTATATGTAGATTTTTAAAAATAAATACAGATTACACAATAGGTGGTTGGTTGGATCGATACACGTGGAACCACAGATACATAGAGGAACTGCAGATATGGAAGGCTGACTATAAAAGTATATGCAGATTTTTGACTGAGCAGGGGTCGATGCTTCTAACCCCTGTGTAGTTCAAGGTCAACTGTATTGTTTCCACATTTGACGTCATCCCTATGCAATAAGAATTATTATTGTTACACCATTTTAGAGATGAGGATATAGCAATGCCTATTAGTGAGGTGAGCTAAAAATAACCCTGCACACTCAGACCTCAGAGCCTGTGTTTTCACAAATGTGGTGGTTAAAATTACATGTGTGAAATTTTCTGATGTCCTTGTTTTTACATAATCTTTATTTATTTTTGAATATCATTAAGTCCGTTTTTTTCCATTTTATTGATGCATAATTGATATAGCACAAACTGCACATATTTAATGTATACAATTTGATGAGTTTGACATATGCATACACTGATGATACCAAAACGGCAATCCAGGTAATAAAAATATCCACCACCTCCAAAAATTTCCTTATGTCCATTGTTTTTTGTTTTGTTTTGTTTTTGTGGAAGGTCACTTAACATGAGATTTACCCTCTTAAATTATCAAGTGCACATACCATGCATCGTTACCTATGAGCACTATGGGGTATAGTGTATCTGCAGAACTTACTCATCTTGTATAGCTGTAACTTTATACCCATTGAACAACTCCCGTCTCCGGGCCCCTGGGAACCACCATTCTATTTTCCGCTTCTGTAAGTTTGACTATATTAGATACCTCATATAAATGGAATCATGCAGTATTTGTCATTCTGTGACCGACTCATTTCATAATTAGCATAATACCTTCCAGGTTCATCTGTGTTGTTAAATATCATCCTTACCCATGCACTTTTATTTTTACCTCCCAAAAGTAAGCGTTCTAAAAAGGACAAAGTGCTCTTGAGACAGCTATTAAAAAAATAATAAAAATGTTCCACTTGTAATTGTGCTCAGTTCAAGAGAGAGGTCACTTGATAGGGGCATTGCCAGAAATGTTCCTACTGAACATACTATAGTATAGGGTTTATTGTCATGTGTTCTCCTTTTCCTCTGCCCAGTTCTCTTTACCTTATTTTCTCTCCAACAAAGGACAACCATAAAAGCAATGAAGGCAAATACTCTCCAGAAAGCAATCAGAGCAGAAAAAGAACTTCAAGCCCAGGAGTGTTTTCATGGCAAAGAGAGTTGACATGTGGGGAGCAGGTTATAAAACACTAAACAAGCTGGCCCAGAAAAGAGAGAAGGCCATAGGACCGAGGCGGGGAGGATAAGAGAGCAGATCAGGGGAAAGCTCTTGGGAGTTTTTTTTTTTTTGGGGGGGGGTGGTCAGCAAGTGAGTCGTTTTTGTATTAGCTTTGTTTTTGTTTCACTTTAAATGTTTGAGGAAGTTTTAGGAAGAACATATAATCCTCTTCGGGCCAGATTCCTTTAAAAGTGGCGTAGTCTGAAACAGGAATGGGTTTGTAATGAGTATGTAGTGGGTGACTTTTAGATGGTGTCATAGATTTATAAGCATTATAGGCAGAAAAACAAAATACAATATTTACAGGTAATGTAGATGTAAAATAATTTAGGAGTATTCCAAATCCAGTGTCTGGTTTTGAAAAACTATAGGTAGATCGGTTATATCATCTTGGTGCTTATAATGATTGAGAGGGGAACAGTTGGTTTGGTGAGATGCTTAAAGAATTAATATCTATAAAGTGCCTAACAGAGTACCTGACATGTAGTATGTGCTGAATAGATGTTAACTTCTATTGTTTATTGTTATATGAATGCATAATAGGCATGCAGTATGTATCTGTGGGAATTGAAACTTAGACTCTTACAAAATTATATTTATTTGTGATATTAACTAATACTTAAGTTTATTTCCCCTTGGTCATGCAAGGTCCTCTGAATTTCTGTCCTCTACATGCTCAACTCTTGCAACCCAGGATAATAACACTGTTTACATGTATTTAATATTTTAGAGTTTACAGAACACTTCCCATAGAAATACTTTTTGTTTAGAGTGCCTGAAGTTTCACCCTAGGAATATTTTTTGAGCTTGGGACAGGCTCAATGACATAGGTTCAGAAATGCTTATCTAATATCTTGTCTCATTGATCACTTCAAGAAACCCCTTGGAAAGTTATTATCTGAGAAACCGAGACAGGCGTGTGGCTCTTCCCCAGCCCCTTGACTTTGTCTTAACCATGGAGGAAACATGGGTGGGAGCACTGAGTTCTGTTCATGGTTCATCTTGTGGGAGAATATAGTTAGGCACAGGCCTGAGCCCCCTGGTAACTCAACATACTCCACATGAAATGGTTTCCATAATGCATGGTCAAGAGCAGAATTCTAACCAATTAAATGTTCTTAGACTGACTTCACCACTTGACTACACGATATACTTCGGACTCTCTAGTTATTCTTTTCTAAGTTGTCATGGGAGGAGATCTTCATGGATCCTTTTGTTTACTTCTGGGGATCTGTGGAGAAGCAGCGTTACTTGTATGTCCCTTGTGCCTGCCATTGCTCTTGGGATGGCGGGTGGAAATTATCCTTTCATGAAACTTAGGTCAAAATCCTCTACCTGTTTCTGTTTCAGGGATATAGGGCAGAGGAGATTCCAAAGTGTGGTCTGCTTATTGCAACTTAGGCATCCACAAGTTTAAACAAAAGATGTTAATAATCCTTCAAAAAAGTGATGTTACCTGTAGCGGGAACTATCTAGAACATATTCACATTCATTTAAAAAAAACTTCTGTCATATAACAGCTGACTGTAGTATAATCGTTTTGGTCATTGTTAAAAAGATCATTATGTTTGTTAACCTCTTTGATAAAACAGTATTGACCTATTGTGGATAATTAAATTCATATATATATTTGATTCTATTGAGAAAGGACACTGACAATGAATTTAATCTAACAAAATAAGGAAATTTCTTCATTGGTAATATATTAAATCAACAGTATCTAGCCAAGTTTATTTAAATTGCAAGTAGTGAAACCACTTCAAAGCAGCTTAAGAGAGTCCTGGGACAGTAATACAGGGATGCATCTAGGTCCCCTAAGAAGTAAAGGCCATGAGGATGTCAGGTAGAATATTCACTCACTCTCTCTCTCCACTTAAAATAACAAAACAAAACAAAAACCTTTCACTCTCCTCTCTCATTTTGCTGTCTCTTGACTAGCTTATGTACACCCTCAGTAGCTTTCCAGTTGATATTTCTCAGCTTATGAGAAGAGCATACAGTGATCTTATCTTATTCTCACTTCTAAATTTTCAAGAAAGAGTGCTGGTTGTTCCAGCCTGGTCCAGTGTCCACTCTGATCCAGTCAGCTCTGCAGGACTCCTGCATCAAGCACTGTTCCCAGGGGAGTCCCTTTAACTGTCACTGTCATCTATGTAAAGGGCAGCCCTTACAGCTAAGGGAGACTGAAATGGTGATGCCTCCTGGGTTGTGGAAAGTGAAAGTCTCACCTCTGTGGCCAAGGGCACAAGGTCACATGGAAGAAATGTGGGAACAGGTGACCCATTTCTGACATAGAAAAAAGGGATAGCAGGAGACCCCAATTTGTATCCTATCACAAACAATGAAAAAAAAAGATCCCAAAGATTCTGTTCTAACTTTAGAGAGCATAGGGAGATATAAATAGGTTTGAACAATTTTAAAAGACAATCTAGCTTATGTCCTAATAACTAAATTGGACATTTTGCATTTATAACATAGAGATCATAAATAACAGCCCATTAGAGGTAGAAGGGGACTTAAAAATATTCTAGTCTATTTCTCATTTGACAAAAGAGGGAAGTAAGGCTCAATTAGACAGAGGACATGCCCAAGTTTACACAGCTCATTAGCTGCAAAGCTAGAATTAGAAGCTGGTTCTCCTGAATCCTGAAGAAATGAGTGGACGGCTGCTTTTGGAACATTGGCCCAGAAGTCCGGTATCACATTTACTTGTTTGGTTTGCTTATTGGAGATGATCCAGACCTGTTCATAAACAAGAATTGCTCTTTAATTAGAGTGTTTTTGTTTAAGCCTGTTGCCTTTAAAAACGGTCTGCCTCTCAGGGTTCCTTGGCAATCTCTTGGTAAGAAACACTGTTCTCTTCACATCCTCTGTGTTTGATACCTCTTAGTGTTCCCCAAAAGTTCACGTCTGCTTAGAACCTATGCATATGACCTTACTTGGAAACAGAGTCTTTGTAGATGTAAACAAGTTAAGATGAAGTCATCCAGGATAAGCTCGCGCCCTAAATCCAATATGACTGGTGTCTTTAGAGGAATAGAGAAATTTGCACAAAGACACAGACACACAAGGGAAAGCACCATGTGACTGTACAGGTAGAGATCAAAGTGATGTGTCTGTGAGACAAGGAAGGAATGCCAAGGAGTACAGGCGATCCTCAGAAACTAGGAGAGAAACTTCAGAGCCCTCAGGAGAAATCAACCCCTCTGACGCCTTGATGTCAGATTTCTAGTCTCCAGAGCTGTGAGATAATAAATTTTCATTGTTTTGGCAATTTGTTGCAGCCACCCTAGGAAATTAATCTACCATGTTATAAGTGTGTGCGTAACTTTCTTACAGATTGACATTTGGAATTTGTACACAGTAAACAACAGAAAAATACGAAATGTAGATGTGTGCAAGGCAGGTTCTGGGTTTTCTTAAGCAGCAGTTCTAAGTAAGAGGTGGGCAGGTCTTCTTTACCTCTTTTCAGCATTTTGTTTTGAATGACAAGAAAAATTATGAAAAATAGCAGGACCAGAAAGACACTCTCTTTAGTAGAAAACTAGGCATTATCTAGGGCACCTTTCTAAGTTATCTTTGCCTTTCATTTTCCAACTCTAAGTTGTAGAAAATTAATACTGATGTAGATGATTCTTGTCCATAGCAGTGCATATAAACTGTATTCAGGGAAGTGCAGTTTTCTAGTTTTTCATCATCTCTTTGCAAATTCATTTAGCATTCCTGATTGCCTATACGGGTGTGGTTCTTTGAATCCTCTTTTGAACTGGTTATAACATCTTACTGATTCCTCATTAACTGAGTTAAATAAAAGCTTTGACATATGCTTATTTTATATTTTCGTAAAGGTCATGGCTTTACTCTTTGTAAAAGTCTATCCTTTAATAAGAATCTAGTCTGAATTCAGCATATAATTCTTAATTTTGATAATCTCCTTCAGAACCTAAGGGGAAAAAAATCACAAGGACAAAATTTCCATTTCTTTCTACCCTATGTTGAAAGCCTTTCTGAATTTCCAAAAGCATTTTTACAAGATTCCAAATTCCTAAGTACTTTAACAACTAATATCTATTATAGATGACAAAAAGAATAGAAGAAATCTTTTTTCTTTAACATCTTTATTGGGGTATAATAGCTTTACAATGGTGTGTTAGTTTCTGCTTTATAACAAAGTGAATCAGTTATACATATACATATGCTCCCATATCTCTTCCCTCTTGCGTCTCCTTCCCTCCCACCCTCCCTATCCCACCCCTCCAGGCGGTCACAAAGCACTGAGCTGATATCCCTGTGCTATGCAGCTGCTTCCCACTAGCTATCTACTTTACGTTTGGTAGTGTATATATGTCCATGCCTCTCTCTCGCTTTGTCACAGCTCACCCTTCCCCCTCCCCATATCCTCAAGTCCGTTCTCCAGTAGGTCTGTGTCTTTATTCCTGTCTTACCCCTAGGTTCTTCATGACATTTTTTTTTCTTAAATTCCATATATATGTGTGTTAGCATACGGTATTTGTCTTTCTCTTTCTGACTTACTTCACTCTGTATGACAGACTCTAGGTCTATCCACTTCATTACAAATAGCTCAATTTCGTTTCTTTTTATGGCTGAGTAATATTCCCTTGTATATATGTGCCACATCTACTTTATAGAATAGAAGAAATCTTGAGAGACCCTTTCCAGAAAATTAGTCAAAACAATGACCTTTTTTGCAGTATGCTGGCCTCTCACTGTTGTGGCCTCCCGTTGCGGAGCACAGGCTCCGGACACACAGGCTCAGCGGCCATGGCTCACGGGCCCAGCCACTCCGCAGCATGTGGGATCTTCCCGGACCGAGGCACGAACCCGTGTCCCGTGCATCGGCAGGTGGACTCGCAACCACTGCGCCACCAGGGAAGCCCCTGCCCTTGGTCTTTTGAGCAGTGCCAATTCAAAGAACAAAGTTCAAAGTTATTCTGCTCCTCAGCATACCTTGACTGAAAACCAGCTTCTGTGACCTAACATAACCCCAAGATAAGTTGACAACAGGAACTTAAATCTAATTTTCAAAGCTTCTCCAGTGATGTGAAGCAGCTTTGAAAGTATAATTGATATTGCCCTTTAAATTCTTAAAAACTGGGATGAGGATAACACTAGCATGAAACGTGATGTAGTGATGAAGTTGTATCTGCATGACAATTTCATGTCCAACTGGGACAAGAGAAATAATAGTATTCAGAGGGCTTAGGGGGGAAAGGCAGCATGCCAGATGTGTCATGGGCAGAATGAAGTCTATTTTGCAGAACATAAGGAGAAGTAATGACCCATAAAAACTCATGGTTGCTACTCTAACACGAGAGGGGACTGGGAAAAAGACATAGCACATTTCCTTGCAGTCTGGCCTACCCCAGAGTTTTGGGGTTTTTTTTAATAGGTTTTTCACATGCTGAGCTGGAGGATCAAGAGTCTGGCTTGGAAACTGACGCAATTATTAGGCCCTGGATACGTTTGATGCTTAAGTTTCTTTTTATTCTCCTTATATAATTTTTTGAGGGATGCAAGAGACCCATAGCATAATGGCTTAGGATGGTGAATATCCTACACTTGTATAGTCATTTTATGTACATGATTGAGTTTATTTTCATGTCTTAAGTGTTTCGGTCCCTGCTGACTTTGTTAGTTCAAAAACGCCTGGTTTTTTTTTGGCTGAGATAAGGGCCTAGGATATTTGCATCTCCTCTGGAGACTCCTGCCTGCTCCTGTCTCCTCAGCTAGCACCATCTTTGTCTTTCACAGCTCCTCAGGTGGCCGAAATTTTCACAGCTTGTTAGGTGGCTCTGGCTTTCACAGTTTGTAGCCCTGAATGACTGCTAGGGGAACAGCATTTGCACTCCCTCCCAAAGCCAAGCCTCACAGTGGAAACGTTTGAGTTGTGCCAGTAGCCTCCCAGAAATCCTCTGGTTGTGGCAGATGCAACCTAACTCAGCATGGAGATGAGATTTCTTCCAGATTGAGAATTGATGTCCCAAACAGAAAGTGAATTGGACTGACTTCATCCTCAAATAAGTTGTCACCAGTGGAAATAAGAGCAACACACCATGAAATGCCCGGCAAGATAAACAGAACGCAGCATTATATGTGGAATATTTGTCCTTGTATATCACTTTTCTGTTAATAGTTGTTAATATGGCCGAGACGGTAAAAGGTATTTAACAGAGGTTTCCCTTGATATAGCACTATTTTCAGGAGCCAGGGGAAAGTAGTGTTTTATCAGGAAGAAGGTAATAAGCAGGAATTGAAATGTTTTCATTTGGATCCTAAGTGGTGCCTGAGGTAAAATTGCATAATGTTAAAGCAACAATAATTGGTTCCTCCTGGCTTTCTCCATTGAAGGAAATTGAAATTCCATTGACTTTCAATGGAATAGTCATGGAGTTCCAATTGTCATTGCTCTGACTTTGCGCTTACCTATCCCAAGAATGGTATGGGAGCCAAAAAAAGAAAAGGTCTGAAACAGCTGGGAAAAGAGTGCAATTACTTTAGGACAGATTGGAGGGGAACGGAATATGGAATATATATTCCAAATATATGAATAAATTTCAGTGTACCTCAGAGCCCATAATTGATTTGTTGCCAGTGTTGATATTAATTTGGAAATGGTTGGAAGTGGGGTACAATTCTTGTCATGTAATTATTATTGATGGTAAAGCAGAGTTTAATAAGAAGACGTTAAGGTATGACAGAAGAGGCTTGGGGGCAAAATGAGAGAGCTACACTGAGTCTGCTTGTTTTACGGATCTAGATAATTTTAACTAGCGCTGTAAGGTACCATCATAAAAGGCTTGCAATAGCTACTACTTGTTCTTGGATACAGTGCCGGGAAATCATTTATTCCTCATAAAAACTTGGTGGGGCTAGTACTGGTCATTTTAAAGATGAGGGATCTCAAACTCAGAAAAGTCAGGTGCCTTTCTCAAGGTCTGTATAGCTAAAAATTGTTGAGCCAGAATTTAGTCTAAGGTATGACTGACCCATCACTTCTATAAGACCCTGACTCTAAGAAAGATTATTCAGAAGGAAAAAAAAAAAAAAACTATTGAGACTACAGATAAACTCTTAATAGACATAGAGATAAGGCACGAGAGTTGTTAACGTGATGGTTGAACAAGCTGGTTGGAGAAATACAGTGAAAAAGAACCATTAATTATTTGATAAATTTTACTAAAATGCCTCATTTTGTTTAATATACCAGAATGAGCATGCATTAAAGAGACATATTTTTAAACATTTTATTGTGGAACACTTCAGACATATTCAAAATTAAAGAGAAAAATGTTAGGGTACCTTATATACCCATCACTTAGCTTAAACAATATCAACTCATGGCAGATCATTTCATCTATACCTCAAATCCTTCCCCACTACTAACAATCATATGAAACAAATCCTAGAGGTTATATTATTTCATCCACAAATATATCAATATGTGTTTCTGATAGATAAGAACTGTTTATTTTAAAATTAACCACAATGTTATCTTACATAAAATCATAAGAACTCCTTAATATTCAAATATTCAGTCATTGTTCAATTTCCTAAAATATCTAAGAATTAAAAAAAATCAACTTCGTTAAGGTATAGCTTACATAAAATAAAAATAACCTGTTTTATGTATGCAGTTAAATGATTTTTAACAAATATGTATACTCACGTAACCACAGCCAAAATCAAGATATAGAATATTTTCTTCATCCCGAGTTCTCTTTCTCAATTTCTTTCTCAATTTCTCCTCCACTAAACCCCAGTTCCTGGAAAACACCAATCTGCTTGCTGTATTATAAGTTATTGTTTCCTATTTCTTTTTTTACCTTTTAATATTTCCTTTTTAAAATTTATTTTAGCTTAATTTTCTCTTCTCTTTCTAGCTTCCTATGGTAAAACTTTGATAACTGATTTGAATATTTTTTGCCAAATGTAAGTTTCTAAAACTATATATTTCCCTCGAAGCACAACTTTTGTTGCATCCCATAAACTTTGATACATTGCATTTTCATTTTGTTCAAAATAGTTTCTAATTTCCTTTGATTTTTTTCTTTAACCTGTATGTTATTTAGAAGTTTGTAGTTTAATTTCCAAACATTTGGAGATTTTTCCATAACATTTCTAATTGAATTCTATTTTGAACAGGTAATATGCTTTCTGTGATTTCAGTTATTTTAACTTAGTTAAGACTCATTTTATTGGGCAGCCTATAGTGTATCTTGGTGAATGTTCCATGGGCACTTAGAAAGGTTATCGATTCTGCTGTGGTGTGTGCTGGTAAATGTTAACTGGGTTTAGTATGCTGCAGTGTTATTCTACCTTGTTACAGACTTTCTTTCTACTTGTTCTATCAGTTAATGAGAGAGTAAAGTATTTAAAATAACCAATTATGTTTGTGGATTTGTCCCTATTTCTTTCAGTCATTGCTTCAGGTATTATGAAGCTCTTTTAGTCTATGTACATCTATTTTAAATTGCCAAGTCCTCTTGAGGAATTTATACATTTATTTTTTATTCTTTTTCTGATATACATTTTACCTCATATTTATATAGCTATTCCAGTTTTTTTACCTTTATTTTTGTGTGATATGTCTTTTCCCATTCTTTAATTTTCAGCAAACTGTCTTCAGATTATAGGGGTTTTCTTGTGGAGAATTTACAGTTGGGTCTTGTTTATGTTCAGTTTGACACTTTCTGCTTCTTAATTGAAATGTTTAAAACATTTACATTTAATGTAATTATTGATATGGTTGAATTATAATTTATTACCCTCTTTTGTGTGTTCTATTTTTCCCATCTATTCTTTATGTCTGTTTTCTCTTTTTTAGCCTTGTGCATTATTTTTAAAATAATTCCACTTATTTCCTTTATTCTTTTCAACTGCTGCTTTAGGATTTAATATATTGCAGTCCACTTTCAAATAATAGTATACCACTTGACGTATAAGACCTTTAAAACACTCCACTTTCTCCATTTTTCCCTTTTGTGCTTTCACTATACATTTTACTACTACATATAACCCACAAAATGATACAGTGCTAATAGTTTTCATTTAAACTGTCAATTATCTTTAAAGCAAGTTTAGAATAAGTAAAAGAATTATAGTCATACATACATAAGTTTGCCTGTCCCAAAGTTTTAATCAGTAACTTTTCTAAGGAACATTATTTTGTTTTAGTGAGAAATTAAGAGTCTGAAGTCTGGGTGCTAGGGTGCTCATTGCTACTGTGTTGGTTATTATAAGATTTTTTTCAAATAGTGAGATGTTTTAGTTTTCTGTTCTTTCATAATGATTATCACAATCCTAGCAGATTTAAACAATACGTATTTTATATATCCAGTTTCCATTACTTTGCATGGATACAATTGTCAGTCTTTTTTTTTTTTTCCTGTATTTCTCTGTCTACTTTTAAGAGCTTCTCTTTTTCACTGGTTTTCAGTTATTTGATTGTTAGTATTCTATGTCTTGATGTTGTTTTCTTTGTGTTTATCCTTTTTAATGTTTGATGGCCTTCTCACATTTGTGGTTTATAATTTTCATTAAATGTGGAAAAATCTTGTCAGTTATTTCTCAGAACCTTGTTTCTGTCTCTGTTTTGGAGATTCCAGTTACATGTATATTAGACCATTTGACATTAGCTCACCTGTAAAAAAGTCTCTGTTCACTTCTTTCAATCTTATTTCTCTCTGCTTCATTTGGATGGGTTCTGCTGTATGTCTTAAAGTTCATCTTAAAGACATTTCTCCTGAAATGTCTAATCTGCCATTAAGCCCATGTATTGAATTTTCCATTTTAGATATAATATTTTTCATCTCTCTTAATTCTTTTTGGTTCTTTTGATACCATTTCTCTCCTCATCACGTCTACATTTTCTTTTATGTAGACCTAGACTAAGGTGCGAATCTTCTGAGGTCTCTACTGAATGCTAGGCTATAGTCATACATTGCCTATTCTGAGTATAATCAATTATTTCTCTAAGAAGCATTAGCTTATTTAGGAAAAAGTTAAGAGTCTGCACTAGATGTTAGAGTGCTTGTTACTCCTGAGTTAGGCATTGTTTGTAAGTTTTAAAAAATAGTGAGATGTATTCGTTTTTTATTTCTAGATAATAAATTATCACAAACTTAACTTAAAACAATATATATTTCTTATTTCATAGTTTCTGCAGGTCAGATTTCTGAGCCTGGCTTAGCTTGGCACTTTGTGTTCTCACAAGGTTGCAATGAAAGTAATAGCCCACCTGTATTGTCATCTCGAGGCTCAAGTGGAGAAGAATATACTTCCGAGCCCAGAGTACATTCGTGTTTTGGAATCCAGTTTTTGCAGTTGCATAACTGAAGGCCCCAACTTTTTGCTGGCTATTTACTGGAAGCTGCTTTCATGTTCTAGAGAGTGTCACAGTTTCTTGCCGTGAGAACTTCTCCATCACGGCCACCCATTGCATCAAACAGGCAAGAAGAATCTCTCAGTCTGTTAAGATGGAGTCTGATATAATCATGGAAGTAACCCTATCACATTTGCCATATAATGTACTCTAATCAAGGCAGCATATCCAATAACCTTTGCCATATTCTTTTAATGAGAAACAACACAGATCCTACTCATTCTTGGAGACAGGATTACACAAAGGTATAAACATCAGAAGTGAGAAATCATTGTGCATTTGTCCAATACTGAGAACTAGAATTTTTGTTAAAATAAGATAGACCACAAGTTAATACTAACCTATCTTATTCAGATTCAGGAGTACAAGAGTTTTACTTTATTCATACATCTTAGATTTGTACCTCCTCTTTCCTGTGTCCAAAATCCAAGTTCTCAACAACATAATTTTCAGTTGTCTTTATATCAGAATCCACGTACAGCAAGCTGAGAATAACAATACCATCAATATGATGTTCAAAAGTAGCTTAAGAATTTTTTTTCCTGAATTGTTTTATTCTTAAAATATGCCACTAGGTGTATTTGTCAAATCATTGTCTTTTTAATTGAGATGTCATTGACATATAACATTATGTTGTTGTAGATTTCCCATATAACAATTTAATATATGAATGTAGTGTGAAATGATCATCACAATATGTTTAGTTAATATCCATCACCACACACAGTTACAAGCTTTTTTTTCTTCTGATGAGAACTTTTCCCTTAGCAACTTTCAAAAATAGAATACAGTGTTATTAATTCTAATCACAAATCATTGTCTTTTAACTACATTGGTGTAGTTTCTGCAAATAAGTATACAATAAAGCCTTTTTGTTTCACTTTAATTTTTAGGATATAGTTTGTTTTATTTTGTATTGAGGTATAGTTGACATAAAATATTATATTGGGTTTGGGAGTACAACATAGTGATTTGATGTTTATATGTACATTATGAAATGAAGATAAGTAACTATCTGTTACCATACAGATTATTGCAATATTGTTGGTCTATGCTATACATTACATCCCCATGACTCATTTATTTTATGACTGGAATTTTGTAATTCTTAATCCCCTTTGCCTATTTCATCCATTCCCCAACCCACTCTCCCCCCTGACAATTACCAGTTTGTTCTTTGTGTCTATGAGTGTGCTGCTTCTGTCTCTCTCTCTCTCTTTTTTTTTTAGATTCCACATGCATGTAAAAATATGCAGTATTTGTCTTTCTCTGTCTAACTTACTTCACTTAGCATAATACCCTCTAGATCCATTCATATTGTGGCAAATGGCAGGATTTCATTCTTTTTTTATAGCTGAGTAACATTCTATTATGTATATATACCACATCTTCTTTATCCATTCATTTATAGATGAACACTTAGGTTGCTTCCATATCTTGGCTATTGTGACTAATGCTGCAGTGAACATAGGGGTGCATGTATTTTTTATAATTAGTGTTTTTGTTTTCTTTGGAAAAATACACAGAAGTTGAATTGCTAGATCATATAGTTCTATTTTTAATTTTTTAAGGAACCTCCATACTGTTTCCCATAGTGGCTGCACCAATTTACATTCCCACCAACAGTGCACAAGGGTTCCTTTCTATTTCCGTCCTCATCAACACTTGTTATTCTTTTTTTTTTTATTAAACTTATTTATTTTATTTATCCATTTTTGGCTGCTTTGGGTCTTTGTTGCTGCTTGCAGGCTTTCTCTAGTTGCAGTGAGCGAGGGCTACTCTTCTTTGCCATGTGAGGGCTTCTCATTGAAGTGGCTTGTCTTGTGGAACACAGGCTCTAGGTGCACAGGCTTCAGTAGTTGTGGCACACGGGCTCAGTAGTTATGGCTCAGGGGCTCTAGAGTGAAGGCTCAGTAGTTGTGGCACACGGGCTTAGTTGCTCCACAGCATGTGGGATCTTCCCGGACCAGGGCTCAAACCTGTGTCCCGTGCATTGGCAGGAGGATTCTTAACCACTGTGCCACCAGGGAAGCCCTTTCTTTTTGATGATAGCCATTCTGATAGGTGTGAGACGATATCTCATTGTGGTTTTGATTTGCATTTTCTTTTAATTAATGATGTTGAGCATCTTTCCATGTGTCTGTTGGCCATCTGTGTGCTGTCTTTGGAAAAATTTCTATTCAGGCCCTCTGCCCACTTTTTAATTGGATTGCTTATTTTTTTGTTTTTTAATATTGAGTTATTTGTATGTTTTGGATATTAACCCATTATCAGATGCATCATTTGCAAATATCTTTTCCCATTCATTAGGTTGTCTTTCTGTTTTATTGGCGGTTTTTTTCACTGTATGAAAGCTTTTTAGTTTGATAGAGTCCCACTTGTTTATTTTTGCTTTTGTTGCCCTTAATTGAGGTGACTGATCCTAAAAGATATTGCTAAAACTGATGTCCAAGTGTGTACTGTCAATGTTTTTTTCCTGGGAGTATTATGGTTTCACATCTTACACTTAAGTCTTTAATTCATTTTGAATTTATTTTTGTATATGGTATGAGAAAGTAGTCCAATTTCTTTCTTTTGTATGTATCTAGTCAGTAGCAATACAGGCCTACCACAAGAAACAAGAAAAATCTCAATCTAACATCATACCTAAAGGAACTCGAAAAATAAAAACAAAGCCCAAAGTTAGTAGAAGGAAGGAAATGATAAAGATCAGAGTGGAAATAAATGACATAGAGACTAAAAAAATAGAAAAAAATCAATGAAAGTAAGAGCTGATTCTTTGAAAAAATTAAACAAAACTGATACATTTTTGGCCAGATTCATCGAGGAAAAAAGAGAGGGCTCAAATAAAACCAGAAATTAAAAAGAAGTCAGAACCAACACCCAGAAATACAAAGGATTATAAGAGACTACTACAAACAATTATATACTAACAAATTGGACAACCTAAAACAAATAAATAAAATTTTGGAGACATACAATCTTCCAAGACCGAATCAGGAAGAAATAGAAAATCTGAGCAAACCAGTTACTAGTAATGACATTGAATCAGTAATCAAAAAAATTCCAAAAAACAAAGTCCAGGACCAGAACTTTCACAAGTGAATTCTACCAAATATTTAAAGAGTTAATACCTATCCTTATCATACTATTCCAAAAAATTGAAGAGGAAGGGTCACTTTCAGATTTGTTCTATGAAGCCAGTATTACCCTCATACCCAAACCAGACAAAGATACTATGAAAAAAGAAAACTCCAGGCCAATATCCCTGATGAATATAGATGCAAAATTTCTCAACAAAATACTAGCAAACCGAATTCAACAATACACTGAAAGGATCATACACCAAGATCAAGTGGGATTTGTCCCAGGGATGCAAGAATGATTCAGTATCCTCAGATCAGTCAATGGGATACATCACATTAACAAAACAAAAGAAGAAAAATCATAAGATCATCTCAATAGATGCACAAAGAACATTTGACAGAATCCAACATCCAGTTATGATATAAACTCTCAACAAAGTGGGTATAGAGGGAACATACCTCAACATAAAAAGACCATATATGACAAACCCACAGCTAACATCATACTTGGTGAAAAGCTGAAAGCTTTTCCTCTAAGATCAGGAATAAGATAAGGTTGCCCACCCTCACCACTTTTACTCAACACTGTATTGGAAGTCCTAGCCACAACACTCAGACAAGAAAAAGAAATAAAAGGAATCCAAATTGGAAAAGAAGAATTAAAACTGTCACTATTTGCAGATGACTTGATACTGTACATGGAGAACCCCAAAGACCCCACCAAAAAATGTTAAAACTAACAGATGAATTCAGTAAAGTTTTGGGGTATACTTTAAAATATTTATTTTGTTTTATAAATACATAAAATTTGCATGATTCCAGTGTCAAATCTATAAAACATGATACATTGAAAGAATTAGTCTATATTCTATCCCTTGCATCTCCACTATTAGCAGTCACCCCCATTTCCCTCCAACCCTCCATCTACTTAACCACTAGTATACTTTCTGTTTTTATAGATTTGTTTATTCTGGACATTTTATGTAAATGGAATCATATAATATGTGGCCTTTTGTGTCTGCTTCTTTCTCTTAACATAATGTTTTCAAGGTGCATCCACGTTAGAGGATAGTTTAGTACTTTGTTCCTTTACACAGTTTTATTTTTCCATTTTGCTGTTTATGGACATTTAGGTTATTTCCAGTTCTTTCACAATTATTTTGAATAATTCTATGAAATTTGTGTATAAGATGTTTGCACAGACATACGATTTCATTTCTCTTGAATATACATACCCCATAGTGGAATTGCTGGGTCATGTGGTAACTCTAGTTTTAACTTTTTGAGGACCTAACAGACTCTTTTCCAAAATGACTGCAGCATTTTACATTCCCTGCAGCAGTGTACGAGGGTTCGGATTTCTCCCCATTCTTTTAAACACTTTTTACTCTCTGTATTTTTGATTATAGCCAACTTAAAGGTTATAAAGCGGTATCGTACTGTGGTTTTGGTTTGCATTTCCTTGATGGCTAAGGATGATGAGCATTTTTTTCATGTGCTTATTGGCTATTTGTATGTCTTCTTTATAGAAATGTCTAATCAGATTCTTTGCCCACTCTTTACCTACTTCTTTTACTCGTTTCATATCACCATTTTTTAAAAACTTATCTTCTATTATTTTTAACGTGAGAAAATACATGTACATAAATATGGCCTTTTCCCTTCACAGATAAACAGTAGTTTGTGATATATAGTGCACTCCACCTTGCTTTGTTTAGTTAATACTTATGTTAATTGTTCTATAATTGCATATAGAGGTAGTCTCATTTCTTTTTAAAGCTATGTACTGCTGCATTGGGAGGGCATGCCATATGTTATTTTATGGTATACTCATACTATATTTAGTTAGTCCTCTACTTTTTGAACTTTTTATTTGGGTTATTTCCAATTTGTGTGCCATTTCAAATAATTATGCATAGAACTTTGTGTACACATCTTTATATTTGTTTTCAATATGTCTCTGTGATAGATTTCTAAAAGTAGTACTTGTAGATCAGAATGTAAATACATACTTTTTATAGATGTTTCCAAATCTCTTTACATAAATGTTATGCCAGTTTTTATTATCTCTAGTGAGGCATGAGAATTCTTGTGTTTAAAGAACTTTATCCAAAATTATGTTATCAAGTTTTGGATTTTTTCACTCTAACAGGAGAGAAATGGCATTTCAGTACAGTTTTAATTTGCACTTTGTTATGGTTAAAAGCCATATGCAATTAATTTTCTATGAAAGGGCTGTTCGTATTTCTATCCTATTTTTTCTTCTGGTCTGAGAAACAGATTTTTTTTTTTTTTTTTTTGCAGTACGCGGGCCTCTCACTGTTGTGGCCTCTCTCGTTGTGGAGCAGAGGCTCCGGATGTGCAGGCTCAGTGGCCATGGCTCATGGGCCCAGCCGCTCTGCGTTATGTGGGATCTTCCCGGACCGGGACACGAACCCATGTCCCCTGCATCGGCAGGCGGAAGATTTTTTTTTTTAACAAGGTCATTTGTAGAGATGTGGATGGACCTAGAGTCTGTCATAAAGAGTGAAGTAAGTCAGAAGGAAAAAAACAAATATTGTGTATTAACTCATATACGTGGAATCTAGAAGAATGGTACAGATGAACATATTTGCAGGGTAGGAATAGAGACTCATATAGAGAACGGCTGTGTGGACACAGTGGGGGAAGGAGGGGTGGGATGAATTGGGAGATTAGGATTGACATATATACACAACCATGTGTAAAATAGTTAGCTAGTGGGAACCTGCTGTACAGCACAGGGAGCTCAGCTCGGTGCTCTGTGGTGACCTAGATGGGTGGGATGGGGTAGGCAGTGGGAGGGAGGTCCAAGAGGGAGGGGATATATGTATACATATAGCTGATTCACTTTGTTGTACAGCAGAAACTAACACAACATTGTAAAGCAGTTATACTCCAATAAAAAAAACACATTATACACAAAAACATTTTTGTTTACTGTTATGTGTAAACCCTTACACATAGGGATCTTCCATGTCTTGTTACTATCCTAAGGTGACAGTTTCATGAGAAAGTTACTTACAGTTTTCCCCATTACAAATGGTTGCATCATTGCTTGTAAGAAATAATGTTTTGCCTTCGTCCGTGGAAATAATTAGGGACATTTATGGATTAAAATTAGTTTTCCTCTTTGAGTCCTACTTAAATTCATAAAGTCTTTTTAAATTCATCTTTTCTTTATCTGAGTCTGTCTTCATGGGTCTTTTTTTGGATAAGAGTTTAACATAGCAAAGGACAAAATAGTATCATTTGGGATGTCTTTCTGGAAAATTGCTAAACTATTCCAAACATATAGAAATTCCTGAAAACACAATCTGGAGTTTTGTCACTACCTGTATCACAAAAGTATTAGTGGCTCATTCTTAGATATTGGTATTAGAATGTCTAGATAACATATTCAGAAGGGTGGAAAATAACTATAAATTTTACTAATACCCAGTGCAAGTTCTTTCTGAAACATAATTAAATGATGAGAATGATCTTTATTAACAAATCCTTTATTAATGATCATAAAGTTATTTAAAAAAAATTTTTTTCCCATGAGATCAAGTACATGGATGTTCTTGTGTATGAATATTGGGGTATTTTCCAAAGGGCTAATCTCAAGGGAGGATATGTTAGTAAGAAAAAAATTAACTAAAAACTTCAAATCTCGATAGTTTAATACAGTGTTTATTTCTTACTCCACAAGGTCTAATATATATTTAGTTGCCCTTTATATTTTGTAGTCTACATCTTGAATACATGTGTTCAAGGTCAGCTTGGTAGGGGAAGATAAAAATAAAGGAAACACACTGGCTCTGAAATCCTTTGGCCCTAAAGTGAAACTCATCATTTCAACTCACAACTAGTTGACCAGAATGGTTACGTGGCCTCCATCTAACTGCAAAAGAGGCTGGAAAATATAGAGGAGTACTTGATGTATTTGATGTGTCCATAGGGATGAATCATAAGAAAAGCCTTTTTTGCACTGGAGGTCCGGAATCTGAGGATTGTCTTATGGCAATTGAGAAGAAATAGGCTTGGAAGATGTGGAAAGGAGACGAAAAAGGAAGTGTCCGGAGAAAGAGAGAGAGCCCCACTGACGTGACAGCAGACCAACTCATATTGAAGTCATAAAGCAAATAAGAAATCCCCTACTTTGGTGATTAAGTAATAATTTTCTGGCAGTTATATCTGTCACTCATTTTAAAGTCACATTTTGCTTTATGCTATAATTATTTTTAATTACCCACAAATATTCAGTGAGGATACTACAGAGAAACAGCCTTGTGTTGTTGGTAGATAATCCTTTAGGGAAAACACATGGAGAAAGATTCCTTCAAGTATGGCATAATATAGGGTGGAAAGAAAAATTCTCAGAAATTGAGAAAAGCTATGAAAGATAATTAAAGTCTAGCTTTCAGGGGAGCAGAGTAAGAAATTTCAGGAGATCATAAATTAGCCCTTCCCTGACTCTATAGTCATGGCAGAAAAGTATGGCACTGAGACTTCTTCCCCGTGGCAAACATAATGTTCTAACCATTTAAAGGTGAGAGTGATGCTGTAGGGTTGGAAGATTCAGGATTTTTGTGGTTAAACTGATAATACTCCATTTATTGACTTCTTAGTATTCAGTAAAAATTATGTTATATAATTTACAGGTTATATTATTTAGATCGAACATAGTAGATATTAACTTTTCTATTTTATAGATGAGATCACTGAGGCTTTGAGAGTTGAAATAACTTGCCCAGAATATATACGTAGTAAGGGGAAGAGGGAGGATTCAAATCAAGATGAATGCCTTAGGCTCTGTTCTTTTCTTATTTCACAGTATATGCTGATTTGAAGAGTTTTTGCCATCAGTAGAGTCTGCACTTACTGGAACTTGGTATTTATAAATAACAGATGTCAAAGGCACTCACTTATTTTGGTTAAGAAACTCAAAGGACTACTATTGTACTTTCCAAAGTGTTGATCAGATCATTTCTAGACTTACTGTGAACCTTTGTAGACGTTTGAAGCAGTATTTTCCTTGATAAATAAGATATAACTGCAACTAAACACATCCTAGGTTCACGATGCGTCTAATTAGGCAAACACACACATAGCTGTTGAAGGGGAAGAATTAAATGTCACATTAAAAATATTTAATGGCTGAAGTTAGGATAACATAGAATGCTTGTTCCAAGGCTTTAGGAGCCATACTGTCCTAATTCTTCACCTACAGAATTCATGCTTGAAAAAAGCTAATCTATGGAGAAATCCTTTTACAAATTGCTTGATTCCAACCAGCTACCAGAGGAATAAGCAATCTGTTCCTGCATTAATGGGCTGTTACCTAGAGGAAACACTTAGGCAAGATTGCAAGCTGCCTTTTAAAAATTCTGGTAAGCAAAAATGTCAAAGAGGCCTGATTTTACCGAATTGGCCTTTGAATCCTAAACTGCTTATTAACACTTACGTGTTTGGAACACACGTAGAGCAAGCAGCCTATTTGTGTCATGTGGTACAATTAGCTAAAACCAAAACCACTAACTGTTTTGTCCTTTGGTTAGGAAACAGAAGTTCATATGTTGCTTTAGCATTTAGTGGACTGTGATAAAGATCTATTAAGCTTGAATGAGCAATTTTTTGTTCGCTGTTTACTGCTTTATATTGAATACTAGTCTCTTCTTTAAGAATGCTTCTGAAAAGATAAGTTTACATATCAAGGAACACTTGCTGAAATCCTACTCAGCTCCGTTCTGTTTTATAGTGCATCACCTGTGCTGACCAAAACTTGTACTTCTCAACTACATTATATATTTTAGTAACTATATATTCATTTAAGAAATATGCTGGAATAATTCAATTCCCAAAACATATATGGTTATCTTCCATTTCCATTGAGGCACGCTCTCTAATGCATAAGAAAAAGTGATTACTTTATAGAAACCACAAATGCTCTCTTAAGGTAAATCTTCTTGAGGTAACATTATCCTTTTTCTTCCCTGA
The DNA here is from genome assembly GCF_039906515.1 of Pseudorca crassidens. Taxonomy (NCBI): domain Eukaryota; kingdom Metazoa; phylum Chordata; class Mammalia; order Artiodactyla; family Delphinidae; genus Pseudorca; species Pseudorca crassidens. Next base: position 73,991,332 of record NC_090302.1, on the reverse strand, counting down.
GCAGAAATAAAAGCTATGTGTAAGCAATATTAAATGTGTTGCTAAATTTTCGTAAAAAAAAATTCAATTAAAAAAAAAGGTAAGGCTGAGCAATCAATTTATATCTGGTTCAGAGCATGTTACAAATACCAAGAGATTTCAGAGTGTTGAAATGAATCACAGAGGCATTCATGACTGAGTAGCAACAGAGAATGATATAAAATAAGTTCCCAGCTTGGGGTTTTCTGTAGGTTTCTCCCTTTGCCATGCAATCAATCATGTGCAGTATTGCATTCTTTCCATTTCTGCATTCATCACTGTACTGGCAATTGCACTGGAGAAATTGAACAGAGCAGAGGAGGAAAGGAGTCTGGCTGGACTGTTCAGTGACAGTGGCAGGCCTTTTCCCTTGAACTTGAGTTTGGGGGTTCCATTTGGTTAGAGATGAGTTTACAGCCATAGACACTTTAACATGTGCTTGGGAAAATCCAAACATTCTTGCTAAAAAGCAGAGTGCAAACCCTTAATAAGGGAATTCTGGTATGATAAAGCAAATTGTGTCCAAACATGGGGTTTTAAGAACATTTGCATTTAGGATCTAAGCAAATCCTAGGATCATCAAAGTACAGACATAGTAGATTCAATTTATTTAGCAGCCACCAAGTGCAAAGCTCTGTGCTGGATGTTTGGGAGGCTACAAACTGTCTCTTTTCAGGAGTGGGAATTCTTCAAGACATACATGAAAAGTTATTTTGTGACTCAGCTGAGTCTATAGCAAGGGCTAGATGAAGGCTCCAGAAAAATCAATGTCATAGGTCTTTCCAAGAAGAATTTGGAATAGGGAAGACAGGGAATGTTTGACGGAAAGCATGAGAAAAGTGGCTAGAAAATGAGCAGAGGGAAAAGAAGCAGAGGGAGGAGTGACAACGTTCATGCCCAGGACAGGGTAGGAACCAGCCTGTCTGGAATGGGGGTCTTTTCGTAGCCATGCTTTGTGAGCATCTTATAGATCCCAGGGACCAGAGGAAGACAACTGCATGTAACACAGAAAATTTACATCTTCTGAAAAGAAAATGGTAAAAGTTCATTGCCAGAAAACTTTGAAAATACATGGCCTTCCACCTATGAGATAGTCAGTGTACTTCATGTATCCAGACTAGTCATGCTGAGCATATGATGTGAGGCTGGAGAGAGCCTAGGCTTAAGTCTGTTATTTTCTCCTACCTGACGTGTTTGCTTATGTTTATTTTACATGTGAGAAATTGATCCGTCAATTAATTTTGATGTATTCTAGCCATTCAGTTTTGTAGCAATTTAATGTTCACTCTTGGATGACAGATTGTATTTTGTGAAAGTCATTTGGTGCAAGAAACTATTTTCCTTTGAAAGTGTATTGGAGGAATCGGTGGCTCAAGGGCATGTCTCTAAAATCTGCTAATTCGAAGTAGGATTATAAACTTCAACTAGGGGGCCAGTAGCCTCTTATATTACTAACTCTGATATAAAGTTTGGAGTTTCCACTATGAATTCTGTTCCCAAGTTTCAAACTTGGTCTCTTTTGGAAGTACCTGGGTGTGGTGTTTGTTGATACAAAGGAGCCCACTTAGATTCTGGTTTCTGAGAGAAGAAACTTATACTTACCCAAACAACTCATAATCAAAATGTTCCAGAATGATTTTCTGTCATCTTCTTGTTTTTATGATTGGATCAACTTGAACAAAAATAGGAACAATGATGTCATGCCTGGATTTCTGAGTTCCTGAGTTTCTCAAATAGGTACATTATAATAAGGAACTTACTTTCTTTAGACAGATCTCCTAGATCAACCTGGTATTAAGGAACTTTCATTCATTTCCCATTCATCAAGAAAAGAAGGGATAGGCTGTTGGCCAGAGAAAGAGTTAACTTGGCTTTATGTATGCTACTGGCTGGTGGACATGATATCCCTTAATTGTTATGCAGTGTTGCTAATGAAAGTTATACAAGCAAATTTTTCTTTACATTAAAAAAAATCTAATTTATTTGGTTCCTGTGTGTCTAAAAGACCCATTGTATATTTTAAAAATAAACTAACTCAGTACTAAATTCATTACTTTCATAATCTCAGGAAAGTAGGAAGAAGGCTTTGGTAAATTCTGTGTTATTTTTGAATGTATCTAAAATGACATTAGAATGTCATTAATATGACATGACTCATACAGACATGTATCTTAGGGAAAAGTGAGAAGGATGCCACCCACGTTGGGATTTTTGGCAGCACAGGGATATTTGAACTTCTGTGTGAAATTACCAGTTTGTGATATTCATATGTTATTCCTCTTGGTTAGTTTCAATTCAGATAATTCCTATAGCAAGAGAGCTTATTCTTACTTTCAGAGAAACTCAGGAGTAATGAGAGAGATAAAGAGTATTATGAAAATAATACTCCAAAAATAAATTTCCTTGGTAATTTGTGTGAGGGTTCTATACATGAACTGATTTCAAGGCATTTAGCTTATTAATTTTCTATAGATTTTTTCTGTAGTTTAAGATTAGATATTTAACAAGAAATAAAAGATATATAGGTAATTTTTAAAGTCTTAATTTTGATTTCCTCGAGATCTAATTATTCTTTTTTTTATTTTTTTTTAACATCTTTATTGGGGTATAATTGCTTTACAATGGTGTGTTAGTTTCTGCTTTATAACAAAGTGAATCAGTTATACATATACACATGTTCCCATATCTCTTCCCTCCTGCGTCTCCCTCCCTCCCACCCCTAATTATTCTTGAGGAAGATTCCTATACAAAGTTGAGACGTGAGGTATGTTATTAAGGAAATCAATTATTTGAGTAATATTTTGGTTGAGTGATATTTTTGTTTCCAGTATTATTGATTTAAGGGAAATCTACACATGTAGAGTGAGATGGAAACTTGGGCAGTTTTACAGGCAGTTTGGGTCAAATTGATACTTTTCTTAAACTACATAAACAATGATTTATGTCCTCAACATCATAGAGCAGATGTTCCCAAATAATGTCTCTGGGATATGTGAGATATTCATAACAATATAGGAGATGCCTTTTAAAAATCTCATGTTTAAATGGCTTTCAGAACACAACTTACATAGTTAAAGACTTATTTTCTTTAAAACTTCTCAGGTATTTTAATACACACAAGTATTTTGGGACTCTCTGAACAGGAGACAGTGTCTATTAGAAATAATACTGGGTTTTGATAGCATTATAAAGGTTTATGGCCAGGAGACACAAGAGTGTCCTAAGTTGGCCTTGTACTAATCACATTTTCTCTCTGCAAGAGCCCCAGAGGAAACTGTATACAGAATAAGCAATGACAATAATAAATAGGAACTCAAAGTACCATCTTAATAATGTGAATGCCTGATACTCCAGTGAAGTCTCTTAAGTATACTGCTGAAATACATAGGAATAAATGATTTCTGTTCATTTACCCAAGCTTACCAATGTGATTCTATTCATTCTAAGACCAATATGGCCAGCTGAGCCAGGCTGCAAGTGAGGTTACCATCCATTTAAATGAAAATAGGAAGTAGATGACAGAAAATGGTGGACTCGATCTGAGTGAATACTAACATATTTCCTAACTCATTCCCTGAAGGGAATGTATGCAAGAAGGAAAAGGAGAAAGGCCAGAGAGCGAGGTCACCAGTCTGAGATAAGGTAACTCACCAAACTGTATGGCAGGAAGTGCTGGAACAAAAAAAAACACACAGAAAGAGAAAGAAAAGCAAGAGTGTTAGGTCCAGAGAAACGACCCAGGCTGGTGAACCTGCTCACCTGCACCAAAACAGGTGCTAAAGCACACAGTACCACAGGTGCACCCGTTAAAGCATCATTTACCCAACCCAGTAATCAGAGAGGTTCAAATAAGTGTTATGAAATCTGTCCAGTCAGAATAATAAATCATCATCTTTGGAGGAACAGGGAGGGATAAGGGCAATTAAGAAAAAGGAGCATCCCTCAGCCCTACAGATTCATCATTGGCCAAATTTATTGACCAGTCGGTGTGGGTTCTTTTGGGTTTTTTTTAAAGAGAATCTCATAAGGATCAACTTTTAGAGAAAATACTTGAGAAAATGATGCATTACTCTGTACACATATCCTTAAAGCCGTTGCTAAAATGAATGAGTCTACGTAAGTGGTAAAACACAGAAGAACTTGCCCTCCTTTCCTTTAGTAGTATAACAATAATACTTTTCAACTAACTGGGGATTTTGCGACCTGAAATCTGAAATGGTGTAGATCAGGAAAAGTCCGCATCTTTCTAGGAATGGGTAGTAGTAGAACCTTTCCTGAGTCAGTTATTTTGATGCTGGGTATATGGAGGATTTATAAAGCTGAGCATAGGGAATGTGTAAATCCAGGAGAGCATCTAACCACTTCTACTACTGCAAAGCCTATTCAAGTTTACTGGAATAGGAGAGGACACACACATTGCATGGTTTAGGCTAGATGACTTTGTACATTATCTTCAGTCTAGGACAGCTGTTTTATCAGAGGACAGTTGTTTATAATGTTAAAGGCTACAACTGCTTTTGTGATTGATTTAGGGTCCTGTTTTGAGTGTTCCTGCTAGAGTAAAGAAAAATTGGCCTCCTAAAACCATCATCACTTCCTTTGTTATTTATTTACTGTTTATACTATTCATAGTAAAGAATATATTAGTACAATTTTTCAGTTAATTCTTAACTTTCTTGAAGAATTGAAAACTAGCTACAGTGGATACACTATTTGTTTTTTATGTACCAAAAGCAAGTTCACCTTGCATTTTGTTTGTATGGTTTTCCATTTCCTTGCAGTTCTGGATAACCTTCCATCAGCATATTCTTTGAAATGAGCTTGAATTATTTGTTCTATATTTTATATTGAACTTGGGCTCCTGTCTTCTGGAAACAAATGACTTGTTCACATATTGTTTTTGAAGCACAATTTGCATTTCTGTGAACCAGGGATTAGGCATTGTGTGTAGATTAGGAATAATTTATGTCTAATTAATAATTGATGTTTTTCCCTATTCTGACTGAGATTTTGTTCTGCATAAGATGAGAAGAGCAGAGTACTCCCTACTGATGACAAGAGAAAGCATTTTTCAAGTGCAAAGAACACTAAAACATTGAAATCTGCTGCAGTGGGATTTTTAACCACTTCACTGCTAAATAATGGAAACTATTGGATCCCAGATTTTTTGTCACTATTCTTGTCTTTTGAAATTAGAAAATGTGTGCATGTAATAATGCCGAAATTCAAAATTCAAAAACTTGGTGACCTCACATATCTAGAGGGCACCAATAAACTTGAAAAGGACACCGAGAAGACCTCGGGGCAATCAGAAAAAGAAGCCACAAAGCTCAAACACTAACACTCACTAATTTTTGTCAGGGGAAAGTCCCTCAGGTACTCATTTAAAGCAATTTATATATAATTTTTTTAATGGGCTTTTTAAATTTAAAAGGAATTATAGACTTACTGTAGTAATTCCAATAATACAGGAGTATTTACAGTAAAAAGTAACTCTGCTGCCTCTCCTACTCCCATTCAACTTCCCAGCAACAATAAGTATTAATTATTTCTAGTCTCTAAAATTCAACACGCCTATTTTATTTCTTAGATTAAAACATCCAATTAGAATTGCTGAGAAAGGCACCGGGAAGGAGTTAGAAGCCCTGATAGTCTGTCTTTGAGAGTAGAAACAAAAATACAAAGCAAAAAACAAACAACCAAAAAACATATTAACACAGTCACAGATACTCCAGAATCATGACAATCTGGAACATTTGGTTTACACCAGGTTTCAAGCAGTACTTTTAAATGAAGCATTGCAAGAATGTGTTCAAATGAGAGCAAAGTCATCTGACAGCATTTTCCACAGTGTGGGGATTAGAGCTCATTGCATGCAATATGTTTAGCACAAACAATACACCAGAAATCCCATTACTGTTAACAGTAGATCAACCTAGCCTCTGCTTTTCTTCTTTGGTTTTAATGCTTTCATCTACCCAACATATCAGAAACCCACATTCATAGCCATGTCAAAATGCATCCCAAAATGTTAAATTGCAATATAGAAACATATTAATATTTACTGCCATCTCCTGTACATTCACCTCTCTGTCTTTCACTCCCTATACTTTGTTCTTAAACCTCATGAAAACACCCAATTTCTTGACGTTTTTATTACCTTCCAATCCACCACCTGTCTGATGGCTTCCGTGGTTTCCACCACTTAGGTTTGACTCTGTGTAACAAAAGTCACTCTCTTCCGATTGACCAAGAGGACCTTAATATTCCTCCCAATCTGACTAAAGCTGGCTTCCCGAGTCTAGGTCCCTGACCTTCCTTTTTCTAGAGCATTTACATAAGAAAACTTAAAAATTATAAATTCTTTCAGTGCCCCTTTGAGATTTAGATCTTTTATAATGCTTTTTACCTGTTGTGCTACCCAGGAATGTCTTTCTCTAGGACTTGGGAGCCATTCCTTTGATAAGTAATCCTCAGCAAAGATTCTGTCCTTATCACCCGGTCTGTGGGAGAGTAAACCTTAATCAGTGGGTACCTTGCTTCATGATGTAAATCTGTCTCCTGTCATGAAAATATGAGAAAGTATCCTTTTTCTTTGGCTACAGCCAATTAGCAAACAAAGGTGGTCTAGGATCCCCCTTCCCTCAGAGGAGTTGAGTGAGTTCAGACTGAGCTCTGGTCTCTCTCCCTTATTGCAGTAGTCTTGAATAAAGTCTTTCTTGCCTATTTACCTTTGTTTAGTGCAGTTTTTGTTTGATACCATCAATGTATTGATCCACTTTCTCTTCTGCTTTTCCAATTCCAACCCTCATATCAAGTCAGTACTTCACCTTCTCTACTGTTACATCAGGTTGTTTTGTATGACTATAGAGAATTAAACAATCTTTTTCCCATTTACATGGGAGTTTTCCCAATTTTACCACTGTCCTCAATCTAGATAGTTGTCACCTGTGCCAATACTAGATATTTACACTTATAAAAAGCTTTGTCAATTTGATAGCATGAATGGCATTTCAAATCAATTTCATTTCTTTCTTCCTTACACATTGCTGCCAGTGTGATCTCAAATATATATATATATATATATATACACATATATATATATATACACGTATATATATATACATATATATGACAGTGATACTCTTCTGTTAAGACCTAAATTATTCCCACTGACTTCAATGTTAAGAAGTTAATTCTAATTTAGAAGAGGTGTTCTATCATTTAACCTGCCCATATCACAATCTTTACCTTTCACCACCTCCTACAGTGTAATCTGTGCTCTAGTCATACTGATTGATTGACAACTTATTAATGTTTCAGAGTGTTTTCTATGTCTTTGACTTCACTGACACAATTCTATTCCATCATGGGTACACTCATTCATTCACCCATTCATTCAAAGTTTTCTTAGAAATATTTATTAAGCACACATTGAAAGTCTATCAGAAATTTTCCATCTATTTGTGCCTGATGACACTATCTCCTTTTTCAAGATTCAGCTTAGTGCATATTCCATAAAACATTGTTAACCCTGCCTATAATGTTGAATTAACCTCCTTCCCTTTTTCCGGACTCTATTACATTCTTCTATCACAGAACATGTAACATTTTTGGCACTTGTTTACATACTTAAGGACTAAAGAACCAGAAACTACTTTGATTCTAGCAAGCAATGTTTTAATGGGCGGAGGAATAACATTGTCTATTCTGACTAAATTTGAGTTATTTTTGTCCCTTTTTTTATTTAAATTAATTAGTTTGAATGTCTCTACCTATTGGTTTAGTGCTGCATATACAACATCTCTGACATGTAATGCTCTCATATGCTTGGCTTTGACCCTTGGTTAATGACCTTATTGAATGGTCTATTCCTTATATAAAGACATGATTCAAGTACTTCATAAGATGGTCTGTTGAGAAAAATGTCCTAGAACCTGTTTAATCTTTGAAATAATTATATTTCACAAAAATAATTACAGAAACATCTTGTCTAACAAGAACCCTCCATGCATGAATCATTCTGGATATATAAAATTTTCCAATAGCTTAGCACTTTAAATACCCAAACTTTAAAAATGTTCTAGTGAAAGAAAATATTTTATGTATTTGTTATATATGCCATTTATTTTAATTAGAATTTATGGGATAGAGCTACTATCTTCTAATATTTTGTTTACCATATAGGATCATCATTTTGAACAGCCTGTGACATATAAAGTTCTGCTACTTTCAGGAGCAGCTCAGTGTTTTAGAACTGTGAGCCCTCTGGCTGCTGCGTGCACATCCTGCCTTTCATACACTTTCTCTATTTCGATAATACACTGCTTTTTGGAAGCTTGAAAACCATATACTCTAGTTTGTAAAAGTTTTATGTAAAACAATAGCAAGGACACACTAACACTTTGGCCAGTAAAATTTCTGATAATGATACTACCTGCTCAAAAGTCAAAGAGAAAAAAAACTGTTTTCTTACGGTTAGTATTTGGGACTACAGATGGTTTCATTTCTTGGACAGATGAGCTCTTGGTAGGTAAACTAATTTTGACGGGTTCTGATATTGAGATATCAGCAACAAAAATGATTCCTTACTATAAAGTAATGTTTTACGATAGCTAATGAAGATTAGAAGCACCTATTTAGGTCATTTTGAATCAAACCTGGTACACTATGTATTTAGGTTAGGGGTTAGTTATTATACATGCAATTAGGATGATCAGAAAGAGAACTTAAAAAGAGTCTGTCAAGGGACATCATCAGAATGGGCATCACCAGAAAATCTACAAACAACAAATGCTGGAGAGGGTGTGGAAAAAAGGGAACTCTCTTGCACTGTTGGTGGGAATGTAAATTGATAACAGCCACTATGCAGAACAGTATGGAGGTTCCTTAACAAACTAAAAAGAGAGTTACCATATGACCCAGCCATCCCACTACTGGGCATATGCCCCTAGAAAGCCATAATTCGAAAAGACACATGCACCCCAATGTTCATTGCAGCACTATTTACAACAGCCAGGTCATGGAAGCAACCTAAAGGCCCATCGACAGATGAATGGATAAAGAAGATGTGATACATATATACAGTGGAATATTACTCAGCCATAAAAAGGAATGAAATTGGGTCATTTGTGGAGACATGGATGGACTTAGAGACTGTCATACAGAGTGAAGTAAGTCAGAAAGAGAAAAATAAATATATATTAACGCATATATGTGGAATCTAGAAAAATGGTGCAGATGAACCAGTTTGCAAGGCAGAAATAGAGACACAGATGGAGAGAACATGCATATGGACACCAAGGAGGGAAAGCGGGGGTGGTGGTGGTGGTAGTATGAATTGGGAGATTGAGATTGACATGTATACACTAATATGTATAGAATAGGTAAGAACCTGCTGTATAAAAATAAAATAAAATAAAATTCAAAAAAAGAGTCTATGTACTTAACCTCCCCTAAACTTGCTAATAATCTGAAATTAAAGGCTAAACATCAGTTTTTGTATTGTACATGGTTCTTGTCAAGCTTGGCAATATCCCTAATTTGATATCTTAAAAAAATATTTGCACTTTTGTCTCAATAAAAGTTAATTGATTTGGAGAGCTGGAAATTTTACACTATCATAATCTCTTATTGACTGTCACATATTCAACAGTTCTGGGTTGGTGAGGAAAATAGTTCAGTGGGTAGTATGGTCAATTTTATCAATTCCAAAATCAAAAATGAGCATAAAAAGGAATTGTCTGTTTCCTGGCTTTTCATATGTGAATTGTGTATAATGCTAAGAATGGCATCCAACAAACCAGCATTTCTTTAGGAGTGCACTTATATAATGAGATGGTCTCTTGAGCAAATGTATCTGGGTAAGGGGAGAGTGTTAAGGGTGATGAGGCTTCAGAACATTCTGTAGAAGCACTCATAGCTTCAATGCATGTCATGAACTCCTTCTAAAACTGCAGGACTGTACTTGAAGGGAGGCATCCTGCTATGTGAAATATTTTAACTGACAGGGGTCAGTAGGCACAAATAACATTTTGACTCGCTATTATTACAGAGAAAGTATTTGAATTTAAAAGTCAAATGTGAGTTAGTGGAGGGATAGGATCAACGTGGCAGTTAAGACCTCTCATCTCCATCCCCTTCCCAACCTAAACACTAAAAATGACAGATGATATTGACATAATTATAGACATAAAAATAAAGCTGATCATGAACAGTGCCTGGAGTTTAGGGGCAACAACCCTTCCATGCAGTCAAAAATCCACAGTATAACTTTATAATGAGCCCTTGGTATCTGCGATTCCACATTCTCGGATTGTGTAGTACTGTAGTATGTATTTATTGAAAATACATCCACGTATAAGTGGACCTGCACCGCTCAAACCCATGTTATTCAAGGGTCAACTGGATAGATATATAAACATAAGCATTGGAAAACAACTGTACTAGCAATGGAGACACCCTAAAAGAAAGACCATACTCCTCTGTTACTCTCTTTTTATTTTTTTAACATCTTTATTGGGGTATAATTGCTTTACAATGTTGTGTTAGTTTCTGTTTTATAACAAAGTGAATCAGCTATATGTATACATATATGTCCATATCCCCTCCTCTTGCGTCTTCCTCCCACCCTCCCTATCCCACCCCTCTAGGTGGTCACAAAACACCGAGCTGATCTCCCTGTGCGATACAGCTGCTTCCCACTAGCTATCTCTTTTACATTTGGTAGTGTATATATGTGCATGCAACTCTCTCACTTCGTACCAGCTTACCCTTGCCCACCCCCGTGTCCTCAAGTCCGTTCTCTACATCTGCATCTTTATTCCTGTCCTGCCCCTACGTTCTTCAGAACCTTTTTTTTTTAGATTCCGTATATGTGTGTTGGCATACGATATTTGTTTTTCTCTTTCTGACTTACTTCACTCTGTATGACAGATGCTAGCTCCATCCACCTCACTACAAATAAATCAATTTTGTTTCTTTTTATGGCTGAGTAATATTCCATTGTATATATGTGCCACATCTTCTTTATCCATTCATCTGTCGATGGACACTTAGATTGTCCGGGCTACTATAAATAGTGCTGCAATGAACCCTGTGGTACATGACTCTTTTTGAATTATTGCTCTCTCAGGGTATATGCCCAGTAGTGGGATTGCTGGGTCATACGGTAGTTCTATTTTTAGTTTTTTAAAAACCTCCATACTGTTCTCCATAGTGGCTGTATCAATTTACATTCCCACCAACAGTGCACGAGGGTTCCCTTTTCTCCATACCCTCTCCAGCATTTGTTGTTTGTAGATTTTTGATGATAGCCATTCTGACCAGTGTGAGGTCATACCTCATTGTAGTTTTGATTTGCATTTCTCTAATGATTAATTATGTTGAGCATCCTTTCATGTGTTTGTTGGCAATCTGTATATCTTCTTTGGAGAAATGTCTATTTAGGTCTTCTACCCATTTTTGGATTGGGTAGTTTGTTTTTCTGATATTGAGCTGCATGAGCTGCTTGTATATTTTGGAGATTAATCCTTTGTCATTTGCTTCATTTGCACATATTTTCTCCCATTCTGAAGGTTGTTTATGGTTTCCTTTGCTGTGCAAAAGCTTTGAAGTTTCATTAGATCCCATTTGTTTGTTTTTGTTTTTATTTCCATTTCTCTAGGAGGTGGGTCAAAAAGGATCTTGCTGTGATATATATCACAGCCTATGTTTTCCTCTAAGAGTTTTATAGTGTCTGGCCTTACATTTAGGACTTCTAATTCATTTTGAGTTTAATTTTGTATATGGTGTTAGGGACTGTTCTGATTTCATTCTTTTACATGTAGCTGTCCAGTTTTCCCAGCACCACTTATTGAAGAGGCTCTCTTTTCGCTATTGTATATTCTTGCCTTCTTTATCAAAGATAAGGTGACCATATGTGCATGGGTTTATCTCTGGGCTTTTTATCCTGTCCCATTGATCTATATTTCTGTTTTTGTGCCAGTACCATACTGTCTTGATTATTGTTGCTTTGTAGTATAATCTGAAGTCAGGGAGCCTGATTCGTCCAGGTGTTTCTTTCTCAAGATTACTTTGCCTATGTGGGGTCTTCTGTGTTTCCATACAAACTGTGAAATTTTTTGTTCTAATTCTGTGAAGAATACCATTGGTATTTTGATAGGGATTGCACCGAATCTGTAGATTGCTTTGGGTAGTATAGTCATTTTCACAATGTTGATTCTTCCAATCCAAGAACATGGTATAGCTCTCCATCTGTTTGTATCATCTTTAATTACTTTCATCAGCTTCTTATAGTTTTCTGCATACAGGTCTTTTATCTTCTTAGGTAGGTTTTTTCCTAGGCATTTTATTCTTTTTGTTGCAGTGGTAGATGGGTGTTTCCTTAATTTCTCCTTCAGATTTTTCATCATTAGTGTGTAGGAATGCAAGAGATTTCTGTGCATTAATTTTGTATCCTGCTACTTTACCAGATCCATTGATTAGCTCTAGTAGTTTTCTGGTAGCATCTTTAGGATTCTCTATGTATAGTATCATGTCATCTGCAAACAGTGACAGCTTTACTTCTTCTTTTCCGATTTGGATTCCTTTTATTTATTTTTCTTCTTTGATTGCTGTGGCTAAATCTTCCAAAACTGTGTTGAATAATAGTGGTGAGAGGGGGCATCCTTGTCTCGTTCCTGATTTTAGAGGAAATGGTTTCAGTTTTTCACCATTGAGAACGATGTTAGCTGTAGGTTTGTCATATATGGTCTTTATTATGTTGAGGTAAGTTCCCTCTATGCCTACTATCTAGTCTCCAGAAAGTTTATATAATAAATGGGTGTTGAATTTGTCAAAAGCTTGTTCTCCATCTACTGAGATGATCACATGGTTTTTCTCCTTCAATTTGTTAATATGGTGTATCACATTGATTGATTTGCATATATTGAAGAATACTTGCATCCCTGGGATAAATCCCACTTGATCATGGTGTATGAACCATTTAATTTGTTGTTGAATTCTGTTTGCTAGTATTTTGTTGAGGATTTTTGCATCTGTGTTCATCAGTGATATTGGTCTGTGGTTTTCTTTTTTTGTGACATCTTTGTCTGGTTTTGGTATCAGGGTGATGGTGGCATCGTACAATGAGTTTAGGAGTGTTCCTCCCTCTGCTATATTTTGGAAGAGTTTGAGAAGGATAGGTGTTAGCTCTTCTCTAAATGTTTGATAGAATTTGCCTGTGAGGCCTTCTGGTCCTGGGCTTTTGTTTGTTGGATGATTTTAAATCACAGTTTCAATTTCAGTGCTTGTGATTGGTCTGTTCATATTTTCTATTTCTTCCTGGTTCAGTCTCGGAAGGTTGTGCTTTTCTAAGAATTTGTCCATTTCTTCCAGGTTGTCCAGTTAATTGGCATATAGTTGCTTGTAGTAATCTCTCGTGATCCTTTGTATTTCTGCAGTGTCTGTTGTTACTTCTCCTATTTCATTTCTATTTCGGTTGATTTGAGTCTTCTCCCTTTTTTTCTTGATGAGTCTGGCTAGTAGTTTATCAATTTTGTTTGTCTTTTCAAAGAACCAGCTTTTAGTTTTATTGATCTTTGCTATTGTTTCCTTCATTTCTTTTAAATTTATTCCTGATCTGATCTTTATGATTTCTTTCCTTCTGCTAACTTTGGGGTTTTTTGGTTCTTCTTTCTCTAATTGCTTTAGGTGTAAGGTTAGGTTGTTTATTTGAGATGTTTCTTGTTTCTTGAGGTAGGATTGTATTGCTATAAACTTCCCTCTTAGAACTGCTTTTCTGCATCCCGTAGGTTTTGGGTTGTTGTGTCCCCATTGTCATTTCTTTCTAGGTATTTTTTGATTTGCTCTTTGATTTTTTCAGTGATCTCTTGGTTATTTAGTAGCGTATTGTTTAGCCTCCATGTGTTGGTACTTTTTACAGTTTTTTTTCCTGTAATTGCTATCTAGTCTCATAGCCCTGTGGTCAGAAAAGATACTTGATATGATTTCAATTTTCTTAAATTTACCAAGGCTTGATTTGTGACCCAAGAAATGATCTATCCTGGAGAATGTTCCATGAGCACTTGAGAAGAAAGTGTATTCTGTTGTTTTTGGATGGAATGTCCTATAAATATCAATTAAGTCCATCTTGTTTAATATGTCATTTAAAGTTTGTGTTTTCTTATTTATTTTCATTTTGGATGATCTGTCCATTGGTGAAAGTGGGTTGTTAAAGTCTCCTACTATTATTGTGTTAGTGTTGATTTCCCGTTTTATGGCTGTTAGCATTTGCCTTATGTATTGAGGTGCTCCTATGTTGGGTGCATAAATATTTACAATTGTTATATCTTCTTCTTCAAATGATCCCTTGACCTTTTTGTAGTGTTCTTCTTTGTCTCTTGTAATAGTCTTTATTTTAAAGTCTATTTTGTCTGATAGGAGAATTACTACTCCAGCTTTCTTTTGATTTCCATTTGCGTGGAATATCTTTTTCCATCCCCTCACTTTCAATCTGTATGTGTCCCCAGGTCTGAAGTGGGTCTCTGGTAGACAGTATATATACGGGTCATGTTTTTGTATCCATTCAGCCAGTCTGCGTCTTTTGGTTGAGCATTTAATCCATTTACATTTAAGGTAGTTATCAATATGTATGTTCCTATTACCATTTTCTTAATTGTTTTGGGTTTGTTTTCGTGGGTCTTTTACTTCTTTTGTGTTTTCTGCCTTGAGAAGTTCCTTTAGCATTTGTTGTAAAGCTGGTTTGGTGGTGTTGAATTCTCTTAGCTTTTTCTTGTCTGTAAAGGTTTTAATTTCTCTGTCAAATCTGAATGAGCTCCTTGCCGGGTAGAGTAATCTTGATTGTAGGTTTTTCTCTTTCATCACTTTAAATATGTCCTGCCACTCCCTTCTGGCTTGCACAGTTTCTGCTGAGAGATCAGCTGTTACCCTTATGGGGATTCCCTTGTGTTTTTTTTTTTTTTTTTTTTTTTTTTTTGCAGTATGCAGGCCTCTTACTGTTGTGTCCTCTCCCATTGCGGAGCACAGGCTCTGGACACGCAAGCTCAGCGCCCATGTCTCACGGGCCTAGCCGCTCCGCGGCATGTGGAATCTTCCCGGACCGGGGCACGAACCCGTGTCCCCTGCATCGGCAGGTGGACTCTCAACCACTTCACCACCAGAGAAGCCCCCTTGTGTATTATTTGTTTCATTTCCCTTGCTACTTTTAATGTTTTTTATTTTTATTTAATTTTTGATAGTTTGATTAACATGTGTCTTGGTGTTTTTCTCCTTGGATTTAACCTCTATGGGACTCTCTGTGCTTCCTGGACTTGATTGACTATATCCTTTCCCATGTTAGGGAAGTTTTCAGCTATAATCTATTCAAGTATTTTCTCAGTCCCTTTCTTTTTCTCCTCTTCTTCTGGGACCCCTATAATTCGAATGTTGTGCATTTAATGTTGTCCCAGAGTTCTCTGAGGCTCTCCTCAAGTCTTTTCATTCTTTTTTCTTTATTCTGCTCTGCAGTAGTTGTTTCCCTTGGGAACTCAGAGTTTTAACCACTGGACCACCATGGAAGTCCTGGCAGTCAATTTTTTTTACTCCTATTCATTGGCCTGAGCAGTGGGATGAGACCCAGTCTTCTGTAGGGAACTGCTGGATGGGCACAGAGCGCACCTGCGCCTTCAAACTGGTCTGCGACCTCCAGTTGAGTAGCAGTACTTTAGGGAACTGGAACAGTCCATTTACCCTAAAATTCCTCCTTGTTCACAGACTTTTCAGTAGCACCTGCTCTTTCTTTTCAGGGTCTCTGCTGTAGAGTGTTACTCTCTTTTCTCCCCCATATCCTGCCCCACCTCTGGACCTAAGCAACTACTAATCTACTTTCTGTCTCTTTTGAGTTTACCTATTCTGGACATTTCATATAATCTTTGAACTATTTTTGCAATTCTTTTGGAAGTTTAAAGTTACCTCAAAATAGAAAAGCATTATTCACTTTCCTATTATCTTTTTGGATGTATATTTTTGTGACTAATTTGTCCTTAAATAGAACATTAGATATGTTCTGTAACTAATATGAAAATAGAAGATGCAGAAATATAGGCCAATGTCTAATCTGACTGTGGATATAAAAAAACAACAACAACAACAAATTGTAACTCAAGAGCCAGCATTTTAAGCACTATACTGCATTGCCACATACTGCACAAACCCTGTTTTATTCATCTCTGCATCTGCTCTTGTGCGTAGCACTTCTGGCGTACAGTAGGTAATTAATAAACCCTTGTTGAACGAAGACCAGTATATTGGCATACATAAATAAATGAATAAGTGAATTAATCATTTCACATTATATAAGCAAATAATACTGGTTTAATTGAATGGGCTTTCAAAATGAGTTCATTTTATGGTCTTTAAAAATCATTTAAATATCACCCATCTTTTGTATTGTTTATAATCAGAACACTTAAAATTTTAATCCTGATTCTGCTCTTTACTGTCTTGATCAAATGATCTAATCTTGTATATATGCCTTAGTTAATTTACCTAAAAATTACCAAGGTAATATATCCCCATACCACCTCACATCATTGTTTTGCAAAATTTGTGTAATGATGTATTTTTTTAAAGCACCACACTAGGAATTATTACATGAAGAGCTGTAAATTGGGGACTTCCCTGGTGGTCCAGTGGTTAAGACTTCGCCTTCCAATGCAGGGGGTCTGGGTTCAATCCCTGGTTGGGGAGCTAGGATCCCACAGGCCTCACAGCAAAAAAACCAAAACATAAAACAGAAGCAATATTTGTAACAATTTCAGTAAAGATTTGAAAAATGGTCCACATCAAAAAAAATCTTTAAAAAAAAAAGCTGTAAATTGGGAGATACATTTTCATATGATGGTATGAAATATTTTTCAACACAGCTCATGCATTCCTATATGAATCTACTCAGAGTACCTTGCGGTAGTAAATCGTTGTATTTTCTTGAGCAATATAGAGAACCATTCTCAGACTTATCTGGCTGACCCAGATGCGTCCGTAAAAAGGTTCTTTCCGTATAAGAGTTTTCATTTACATATGTGAATTCCCACTGATGTCAAAGCAAATATCAACCAAGAAAAGAAGCTCTTAAGCTGTCTAACCGCTGAGATGTCTGACACAGGGATTCACAAGGAAGAAGGATAAAATAAAATATAAAAATAGGTCTCATGGTGCTTGAGAAACAAGTGGGCATAAATGAAAAAGAACATCTGCAGGAAAATGGCCTTTGCCATGAATCAGAATTAAAGGTGTAAGAAGGGTAAACACACAACAAATACAGCTCGGTTTAATTGTAATTGGTATCTAAAATGTACATGAGGAACAGAATAGAGAGTTCTTGCATAGTTTTAATCACACAACAAAGCACCTTAGCCAGTATTACTGTGCTTATGCGTTCCCAGAAAGGCAAGGCAAGTCAAAGAAGGTGGCCTAGGACACCCAGCAGTTCTCCATATTAAAAGAGCATAACAGTAAAACGTCCGAAAATTATTATGGGCGTAACGTAATCTCAGTGCATCCTGAATGAAAACCTGGATAAGGCAACAAGAGGGAAGAAAAAGAGAAGTATTTTTAGTACTGTACCAGGTTATTACATAATGTTGTCAAACCCACGTACTCAAGCTTGAAAACCTGTTAGGTACTTCAGACTTGTTCTCATTGAAAAAGTCAGCACTGGTCACAAATCATGTGTTTACAAATATACATTGCTTTGCCTGAAAAGGGACTAGAGGTTTTTACTTAATTGAAGATTTCAGGTAATTCTGAACACTGAGCCTATCAAGCATCATGAGATGCAGAGAAAGAGAAATCAGTTTCCACTAGTGGTGACTTCAAAATATCTACATAGAAGTAGCTTGGAGGAGGCAGCCTTCTGTTTGGAAATACTTGTTTAGGGAGGAGGTTAGGGATTTTGTCTTGAAACCGTATTTGCATAGTAATCACAAACTTTTAATTAATTAATTTTTTAAACATCTTCATTGGAGTATAATTGCTTTACAGTGGTGTGTTAGTTTCTGCTGTATAACAAAGTGAATCAGCTATACATATACATACATCTCCATATCTCCTT
This sequence comes from Pseudorca crassidens, assembly GCF_039906515.1. NCBI lineage: Eukaryota > Metazoa > Chordata > Mammalia > Artiodactyla > Delphinidae > Pseudorca > Pseudorca crassidens. The sequence continues at coordinate 73,973,223 of NC_090302.1, read as the reverse complement.
CCTCTTGTGACAACCTTTTAATTTAAATTGAATGTTTGTTTTGAGTGATTTTGGGCACCTGATTTTGACATAGAGGCCACAGACTCTCACCACCACCAAGACAGTCACTGCTGTTTACAATACAAAATGTCGGCAAGAAACAGTAACAAAAAATAGTAGGTCACTGTATAAGACAGTGTATGAGGGAGTGATGGATAATTACATATGACTGCTCTGTGCTAAAAAAGAATTGAGAGATAAGAGATACCTATGTGGGTTAGAGCAGTCTAGGGGGCCTAATAAGGGAGGTAAGAAGGGCTCCAATTAGGAGTTGAAACTTAGGTTGGATTGGAAGAAGATGATAGAAGAGGGAGGACTTCTTAGTGATCAGCATTTGGAAAGATAATTATTATGAGAGGTGAAGCCCCCTCCCCCCCAGGACTGCCAAGTAATAGGAAATGTACCACCTATTTAGATGTGGGGCTCTGCTCAAGTCTTTGAATTTCAGAACATGCATCCATAGTGCTTGAACACTGTTCCAATTCTCTGTAGGATAGAGGACCCTATAGACTTCTTTTAAAGTTTAAAAATGTTTGTGTGTGTGAGTGTATTATCTAGCATGTATAGTTTAGTGCAGAAATGACAGTTTTTATCTAATTTATCAGATCCAGTCCAGTAGACTCTTAGTGACTTATTGAAGTATTCTCTGGGCCGTGGTCCAGTTCAGCAAGAGAAACATGCCAGGATAGTATTAATTTCTGCCCTGAGGACAGATGGAAACAGTGGACAATAATATTACATATACCAAAACCCAGATGTAATACAATGAGCCTGACACTTTAAAAATGAGATATTTGATTGAAAATTCTGACTCCCTCACTATTACCTGTGTGACCCTTGATAGGATATTCAATAATTTGGGACCAAAGATTCTGTATCAGTGAAATGAGGTTACTAGTTACATTATAGAAATTTTATAGAAATTAAATGAGATCACAAGTACTGAGCCTCAATTAGCACCTGAAATACAGAAGCACTCAATATGTTTTAGCTTTTTTTGTAATTTTTACCAGAAACAGTACAGAGGCTGTTAAAGAGAACATGAAACTGTATTTCAAGATTTGACATATATAAACAGTATAAAAAAGGTGAATTTTAATCTTTTCATATAAGCGTCATGGGAAATGTCTACCATTTTCTCCCACAAATTTTCATTTGTATGTATCAGAAATAAATCACTAGGCTGATATATCATTCATCTGACGGAGTATTTTTTTTATGACATATAGAAGACGTATGGATCAATTTTAGTGTTGGTCAATTTACCATAAGTCTAATGTAATATTGCCAAAACATCACAGTATGTTTTTATTTGGACCTATTCAATATTTCTTGCTTTTTCTTCTCCTTGTTGAAGTTCTAAGATTCATCAAACATCCTCAGTTGTCTCAGGCTCCTGAAGAACTGTTTAGTTTTTATTTAAGTTAAGGTGTCAATCTTACATTGAAGCTCTGCTCTTCTCATGATTTAATGTTTGGTGTGGGGCAACACACTTAACACTCATGGGCTTGATTTTCCTGTCTGTATCGCAGTGTCCATATTTGCCCACCATAACATCAGGCTTATGAAAGATTAATAGCCTGAAATATCTTCAGAATATCATGAGCTGCTCCTTTGTCATTGACATTATCCTCTTTGGGGGCCTTTACCTTTGCATCTTAGTAGCTGGATCTCAGTGACTATTAGTATCAAAGATCCAGTAAGCTTAAAATTAAAAAAAAACAAATCTGCAAACATATAAAATAAAATCCTGGAATGTCTGGAATATGTTGTATTCATATAGTGATTAAAACTGAGCAAACCAGTTTGTTTTAGTTTCTGGTTTTCTCTATTTTTTAAATATGAACTACAAGTCTATGATTGCTTTTGTTCTTTGAAACTTGGAATTGTAACAACACTACTATAAGCTTTCTAATCTCGGGAAGGGGTGATTTTGAATGTTTCTTAGTTTTGCCCATTTTCTCTGGAGGAGCTAAGTGAATGCTCGGCAGTTATGACTTTAAATAGTTAAGAGTCTAAAGTCAGTGGAAGAGCCAGGAAACTGTGAGGAGAGGCAGAGGAAGGGAGAGAGCTGTGGATTGGTTTGACTGTAAAAAGTCCTAATTTCAGTGTAAATGGGAGATAGATACACTCTGCCAGCTTGCATTACCTCTTACATATAAAAGAGGGAGAAAGTTTCCTCTAGTAGCTGAAGTGAGAGTGTCTGGAAGAAAAACAATGGTTAGGAGGTATTTTGGTAGAGAGGAAAGGTTGTTTCTAGTAGAAATTGGAAAGGAAGCTCCTCTTGTGTGAAATGAAGGCGCTGTTGTTTATCATCTGGGAATCAGAGTAAAGTATGAAGGTGTTTGAGAAGTCAGCCTTTTCTGAGAGACCTGAGATACCAGAAGAGCTGATAGGCTTCCACCCTTGAAGATTTGTGTGCTCTAAGCATCTAGAAGTCTTATGACTTGTGGATAAACTCAAATGGAAAGCACCTAAACGTCAGCTATTGTGAGAAGAAGGTACAGGATATTCAGTGAGGAAATTACCAAGTAAATATACCAACCATTGAATTTACATGTTATTAATTATACTTCCTACTATAACTTGGTGCCAAACACTGCTGGCAAGATATGGTGATGGTTGGGGGTGGGGAATGTGGGGAGATTGTGGAGGTTGGGGGGAAACTACCTTATTTAACTTAATGACTCTCTCTCAGGTTTAACTCAAATCAAACCAAGTGAGGTGTTCGTAAGATACATGTATGTATCTGTGACTTCAATAATCTTCAAACATGTTATATTCAAATAGGGCTCTCTGGTGTTTTTAGAGGTAATACTATATTAGAGGGGCTGTAGTGTTGATTTCTAAAGGTATGAACCATGATTCACATGCTTCAACATTTTCTGTAATGCCTTACTGCTGGGTATGTCATGGTTGATGGTCAATAAGTACTAGTAATTAATGGATTCGTTCTTCATTCTCTTTAAGCCTCCAGGTTTCCTCCTCATTTTGATTCGGATACTCAATTCCCAGCATCTCCTTGGGATGTTCCATTTGACTTTACCTGGGAATAGAGGAATGTTTGTGAAGAGGAAAAGCTCTGCACTTTTGTCTTGCTGTGTTGACTTTGTGGGAGCTGGAGGCGTTAACAAAACATGGGGCACATAATAATTAAATATTTGAATGAAGGTATCCACAGAATCATAAGGTATATTGTTTACTGGTTTTAAAGATAAGGAACGTGAGGCTAGAGAGAGTAGAGGATTTGTAGCAGCCGGCATAAATGCTTCAGTGTTTTACTTTAGCACTGATTTTTTTCCTGTGGGAATTCTGTTTTCAATTCTGGAACAATTTTAGACTCAAGATGAGAGTCAAAATTTGAATCGTAGTGTAATAAGTACATATATCATTTAAGGTACTTAAGCTTTGTCACACTCTTGTGCCTTACCTGTAAAATGGGAGAGATCATCTTAATCCTTTTACCAGTTAGAATCACTGTTTGAAGATGTGAAACGTCCTCATTATTCTGAAAGGAAAACACAGAGTGCTTTCTACTAAGTCTTAAAAGCAGGCTTTGGAGGGGGTGGTCATTCTTCAAACCAATAGTATGTCTTTGTAAATGGGCCTCCTACTGAATCAAAGATTGTGCGGGTGCAATATGATGAGCGCCTCTTTCGATTTCCTCCTGTGCTGCTAACTATTTAATCTGAGGCTGTTTACACTTCCTTGGATATAAATGATTTTATCTCCATTGCTGACAATGTTGAATTCAATGTCCTTCTTTTTGATACAGTATTTGCTGAAGAAATTGTATTGATTTACAGAGTCTCTCTTCTGTAATTCCCCTAACATCTCAAGGCCTTTTAGGTTAACCAGTTTCTTTCAAACACCCTTCAAGGCAAAAACATATTGGTTTTCGAAATCTCAGCAGGATCTGGCACTATGGGAATCAGTGCTGGCCCTAGCAATTAATATTTTAAGTTTATATAGCTATCTTTACAAATTCAGTTCTAGCAGCACTTCACTTTTTATATCTCAGTTTTTAAACCACCAACAGTTCTTCTTTTTTTCATGGTGTGTTTTCTTCAGATGTATAGGTTGAAAACAATGATTTATTTGTGTGAAGTAAGGAAGAAGCAAGGGAAATTAACTCCCTCCACCCGTTCCCCCTTTAGACAATCAATAATTTCTGTTCTCATCCAGAGTTTAATCATTGCCTGTGTGGATTACTGCAGATTACTTCTTGGTCCCATGTATGACCTCCCTTCTCACTAGAGAGTTCAAAAACTTTGGCTAAATTCATCTTCCACTCCCTGAAACCATATTACTAGTCTTCAAGTGTCTCTCTTACTTTTGGAGTTAAGTTTGAATTTCTTGATTGTGGTCAACCTAGTGGAAACCAATTTAATTTTCTTATACCCTGAAGTCAGAGTGCTTTTTAGTTCATCCATTTTCTTTAAGTCGTCAAAAGTTCTTTGAGTTTTCTAAATGGTTCGTTGAATATGAGAAGTGAGTTTTTAATCATATTCTCTTGGTAAAATCTGAATCTTAAGTGTGAGGTTAGCCCAGGATCTATATAATATCTTATATACTGTTGCCAATAATGCATGTGACTCTGAGTAAGCATCTTATTAGTGTTGTAAGATGCTTTTTCACATCTATCATTCAAATAGGCATAACTCACATGGTTATGGTGACAGCCTGCTGGCTATAATAAATTCACCAAAGCTGCCTTGTTTTGAATTTAAACGTCTTACACCCTGTTTTGTAATCCTTTGGGAATGCTTTTGAATAAAAACTCTTTGTTCAAAATCGAGGGGCAGAGGCATAGGTGACTAGAAAGAGGAAGGGTAAAAATGAAAGAAAGGGTGGAGGTGATGAGTCATACACCAAATTCATAGGAGCTGTCCTTTGACGGATGACCAACTAAAATCTCATAGACTGTATTAGGATTGTTCTGGGCTATTTGACCTCTACCCACTGATATTTCCTCTAATTTTTATGGTGGAGCTACCTTTTGTTTACTCCTTATTCACTTCATTTATTTGACAACTATGCAGTGAGGGAATACCATGTTCCTTGCATTATTCTCAGAACCTGGCCGTGAACGAGGCAGACAAGCCCCTCCAATGGTGTTTATTTTCTAGGGAAAATTGGGGATGGGATATAAACATGTGAAATAATAAATATATGTGATGATTCAGATTGTGTTAAATGCAAGGAAGAAAATTTAAAATAAAAAAGGAGGGTGAGGCATCATAGAGTGACAGGAGAGATCTCTCTGAGATGATGTAGACAGAGGAGGCCTCTACAAGTGGGAGAAATTTCAATGGAATCCTGATGATGAAGGGTCTGCTATATGAAGAGCTAGAGGCAAAGCATCTCAGGCCGAGGGAGAGCAGAGCGAAAAGGCTGAATCAAGCCTTGTGCTCGAAGAAGAGAAAGAAAGCCATCGTGGCTGGGTCAGGTTAAGTAGGAGGGAAGGTGGGAAGAGAATGAAGATGGAGAGGCAGGCAGGGGAGTTGAGACTTGGGAGCTACAAAAAGGAGTCTGGATCTTATTTAGATGCCGCTGCAAGAATTTCAATCGAAGACTTTGGTTATCTGATTCACTTTTTAAAGAAATGACTCCGGCAGATATATGGAGGATGAATTATAGAAGAGTAAAATCAGTGTGTGCATTTCCTAACCCATTTAAAAAACCTGAAACCATTCCTAGACTAATAGGCTGAATTTCCCTGTAATCAGCAAGAATGAAATTATTTTCTTTGGATTCCAAATATTTGCAGAATACTGTACAGTTTCACATGTGAACAACAGTGGTTTTCAGAGCTCTTCCACGAAGGTTGACTAAGAGTCGTGAGGTAGCTGGGGAGGCCTTGCAGTCTTCTCGCTTTTATGTGTTTTATTTATTTATGCTTTGCTCTGCTTACATTTTGGATACAAAGAAGTATGTGACTAAAATCTGTTTAGAAAGCACTGATCTGATATTGTCTATGGCATCATACCTTGGTATCTTTTAAAGCTCATCTCTTGGCACTTACTCCCTGGCACCTCCTGCTCAACCCTTCCTCTATATACAATTACGCAAAGTTCTCAAAATGTAACTTCCTACTTTACACTTTGCTGCTTTGTACATTCTGTTCCAGCTGCTTAGAATGTCTTCTCATGGGCAAATGACTTTTTAGTCATGAAGACTCAATGAAAACCTTTCTTTAATTCTATTAGTTTATTCCAACCGAACACTTTGTAAGAATCATTGTGCTGAAACTTATCTCTTTATAATCCAATATTTTATTGTTTATACTTGTTTTCCAATTTTATTCAGTTCTTTGAGGACAGGAACAATGTCTTTTTCACTTTTCCATCACCAGTACCTATAATAATGGTGTCCAGCACTTAGGAGGTCAAAAATGTCATTGGATAAAATAATCATTTATTTAGCGTGTAAGTGAATGAAAGATCTGATCAGTTAAGTATGTTCAAACCACTTACTGACATTATGCCATCAAACTAACAATACTTGGCACCATTGGAATGTTTCTTTTTCAAGCCTGGGATCACACATAGAAGGAAAGCAATAATAGAGACTGTAGTCAGGCTGAATTTTGAAGCAGCGGTGGAGGTTACTGGTAGATGTACAAGCAGTAAAATTTAAAGATTTAGGTATGTAATGGCAGTCCTAAATGAAAGCCTCTGTCCCAGTCTAAAAGGTCCTATTAAGACAAGTAAATAAAAAGGAGCTAGGATTTGGCTTTTAATTGTACCTTTATCACTCACTGCACCTACTGCATCTGTTAAGCTTGATAAATATTAATTAAATAATAAATTTAAGCAAAAAAGTATAAGACTTGTACACTGAAGAGTACAAATCATTGCTGAAAGAAATTAGAGACCTAAATAAATAGAAAGGCATCCATTGATCATGGATTGGAAAACTTAATACTATTAAAATGGCAGTACTCCCTAAATTAATAATATAGATTTAATGTAATCTCTATCAAAATTCCAAAAGCCTTTTCTTTCAGAAATGGGAAAGCTGATCTTAAAATTCATAGAGAACTGCAAAAGACCCAGGGTAGTCAAAATAATCTTAAAAACAAGAACAAAGTTAGAGGAGTTAGACTTTCCAATTTCAAAACTTACTGCCAAACTACCATAATCAAAACAGTTGGTAGTGGTACAGGATAGGCGTATCAATCAATAGAATACAATTGAGAGTCCAAAAGTAAACCTATGCATCTCTGGTCAACCAAATAGCATTGTAATTCATTACTTTATTCATGTATTCAATAAGAAATTATTTGAGGAGTAGCTTGTTCTAGCCACTGCATTTAAATCATGGATAAATGTATAGACAGATGAGTAGATGATGGATAAATGGAGAGAAAGATAGATGGATTGATGATTGACTGAATTAATCAGTTACCTACTCAAAATCACAGGGTTAATAACGTTGTAGAGCTTTACTCACACTTAGTTATGTGTCATTCTTTTCCCTACTCCATTTGGCCTCCCCAAATACTTGATCTGACCAATGCAGAAAGACTCCTATCTTTAAATGCTTGAGTGTATTTTTACAAGGCATTTTCTAAAGATACTATCTCACTCTGTTTGACATCTTCTTCATACTCCACACTTGACCACTCACTCAATAACTTTTTTTTCTTTCCCAGCTGAAGTCAGTGTAGTTTAATAACAGGGACAATTTCTTAAATTCTCTGTTTCCTTATTATTACTATGTATGATATATGTTTATTATTTTCAAATGTGGGGAGGCATTTCAACATTTAAGAAAATCTTGTAGTAAAACCTTTAAAGATATTAGTATCTCACTACAATTTGGATTTTGGTGTGCTGGATGTTCCCAGTTGGAGATATCCTGAAATAAGAGAATCTATGGATAGAGCAGAGGAAAAAAATATATTTGGGGACTGTTTAAATACTGCTTTAAAACAATTGTAAAAGTGTTTAAATTGATTTAGCTGACCCAGTGTTTTCATTGCAGAGAGAAAAGGGAGAAGGAGCCAAAACTTTCAAGTAAAACATAAGGGGACTGATCCTAACAATCAGATGGGAGTGAGTTGTTCTCTTTTTGGAGGACCATTAACTCTTTCCAGTCACTAGAGTGTCATTTAGTGCATTGAAGCTGACAGGTAATAAACACAATTTGAGCGCAAGGAGTGGTGGTTCCCTAGTGATTGGCAAGCCCTGGCTGGTTTCCAGGACTGTGGAAGCTCAGAGAAGAGGGGCAGGCAAGCCTGATCCCAGCTCTGTCAGAGAAGTTCTCTCCATGTGACTGGTGGGCAGATCTTCTCCGCCCATGTGAAAGCCAGTTCTGCATATTTATAAGGTTCGCATATGATGACTTGAGGCTGGTCAGTATTACAAAAGGAAGATAAAAATATGAAAGTTTTCCATTACAATCAGTTTTTGTTTAAAAACAAAAGCTTTGGCACCATTCAGTTCCCATTGTCTTTTGTTATTTATTTCATTCATTCATTCATTCATTCATTTTTTTATTCAACAAACGTACTTTGAGTATTTACTATGTGAAGGTGCTGTGCTAGAACTCTTTTGGGAATGTGAAGATGAATATTTCAAGGTCCCTTTATTCAAAGGGTTTTAACTTTAGTTGTAACAATAAGCCAATATACCAAAAGCTAAAATAGAAAGAAATATGTATAGATAGCTTACATGGCAGGATTCCAGGCATTGTTCCCAAGTAGAGACGGGAATCATGGAACTGCTAAAAAGAGACACATTGATAAGAAGCAGAAGTAACTGTCTCTCTAAGCAAGGCAAAAAGATGGGACTTGCTGAGAAGTATCAAGTTGGCATTATAGAGAAAAGGAGAAAACTGTTCCCTTCTTACCTTTAGAAAGCTATGACATCTCAGGGGCTGACATCAAAATAACCTAGAAAACCAAACATTTTAGTCATATGTGGCATTTTGTCTACAAGAACAAGAGATGATGGCCTCAGCTTAGACCCTAGAAAAGAGTGACAGGGGAAGGAATGCAGCTCCTCCAGACATGTGATAGGAGTGGAAACAAATCTACAAAAAGAAGATTTAATAGCATAGGTTATTTTCAAACCTTTGTGAAAATTCTGGATCATAATTTTTTGCATGTTATTTTGAAACAACAATTCATTTTTCATTCCAAAAACATCCCATATCCCCAGGAGGCAGTAAAGGAGGTAATTAAGCCAACATGGCAAAACTCCATTAAATAATTATCTGAGGGGGTTAATGGAATAACATACTGAGATGGCTGCTACATTTGTAGGAGACACACAAAAACAATGTGGTAAGGACGAAGGGTCTTGCATCTCAAAGACTGGGGCCAGGGTGCAGAAAATCTCACTTCTGTTACCAGCATGTCTGTTTCACTGTCTCCAGCCCTAATGTTACTTATTCTCTCCTTTATTTTCAGAAAATGTTTGGAAAAGTGGCTGCAATATCTACCAACATTGGAACATAACATTTATAGGAATCACCACAGAGAGCTAGGTTGGACACCAGTTTTACAAATGCTTTTTCCCCATTATGGGGCTTTGGAGGATCTGAGATTCTTTTCTTTTCCTTCTTCCTGGTAATGGAGTTCCTGTGTAGCGTTAGATGAATCACAAAAGCTCCATTTTCTTTTTCTCAGGATTCGTAGTTGCACAGTACTGTCAATACCTTACAGTCATGTAGAAAAACTTAATGTACCAAGAGAACTTTGATGGTCTTATATTAAAGGCCTATATATAGGAGGGGAATAAAAGGATTATCAGCAATTATCCATCTAACCTAAATTAAGTATTTGAAAAAAATTGGCATATTAAAATACCGTTTGGAGAAGTTGTATTTGTGTTTCCAAAGTATTGTTTATACTATTTATTTTCCCTGTTGCTGAATATGTCATTATAAAAATCATTCTTAGTTGTGAGCCATTCCTAGGGGAAAATTAATTCAGTATATCATCAGAGGGGTTTATTTTGTTGTTACAGCTAAGAGTGTCAATAAAGACTTTACAGAGGAGTTGGCATTGAGCTGGGTCCGTAAGGATGAGTGACAGACAGAGGAAAAGGCATGTGTGAAGAGCCAGAGATATGACAAGGTCTGGAACGTTTGAGGAATGACAGGTTCAAAATTGCTGAGATTTGTGGGTAAATGGCAAGAGATTGGAGCTTGGAAATACAAAGTAGATTGATAACCAATATTGCAAGTCTTGCGTGCATCGCTAATACACCGAGGCACGCAAGACTTGTAAAATAAAATAAGTTACCTTTATTTTACAGGTAACTGACATACTGAAGAAGTTTATTTAGGTGCGTGATCAGGTTTTAATTTGAAAATCTTAAGTATAGTGCCAGGAAAATGGGTGGATTGAAATGCCCACTCAAGAAAGAAGTTAGGAGGCTTGTGCTGTAATCAGGGAGGATATCATGATGTTCCTGGGAACTAGAAAAGAGAAAGTCTAGAGATATTTCCAAAACCCAAAACTGACCAGATTGGGTGACCTTTTGAATATGGAAGTGGAAAGATGCCAACTTTGAGATGTAATGCAAAGATCACTCGGTTCATTGCTACAATTTCCACCAAATTCTCTTGTTGAGATATGAAAATGTTAATAAAAGCAAAAGACACATACGGCTCATGTCTGTTGCCAACAGAATATCAACAAACAACACAGTTGGACCAGATGTAAAATCAACTGGAAATAAATCTAGGGAGCCAGTTGTGACTGTTATCATATTTTCCTAGTTCTCTTTCTTTTTTTCACACATCTGTCATTCTGTGCTGTTGTTAAAGAAAACAAAACAACACAGAACAACAACAAAAAGAAAAAAATAGGAGACAGACACAGATTTGAATAGGGTAGAAGCCAGTTCAATTTTTGCCTTTTCAAACAAGTTCCATAATTGAAAACACTTTCATCCTAACAAAGTGAAGCATTTCAAAGTTATTCCCATAATCTTCCAAAAAACCAATTCACTCAATTTCTCCCATTACTATAAAGAAGAAACGGCATTTTAGGGGGAGCAGGTACAGAGAACATTACACTCGCTTCTCTTATAGCCTCACTTTTACTTGACTTTATATATCTAGGAAAAATATTTTTTCTTCCAGCCTAAATATTTGTTCATTGCTCTCTGCTTTTAAATTTGCTTTCATATTTTTCAAAATTTTTGTTAAAACCCCATGAGAGGGCAGGTAGATGCCCCTTTCCCAAGGCTAAGAGGAGAACAGTGAAGAGAAGTGACTGACATCATGTAACAACTTAGACTTGGAAGGAGAATTTAGCTCTGCAGACTTCTAGACCCTGTGGCTTTTAAACAACAACACCCGAGTTGAAAAAATTAGTGTACACTTTTCAGTAAATGAGCCCATTTAAATCTACTAACATTTGGTTTATTTGAATGGCAAGAGAACCAGAGGATGAATTTTGCTTATCCTTCTTTCTCTAAGTGTTGATTGGATCATAGAAACATTTCAACGCCGTCTCCATCAGGAAGGTGTCTGGGGCTTATAACAATGCTTCCTAAACTTTCCTGCCAAAAATTACTAATGGCATTGAAGAATCATGTTATTTCCTTGACCTAATAAGGAGGTGGATGAATTGACCATTTATAAGACAAACACTTTTTTTTTGGTTTTTATTTTAATTTTCAAAATCTATGAGGGGCTTCCCTGGTGGCGCAGTGGTTGAGAGTCCGCCTGCTGATGCAGGGGACACGGGTTCATGCCCCGGTCCGGGAAGATCCCACATGCCGCGGAGCGGCTGGGCACGTGAGCCATGGCCGCTGAGCCTGCGTGTCCGGGGCCTGTGCTCCGCAACGGGAGAGGCCACAACAGTGAGAGGCCCGTGTACCGCAAAAAAAAAAAAAAAAAACTATGAGAATTTGAATTCTACCCTATCATCTACTTATACTTATTTAAGTATTCAAATAGTAGGTTTCACTAGACTTTGGATAAAATTTAAGCTCCAGGGACATATATTATTCTATAGCTTCACCTGTTCCTTGAGAAACGCAAGATTTCTCATCTTGTGGTACATAAACTCCAGTTTGGAAATAATAATAATGTTCTGCTGCACTGCAGTGTTTGGTAAACTACTCAAAAGCAGTGGGGATCTGGTAAACACTGCCCAGCCAATGCTGTGTTAACCTGCCCAGGTTAACCTGCTTATACAATTATATTTCTGGCATTCAGGCTACGATTTAACCCACTTACAAAGAGATAAATTGATTATAACACTCTTTACTGACACTCCATGAAACAAAGTAAACAAACAGAATTTTTTTAAAAAAGAATCCCTCCATAAAAAGCAGAAAATGAAAACGAAGTAAGAGAAACATAACAGCCCTTCAGTGGTTGCCTAATACCTGAAGAAAATTGTATAGACCCACTAGCTCATACCTCAACACATCCTCCTGTTCATCATCACCTTCAGGAACTCGATGAGGAGTAAAGTCCTGTGTAGTGAGCACTGTTGAACAGTTGATAAACTATCTTAGAACATGATGTTATTGGTTCATGTTTATAAGTGGCTCCTACCTTAAAGCACTCAAGACCCAATTCCCTTGATTAAGTAGCAATGGCAGTCTTGAGTCTAGAACTCAATATGGTGCCAGATTGTATCCCATGTAACTCTGGGTGATGTGACTGGGGCTTAGCATTCAACCACACTAACATTTTTTAAATGTACTGAATTTTCCACTTTTGTTTTTAGTAGCACAAAAATAGAGATTCCTGAAAGTACAGAAATTATAAGTATGGTGATTGCTGGTGATTAATTGGTCTTTTTAACCTAAGATATGTAGATAAGCTAGATTGTGATTGAATTTGGCTTCAAAAGGGGTAGCTGGGTACTTTTATTTTGGAATCTGATGACTCTTTTTCTGGCCTTTGAAAAATATATACAGTGGTGACTCTCTTTTAGAGCTCTAGTTTGCTGATAAAGAAACTGGATAAGTCTTAAGCTCAGATATCTCAGTATTTGAAGGTGATAGTCTGCTTCACAAGGGACATCTATTTTTCATTTTAAAGTGAGATAGAGAAGGAGTACTTGTGTAGACCTGGAGTTCTCAAACTACGGCCTGTGGGCTTCCCTGGTGGCGCAGTGGTTGAGAGTCCGCCTGCCGATGCAGGGGACACAGGTTCGTGCCCCGGTCTGGGAGGATCCCACATGCCGCGGAGCGGCTGGGCCCGTGGGCCATGGCCGCTGAGCCTGCGCGTCCGGAGCCTGTGCTCCGCAACGGGAGAGGCCACAACGGTGAGAGACCCGCGTACCACAAAAACAAACAATAAAACTACGGCCTGTGCACCAAACCTGCCCACCGCCTTCTTTTAATATGGTCTGTGAGTTTAAGATGTTTTTTACATTTTTAAATGATTGGAACAGACCAAAAGAAGCATAATACTTTGTGACATGTAAAAATTATATAAAATTCAAAATTCTGTGTTACTAACCATGTTTTCTTGGAACAGTCACTCCCAGTCATTCACGTGTTGTCTGCACCTGCTTTGGCTACCTTGATAGAGTTGACAATTGTGACAGAAACCATATGGTTGACAAAGCCTAGAGTATTTACTCCTTAGCCCTTTTCAGAAAAAGTTGACCCCTGATGAATAGTGATCAGAGAGGAATGGAAAGGGTGTGCGAGGCCTTCAAATTGTGAAGACTTCGGAGTAGAATTCACAAGATCCTTTTATTTGCAGAAATAGCTTTTAAATGGAACATAACCGTGGTCTCCTGAGCAGGTCCAGTCCTTTAACAGGTTTCCAAAGGCCCTTGTCAGTAAGAGCAGAGAACCTTCTCTTCTGATGTAGCTGAAAGTTCTATATTTGACAGGTGTTTTTCCTTCCCCTCTCTCCACACCATGGATTTAGTGCATTATTTGTCTTCTCAGCATCTAAATATAGATGCAAAACACAAAAATACACAGCCTAGCAATAGGCAGCTTTCTCGAAAGAGGTGCGAGTACGGAGTACATAGGAAACCTCAATTTAGCTTCCACAGCTGTCTCTATCAAAAATGATGCCCCAGGCATCAAATCTGACAGTTGTTGTGTCTGACATGGCTATTTTTATCCGTGCACATGCAACAAGAATATGCCACTGCTATGGCACACGAGGAGTTGTGCCATTATGGCTCGTGCTGGAAAATAAGTTTGGTTTAATGAACCTTTGAAACATTGTCAGAATTGGATACACCAAAGGCAAGGTATTACTATGGCCATAGGACATTCCATTAATTAATTGGGGGGAAGATAACCAAACTAAGGGAAGCAATCAGTCACAATGACTGTTTGATTCCATGTAGATCAAAATTTTTAAATAGCTTTTCTACTTCTAATCATGTTATCCATTCAACTTTTACTTCTCAGTCTGTGGAGCAGTTGTGGGGGAAATGGTCTAGGTGGATATAGTTTCATGGAGTGAGTAGAACTCTTACTATATACCTTGAGGAATGTTTAAAGATATTGATCTAGAATAGAGGATTCCAGGAAAAAAAACATGCGTACCGTCGGCACCGAAAGGAGGTAGATGTAGTTAGAGGGTAATAAGGCAACTTGACTCTGGTTCAAAGCTAGTTTGTCAAGAGAACTAGAAGCAAATATTAGATAAAAAGTATGAAGTCAGGTAATAGAAGGCCTGGAAAGTCATTAGAGGAACTCAGACATGTTTGAAATTATAATAGGAAATCATGGTATATATCTGAGCAAAAGTGACATCTGATAAAAGCACTGTTTTAAGTGAGCAGGGTAAGAAGGGACAGAGCACAGAACATTAAAGATGAGAGGGAAGCCTAACATTTGGGAGGACTAACATTTGGCAATCACAGATGATCATGTTTTCTGTATTACATATATTATCTAAGCATAGGAATTACCAGCAACAGCATAAAACCCACTACTGAGTGACTTAAGAAACTCATATTCACCCCATGACAACACTGGGTCAAGTTTGAGTCTGAATGTCCCTGATTCCCCATGTAAGTCTGGATGCTCAAGTCCTTACCTACCCACCCTCATCTCTTTCCCCTTTCTTCTGGCTCCACATCAGTAAACATCGTTCTGACTAAGCTCTTCCTTCTTACCCTCTTCTCTTCACACTTCTGCAATCAGCAGCAGTGTTTTAAAGAACGTATTAGTCTGGGGCTTCACTGGTGGCGCAGTGGTTGAGAGTCCGCCTGCCAATGCAGGGGACACGGGTTCGTGCCCCGGTCCGGGAAGATCCCACATGCCGCGGAGCGGCTGGGCCCGTGAGCCATGGCCGCTGAGCCTGCGCGTCCGGAGCCTGTGCTCCGCAACGGGAGAGGCCACAACAGTGAGAGGCCCCTGTTCCGCGAAAAAAAAAAAAAAAAAGAATGTATTAGTCTGCGCTCTGTTTTGAGTTATGATCTGGTTGGCTTTTGAAGTAACCCAGGAAGCCTTGGAATCGTGGGCTACTTTGATTGTAATTAGGGTTAAGTAAAGGCTCAGTTCTATGGACATTTCAGAGGCACATCCAGGAAAATTTGCAGACAGATGAGACTTAAAACATGGAGGAAAAATGAAAGTGTGAGATGAAGCAAAAAAAAAAGTTTGGAAAGGCTCACTGTAAATTTGAGGTTCCATGCGCAGAAAAGCTGGGATATATGGGATACAAAGTTTACCTGTCAGGAAGAGAAAAAGAGTAGTTTATTTGGGGGCACTCTTTTTTGAAGTGACAGGAGGAGACTATCCAAATGGAGATGCCCCATCTAAAATAACTAGGTCTGGAGTCAGAGGGAAGGGTGGGATTTATCCACTTGGCGGATACCCATTTTGGGGGTTATTAACTTGGTGACAATGGTTGAAACCACAATTAGATGAGGATTTTAAAGCAGAGAACACTGAAGGGGAGCGATATCTAGAAAATGGAGACAGGAAAAAGTAAAAGCAATCAAGAAGGAAAAAGAAAGGGAGTGATCAAAAATGTAGTGAGCAATTTCAAAGACAGTGTTTATTGATTTACGTGATATAGATTGATAGATGAATAGCAAGATACAGATATAGATATTTTGTTTGATTGTTTTCAAAATATAGAACTAAATATATTGTAGCTCAAGGATGCCATTTGTGGCTTCCCTCTTGATGTTTGTATTTTTTTCAAACACTGGCAGGTTACTCTGATGACGAGAGTTTCTAATTTTTTAAACGCTTACCAAGGAGAAAGTAGTAATAGCTTATATTAATATGTTCCTACCCAATTTAAATTCTTTTAAATTTATTTTATAGCTTTTAGTATACATAATAGTTTCATCAGATAGATGTTATAGTCACCATTTTACAAATGAGGGAAATGAGATTAAGAAATGTGAATATGGGGATAAATATTTTCCAGATGCTCAGATTCAATCTTCAAATCAAAGGTGAGAACACTATATACACACACACACACCAGCCAGGGATATTTTCAAGACTTACTAATGAAACTTCTACAAGTTACTTGCTATTAAATAATCCTCCTAATAATTCTGTTTGCAAAGTTACTCATGTATGTACAGATACCTGATGTTTTTCTCTGAAATGGACTAAGTCCATTTTCAACATGTTACATAAAGGTATGCCTGTGTCCTTGTGTAGTTATTGTAGCTAAGTCACTCTTTGGCCAGTTCCATGATTTTATTGCCTAGCCTTTTTATTTTTTGTGTTCAGCATTATAATGGCCCCGAGATATCTGTATGCGGTATACATCTGAAAGTTAAATTGCCATCTTTCTTATCTTTTATTTTTTTGCCCTTCTTTGAACAAAAGGTTTATTTTATGGTCAAATCAATTAGAAATCTTTGAGTATGGAACTGTTATCTCACTGACATGAACATAAAAGATATTATGGAAATATTCACTGATTCTATTATAGCTGCTTAGAGAACAGAAATTAGTTTTGAACTGTAATGAATATTTTTTGTAAGCATGTGCTAACAGTGGTTTTCATTAGTTTAAGAATATGGATTGAATTTGACCTATTTTAGAAGTACATTTTTATCTAATGGAGTTCTGTTTCTGCCTTTGTTCGTTTTGTAAGAGATATTTTTTGTGAATGAAAACATTTATTTTTTTCTTTGTTCACATATGTGTATGTGTATTTGTAATGTTCACCCAAGGAATTGACAAAAATGTAAAAGAAGTGTAACTTTGAAATATACATTATAAAAGCTTAGAGTTGAAATTGGTTTTGGAGCGTATGTTGTTCAAATAGCTTACTTTACAAATGAGACTACTGAGATGTGGAATAAGAGGGAGAATGCGTTCATAAAAACAGGAGCCAGGCTGGGACACAATAACTTCTAATTTCCATCCAAGCACTATTTTTCATTAAAACATAATTCTTGACCATTTTAGTGGTCATTCCCACCCTACAGAGATACTTAGAAACGTAGATTCTTTTCCAGCCTTTTTTTTTCCTCATTATGTTGGTATACAAAGAATTTTCTCTTTCTAGATGGAGTTCATAATCAACTCTTTAGTCTGTCTCCTCTTTCACTTTGATTTGTGGTATTTTGGATATAGGTCAAATAAGATAGATTGAATGAGAACACTGAACTTGTTTTACAAAGTGAGTTGTTGAATCAACATAGTAACTTAATTCCCTCCAGTATGGGTCTGTTCCCTTATCTGATTGCTGTCAAGTTAATTAGAATGTATCCTTTTATTTGCTTTTTGGTTATCTTACCAGATCTTTATTTTCTACTACGTGATTGAAGACTAAAGAAAAAAGAAAATTCTAGTATTATTCATTTACAGAATATGACCAATGAGAGCTGAATGTATTTGGGTTAGAATAAACCATTCTTTCACAATGTAATGAGATAGATTGTGCCTTCTGTAGATAAACTACATTTGAAAAGTTAACTTTCAATGGTTAAGGGTTTCATGTTGCCTCTGATAATACCAAATTAAATAATTTGGACAGAACTTACAGCTAAAGTAAATTTTAAAGAGTGAGAACATACTAATTAAAAATGTCAAAAAAATAATATAAGCAATACTAGATAAAATGAATAATAATAGTAAATAAAAACATAGTAATAATTGCCAGATTTAGACCCAAAAGAGGATATCAGTCCAACATTTTAAGGATTATTTTTTCTCTGTTGGTATTGGGGATTTCAAGTCAGCTGGTCTTTTGAGTTTAAGGGACCCCAGGACAGAGGGGAGGGCCTTAAGTTTGGTGGCATGGTAAATTACCTCAGTTTTATTAGGACTGTAGTATCAGAGTGAAGCAGAAGTAAACTAAGCCTTGAAAAAGTTTTAGACCAGCTTTGCAGTGGTCAGAAAAATTTCAATTATGAATTTGGATTAAGATGATCTAGAAATTACCATGACCAATGTACCTTATAAAACCATAGGACATCATTTCTGGAGGATTACAATATCATCTTTGTTCTCAAATTATTTATATAAATAATTTTTCAAACACAATATCCAAAATATAATAATAAAGATAACCAGAATGTGAGTAGACAAGACCACATGATTAAGAACCAGATGGAATAACAGAAAATATGAAGAAATCTACTGATTCCAGATATTAGAATTATTAGACACAGACTGTAAGATAACTATAATTCTCACATTCTAGGAGATAAATGACAAGATTGAAACTTATGACAGGGACTAAAATATTAAAAGTGATCTAGCAAATTAAAAAAAAAACAAATTCAAAAACTGAAAAATACAATAAATAAAATGTAGAATTCAATGGCTTGGTTTAACATCTGAAGAGAGAATTAATTAACTAGAAAAAAAGTCAGAAAAAAAAATGAATGAAACATAGAGAGATGAAAAACACAGAGAATGTAGGAGCATAGAGCATAAAAGGGGAACATCTAAGATAGTTAGTTGGAGTCTCAAAAGGAGAGGGAAGAAAAAATGGGAAAGAAGAAGGATTATGTATAAAAATTTCCCTAAACTAATGAAAGACTTCTACCCAGTAAACCCCTGGGAGTATAAAAATAATTCATATCTGAGGTATCACAGTAAAAATATAGAATATCAAATATCTTGCAAGCAGCTAATGGAAAAAAATCACATGACTTTTGAAAGAAGCAAAACTTAGATTAACAGCTGATTTCTCAAAAGAAACAGTGAACACTAGTGAGAGGGGAGCTTCAATATATTGAAAGAAAATAAATCCTGAGCATGAACTTTATATTCATTAAAATATGCTTTAGGAATAAAGTTGAAATAAGTACATTTTTACATAAATCCATACTGAAATACTTTGTCACCAGCATATTTACACTAAAGAGTATTTTTCAGGCAGAGAAAAAAATTTTCTGAATGGAACACTGGAGAACCAGGAAGAAATAAAGAATAATATTTTACCTTTTTATTTGGTTCATTATTCTCATATTCTAATTCATAGTCTAAATATTAACTACTTTATTTGGCTACATAGAATATGTGTTTATTGATCTCATAGACTATGCTTTATTATCTAAAAACAATTAGCAAATTTCAACAAATGTGTAAAGTGTTTATCATTCAACAAATCAATTTATATTTCTTATAAAAATATAGATAACATATCAAATTCATATGGGTAGCTGTATAACAGCACTTGCTTCAGCAGTCAGTTTTTACTTTGCCAGAATATCACATGTTCTTACTTTAAAAATTTCTTGAAAAGAATTTGAATGACCAAAATATAAAGTTTAATAATTTTATGAAATTTACATTCTATAGTTTGGGTCTTCAAAGGGTGACATAAATTGCATCTCTATATACAAAGTGATAATAGACATAAATATTATTTGAGGGGATGGAAATCACTTTTCATTTTTGAGTAGCCAAGGCAGGGGTCCTCAACCCCTGGGCTGTGGACCGGTAATGGTCCATGGCCTGTTAGGAACTGGGCCTCATGGCAGGAGGTGAGTGGCAGGCGAGTGAGCAAAGCTTCATCTGTATTTACAACCACTCCCCATGGCTCACACTACCACCTGAGCTCCGCCTCCTGTCCAATTAGCAGTGGCATTAGATTCTCATAAGAGTGCGAACCCTACTGTGAACTGTGTATGCAAGGGATCTAGGTTATGAGCTCCGTATGAGAATCTAATGCCTGATGATCTGAGGTGGAGCTGAGGCGGTGATGCTAGCAGTGGGAGCGGCTGCAAATACAGATTATCATTAGGAGAGAGGTTTGACTGCACAGAGACTATAATAAACCAATTGCTCGCAGACTCATATCAAAAACCTATCAGTGAGTGGCAAGTGACAATTAAGCTGAATCTTACAGAGTAGACTGGACATAAGCAACACACTTGGGGTGTCACTGTCTCCCAGCAGCCCCAGATGGGGCCATCTAGTTGTAGGAAAACAAGCTCAGGGCTCCCACTGATTCTACATTATGGTGAGTTGTATAATTATTTTATATTACAATGTAATAATAATAGAATAAAGTGCCCAATAAATGTAATGTGTTTGAATCATCCTAAAACCATTTCCCCCTACCCCCGGTCCATGGAAAAATTGTCTTCCACGAAACCGGTCCCTGGTGCCAAAAATGCTGGGGACCGCTGGCCTAAGGAATGGAAGTTCTAAGGTAGAATAAATTTATATCAATTTGAACAACTAAAAATCAAATAATTTAGGAGATTCAAATTTTATGTGAATTAAAAATATCAAAAAATATTTAACCTGATTGTTGCCCATTGAGTAAACACAACAAAGTATAGGCATGCCATGTTTTAAATTTTTTAATCATGTCTCTTTTTCTCTGTGGATATAGCCTTTAAATGACTACTTTGGAATAAATTGATTGAAAATATGAATACCCCAAATGAAAATCAATCAGTTTGGCTTTTAGGTCAAACAGTATGTTAAGGCTAAAAAATAATATCTAGAAGCTGTTATTGGTTATTTTGTTGATAGAAATAAATAGACACACGCAATTTATGTATATATATTTGAGACATGCCAAAGATTATTTGTTGTTTATCTAAAATTCAGTCCTAACTAGGAAACCTGTATTTTATCTGGTAACCCTATTCTTCAGTCTTATGAAATCCCTGGAACTGATTTGATAAAGCTTACCCTTAACGATTAGCAGCCTCTGGACAACTGTACCAAATTTGACTGAAGTACAATTGCATTTGCCCAGAACTCTTTGTATTTCTGCAGAGACATCAGAACATTTCAGATATATGTACTGACTCTGATTTCATTTGTCTAAGTAGATGAATCCTTGGTATTGAACTTGTCTCCATCAGTGTGACAGTACTTCTCTCTAATTTAGTTTACAGTCCCCCTCCCACTCCTAAGGAAAACAAATGTTTAAACAGAATAAACATGAAGGTAATCCAGGTCATCTTATTTTAATAAGAACTTACAGGTCAAATTTTTGTAAAAATATTTCCCTCAACTGACCATTTCCTCTCTTCCCTAATTCATTAATTTGACTTGACTTCTGGAGACATAGAAGAATTGGAGAAAGAAATGACCTTTTATGTGAGAACACAGTGGCAGCATTATTTTATTAGCTGCATCTGTCCCTTACTAATACTACAATTTTGTTATTTTGTTTTTCATTCCCATAAAATAGCTTAATAGAGTCTAATAAAGAGACATCACTAAAAAGGATCAAGAAGTATAGGCCACATCTAAGTGACCACCCAATTACTTTGTCATTACCATTTGCCTCAAGTCAGTACTATTAACACCTGAAAAAAATCTGTACTACTTGGAATTTTTGGTTTAATTAAACTCAACACTCTATTATGAACCAAAGCTTCCACATTTAAGTTATAGATTTCCACAGTCCCACTAGCTGGGACTAGTGTCAAGATAGTTGTTAATATTTAGGCAGATTTTCTTAGGGATCCATTATAACGGCTGAAGAAGAAGAGTGATGATGCTGCTGATGCTTTATTTTGATATTGGATGCTAACGCCACGAAGTTGCGTATTAACACCACTAGGGGTTTAGTACTGTCTAAGCTCTTGAAATATATTTTCTTTATCCTCATTAAAGTGGTGCAAAGTTAGGGATTATTACCTATGATTTTAAAAATGAGGAGGTGAAACTTTACAAAGCTAAGCATCTCAGCCAGATTCATAACTGTGATTATATGCCCTAAGTCACCATCTGACTGAAAATACTAAAGAATTATTCATGTTGGTATAAGTTAACTGGATAAAGTCACTATCTGTACTAGTGCTCCTGGCTTCTATTTATGTGTTTGTTGTACATTTTTCAATGTTAGGTTTATAATCCTCTACATAGTTATGCAGCATTTAGGAAAATATGTGTTTAAGTAAGTAAAGTAACACGACTAATGGCTAATAAATGTTCCCAAACAAAGGGCCTGAATAAAGATTATTCCTAATTTGCATATGAATTGGTTGCATGCAAATAAATGTTCCTAAGGCACTTGAAGATCATTTGTCCTTTAGAGTAGGTTAACCATCCCTTCATGTTTCTCTTACATTACCTAGTTCACATTGTCTTCTTTGATGATACAAAGGTAACATCTAGAGAACACTGGAGCAGCATCCCAACGCTCTAGAGCTGCTTGTTCCTCACAGTGCAGCCTTGGGCTTCCTGGTGAATCTTATCCCTTCTTGAGACTTCTATTATCTCACCTGAAAAATGAAATAATTTTCTTAAAGTAAGTGTTTCTAAAACTATGTTGACTTTTGTTTAATGCAGTTTTAGGAAAAAAGCAACATATAAAACAGATTAAAGCAGACTGCTTTGAGGGAGGTATAGATGGGGAAGCCTTGACCTTAAGGTCCCCTGGGAGGCCCTCCACACACACACACACACACACACACACACACACACACACACACACACAGTCAGAAAAATTATGTCAAATGGAATTCAATAGACAAGGAAGACTTTATTCATAACTGTTTCAATAGGAGTCAAGACTATTGCAATAGGGAAGAGAGATTGAACTCTACTCTCCTGAAAAAAAAAAGGTGGGAGAATTTTTAATCACTGGGGCAAGCTAGTTGCAAAGTACTGGGGCACATTAGCCATTAGTGAGGAGGTTGGTCCATGTGATTAGGCCATCAGTGTTTGCTAATTGGTGCTCATTGCAGTTTACTGATACTGGGTTCCTCCCCTCCCACAGAGACTATGAGAGGACCCTTATCTTCATGATTCTGTTTCAGAGGGATGGCTTGCAGTTTCTTGAGTAAAACATCCACACGTTGTAGAAGATACACATCTCTAAGGGACAAAGAAAGAATTTACAATTGCAAGTTTTCTAAAGAAAAAGCTCTAAGATATAGGAAATTAGGGGCCTTTAGTCAGGGAGAAAGCTGTCTAAAGCTGAGTCAAGTTGAGGGAAATCTTAAGGCTGTCTTGGTCAACACACACATATACGCACCACACACACACCACAGTACAGTGGACAAACATTCAGCCTTGATGTTCTCTAAGAATTCTTCCACTGCCAACAACCTAAGAGCCTGTGAGTCCTCATCCACTTAACATAAATTCCAAGTTAATGAGTCAAAATTAATGAGTTTATATGCTGTGTGTACTTAGACTCCCTATAATTCCATGTATAGTTATAGTGATTGATTTTTTATGCATTATATAAAACCTACAGGCACCCTTATTTGAATAAGTTTGTAATTGATTATTCTTTTAATTAAATTGTCTAGATGATATAAATAAATATCATTAACTGTTTGTTGCTGATATGACCTCCTCATATTTTTTATCATACCCACCCTGTGGTACCTGGATGCCTTGGTATTACTTCAGTGTTTCAGAAAAATTTAAATTCTGAGCAGTAAGAAATTCCAAATCTATGGTTCCCACGTCAGTTATAATTTAGTCTCTTGGCACATCTGGTTGTAGTATTTTCTATTATTATATAGACCCTTATATTTATGCCTCAATATATATTTGCCTTACAGCCAAGTTATGATTCCTTTGAGGACCATAACTTTACATTCCATGATGCTTGTTTTAAAATTCTCAGCGATAAAATTACATTATATTTTCTATTGCCGTTTCCTCCCTTTGTTTTAAAGAATATGTAATGGTTATGTGTTCATCTTTTCTTCCTGCATACCAAAATGTATTCCAGAATGTGATTCAGAGTTATATTTGAAATTCTCACCTTCATAAGTAAATACATGCGATTAATCCTGAGCAACATGAGGGCCAACCTACAAGAATAATTTTACATAGGTCAGGCATAGGGCAACACTTTCGTTCACTCAGAAAATCTGTTGTCAAAGCAAATACTTAAAGCATTAGCAAAAAAAAAAAAAAAAAAAAAAAAAACCCTCCCCTTGAAGAGCTGCTAGGTAGGTGAAGTATTGGAAATGATCAAAACCAATTCAAGGAACTGGTCAGAAAAGCAAAGTTATCTGGGGAGGTGTGATTTAAGCAGTGCTTCTCAAACTTTAATGTGTCCAGATATCCTTTTGAGATCTTGTTAAAATGCAGCTCCTGATTCAAATGCTCTGGGTGGGACCTGAGACTCTGCATTTGTAACAAGTCTGGGCAAATACTCTGAAATTTACCACAGCCCCCAAAAGTCCCTAGTGTATCACAGCTGGCTAGCTACACTCATTTATGTCTTATCTGGCTCTGGTTATTGGAGTTCATCATCACTGATAAGATTTTTAGGTAATCTACAGTCTACTGTCATGTCAGTTGCCAACCTAATCTGCCTCCCTTTCTCTGACCAGTGTGGCTCTCTCTTGCTGTTTCTCATAGCTCTTCCTTTTCTCTCATTCATGAACAGTCACTTTAGACACTCTTGACTGTAAAGATACATCTGACTCTCATTTTTCTACCCCATCTGCAAGGGAATATGTCTGTTTTACAATGAACTTAGCCCTTTGAGTACTGACCAAGGTGGCCTTGGCATTCCCCTCAGCTTGAGTAAAATTTAGACAGACTTCTTCCTGATCATAGCCCCTGATCTCCCATTTCTTAGAGCTTTTCTTTAGAAATCTTGAAATTGTAAATTCTTTCTCTGCCCGTTTAAGATGTAAATATTCTACAACCTAGGAATGTCTTTTTCAAGAGACTGGGAACCATCCCTTTGAAATGTAACGGTCAGGATGCCTAGGACTCCTGTCTCCCTTTCTCTCTGGGAAGGTAGGAACCTAATTTCCACAAGCACCAATTAACAAGTGCTGATGACCTCTCAGTTAAAAGGACCCATCACAGCACTCTTGTGAATATTTTTGCATTTGTGCATATCCCCCTCTGAGTTCATCTTGGCCCCCTCCTCATGATGTAGATGGTGAGAGGAGAGAAATCCAGGGACAATGTTGGCTGAGTGAGCACAGAGGCAGAAGTGGGAGTGGGATCTAAAGGTATAGTTTTAATAAATCGAATGTTAAGTTTTACCAGTAAACAAAATCTGTGAATTCTGGTGTCAACTGAAAAAAAACACACAACCTAAAAATTGAGAATTATGCTTTATTCGGCGGACTTACTGAGGACTTATGTCCGGGAGGCAGCCTCTCAGACAGCTCTGAGGGACTGTTCTGAAGAGGTGAGGGAGGAGCCAGGATATATAGGAGTTTTTTTCAAAACAAAAAACAAAAAAACACCTAGGTAGCCAGAACATCAAAACATTACTGTTAAAGAAAACCGGACATCTCAAGTTAATGAATTTAGTGCTTTTCTATGTATGGGAAGGTGCAAGAGTCTGATCTTATTGAAATTATTCCTGTGATATGCACCTTAACTATCTAGGGCCAGTATCCTGTTTTATTCCTTCCTGAATCCCCTCAGGGTGCACCTTTGGGGTCAGCTGCCCAGGCTGATGGCTTGATGGCCTCAGTATCTTTTTTTTACTAAAATGGCAGGCAGCATTTTTTTGTCCACACTGGTAAATATTTTTTTAGTGGAACCAAAAATCTCAGGGTTGACATAATTTCTATCCTGATTTGTTCTGCATTTAAAATCATTAGAAAGTATGATAGACAATTTTACCTACACAATCTCATGTGACAACTAAAAATATGTCATTTGCCATCTGGTTCTACAAGAATTAAGTCACTGGCCACTGCAGTCACTGACATTTAACATACTTTGAAAGGAGTTCAAGATGGAGATCAGGAATGGGAAAACTGGCAGAACAGGCCTTCAGATAGTTAGATATTTTCAGGAGAAAAATTTTTATAAACCCAAATTCTTGCATCTTTCTATAGTTAGAAAAGCACTAAAACCACTAACTAAGATATCTGTTCCTTGTGGGGAGCAGCAACCTGCTACCAAGATAAGGGCTATGTTGCATGTACCTCCTTTGCCAAAATAACATATTTACTGACCTGACCGCCCTCCTCCCCCCCTTACCTCTTCAGAGCAGTTCCTCAGATCTACTGAGAGGCTTTCTCCAGGCTATAGTTCTCAATAAATCCCCAAATAAAACTGAAACTCACAGCTTTCGCACTGTGTGTGTGTGTGTGTGTGTGTGTGTGTGGTTTTTTTTCCACTGGACATGTGGAACTCTTGACACTTCCCTGGATTACTTTCATTTATAGATGAAAAGAGAATACTCTGAGGAACAGTAACCTAACATTTTAATCTAAGCCTCTGTGTCTGACTCTATGATATGGATTAAAGATTCCAATTTCATCTTAAATACTAATGTATGCCAATAATCATAACGACGATACTATTAGCTATAATTTTGGAGTGTCTACTGTGTTGTGTGCTAGACTGGCACTGTCCATCCAGTACAGTATCCACAAAGTGCAGGTGAATTTTTGAGAACTTGGAATACAGCTAATTCAAATTAAAATGTGTTGTAAGTGTAAAATAATGCTAGATTTTAAAGTTTTAATAACAAAAAAGAATGTAAAGTATTTATTAATGATTTTAATATTCATTACATATTGAGTTTATAATGTTTCACATGCAATAGATTAAATAAAATACAAAAACCAATTTGCCAGTTTCTTTTTACTTTTCATATGGCTAGGAGAAAAATTATATATATGGCTCATGTATTTTAACTGCAGAGTGCAATGCTAGACAATTTAGTCTTTCAGATTGTAACATTCTGTATTTGTTGACTTGAGTTATAATGCTAGATAGTTAATATATAATTTTAAAAATTCATTTTGTTTGCATCAGAAAGTTATACTTTATTATTATTTTTAAAAAATCAATTATGCATTTCTAATCTATACTAGTAGATTAAATGTGTTATACAAGTGGATTATAATAGTGGATTAAAACAGTTTTGTTTTTCTCTCACCCTAAAACTATACACACACACACACACACACACACACACACACACAAGAGAGAAAAAGATTTGATAGGGGTAAATAAATGACCATATCCCAAATCAAAATCTATAAAACAAACACCAATAAATATAAACAGAAATGAGGGAGGACTCTGAATCTTGGTCAGGATATATTAAAAAAGAAAAAGAGGTAGTAAAAAAAAAAAAAAGGGATAAGTTTAAAATATTGAAGAAAACATCACTTGTTATGTTAATTAGGTGGATCATGAACTAAATGGAAACCCCAGGATGCAGAGGACGTGAAACTGAAGGAAAAATCATGCTGAAATGCTCTCTGTCATCTAGGAAGTCAAAGAAAGTTGAGTGAAGAAGGGTAGCAAACAGGAACTGCTGTCAGTTCTCAATTCACTGTGACCTGAGCCATAGTGTCACCCCAAATCTTGAAAATGATGGGGAGAGTAACACCTAGGGCAACACACACACACACACACACACACACACACACACACACACACACACACACACACACACACACACACACACACACACACCCACCCCACACAAGGAATATGTGTGAGTGTTTAAAGAACAGACTATAGGACTCCAGAAAGAAATAAAAAATGATGGAGTAAACTTAATCCAATGTATAGGTGAAAGCCACATCAGCACAGTGACAAAACCGATAAACAGGAGAAGCACAGTCTGGGATATGGTAGGCAGCTAGAGGAGATCATATGAAATAAAATGAGAAAGACCGAAGATACCCTCAAAATCCCTTTAGACAGAAGATATGAAATAAATGCATAAAATAGATACGTATAATAACTGCAGTTCCTGAAGAAGAGTGCAGAATATGTTAAGAATTTGATCAAACATAGTATTAATACTTATAATGATATAATAAAGATTAACTTATTGAAATAAATCTTTGATGACACAAATTAAATGGGTTTTCTGTGTCTAAGAAATACTCTGATGAAGTTAATGAACTTAAAATGTGAAACAGAATCTATGAAAATTACACTTGAAAATTATGTATGTTAATGTGTATAGCAGATAAAGATTTTCAAGCATGCAAAACTAGGGGACAGGGTGCCCTAGATCTCATTTTTGTGTGAGGACAGTAGAGGACAAGATTATGAAATCCAGCCAATTAAAGGAAAGAAAGAATTGAGGGATAGAATAATCATACTACTAGGACTGGAAATAAGCATGGATTCATTTAAACAGAGGACAAAGAACAAAATAACTGAAGATTACAGTTATAGAATGGGGTATAATTGTAATAAATCTTGACAATATATAAATAATAATATAGAGGAAGACAGTTTGGGAAGAATTTTCTCAACTTTCAGAGGAGAGAATCAATAACTATGATCTAAAGCTGAACTTATCATTAAAATAATGATCTTAGCACTTAATATAACCTTTCTTAATGTTAGAAGTATATTTTGGATGGTAATATCTGATGTAGTAAAGCTATGTTTCCCTGATTCTCAGCTCTTTCTTCAATTCTGTGTGAATTTATTTTTTTCTAAGTTAAAATAAAGTAAAATAAGTTAATTTTATTATAAAATTCCATTTTATGAATATGTTTATCAGCTAGCTAGCTATTCCATTAGTGTTCCAAGGTGGAGTGTCATTGGGAGGGATCTACTCTGATGGGAGGAGTATTTTAATCACAGTTATTGTGTAGAATTGCTGGCATAGGGTGATAATAAAAAGCAGACTTTAGCTGATTTTATTAATGTTCCCAAGTTCTCTACAATCAGTGTACTTCCTTATTGACTGCATACAGAATGGAGCACTCCCATTGCCCTCCCATTCATGCCACAGATGATCTATGGCATCATCCATCTTTCTATCTCCATTAATGCTCAGAAACATGTTGTCAGACATTAATAATTTTTTTCTGGGTAGTGTAATTTGGAGATTAATTTTTAATTTCTTTGTTGTACTCCCATATATAGCTTAGTCTTTTATAATGATCTATATCATATTTCAAATAAAATTATAATTCTTTAATAAAGGAAATTAAATACCATATTTTCAAGTGCCACAAATGGGAGTTGATGGAATATTTTCTTTGTTGGGTGTTCAATCAAAATAAGCAGCTTTACTTTGGTCTGTTACAGTATGCTGCTATGTGACCTCAGTTTACTAAATCAAGAAGACACATGTTGGAAGCAAATTTATCCTTCCCCATATATTTGGGCTGCGCATACCTCCACTCAGTATTTTAAAAGTATGCTCATAAGTTACATTTATTTCTGACCTCTGAAGTGGAATGTATATATCACACAGTATGTAAAAAGCTACTGTATAGCACAGAGGGTGAAAAAAAAGAAGATATAATCTGTTTGCAGAAGCGGTCCCCAACCTTTTCAGCACCAGGGCCAGGGACCTGTTCGTGGAAGACAGTTTTTCCACAGAGCGGGGGTGGGGTTGGGTATGGTGCAGGCAGTAACGCAAGAAAGCAAGCGATGGGGAGTGGCAGATGAAGCTTCCCTCCCTCACCCTCCACTCACCTCCTGCTGTGCGGCCCAGTTCCTAACAGGCTACGGACTGGTACCGGTGTACGGCCCAGGGGTTGGGGACCCCTGGTTTGCAGGACATATATTAAGTTAACCTTAAAAATGCATTCCAATATATATTAGGTGCAGACAAATACTGTTTGATTCCACTTATATGAGGTACCTAGAATAGTCAAATACATAGAGTCAGAAGGTACATTGGTAGATGCCAGGGGCCAGGGGCGGGGCAGGGGGGGAAGGGTGGGAAGGGGGAATGGGGAGTTAGTGTTTAAAGGGGACAGAGTTTCAGTTTAGGAAGGTGAAAAATTCGGGAGATGGATGGTGAGAGTTGCACCACAGTATGAATGTATGTAGTGCCACTGAACTGTACAGTTAAATATGGTTAAATAGTGTGCTTTATATTATGTGACTTTTACCACAATAAAAAACATTTTTAAAAAAAAGCTACTCACTAAGATCTGAGTGGAAAATATTTCTATTTATATTCTGTCATTTCTGAATTTCTACTTTGGAGTATGTCTTGAAATGAACTACATATTAATGCAGAAATAGATGTGTGTGTATATACACATGTATGCACGTATATGCATAGTCATAATCAGTGTGTGTACATGCATGTATACATGCATCTGTATATCTTAACATAGACTTTGCAGTGCTAATAGTTTTTTAGTAATAGAGTACATCATCAGAAACATTTTGAAAACTAGCATTTGTATTATAAATTACATCATTATTAAGAAAATCATAATCTTTGCCTTCAGTAAATCTCTATATTTTAAACTTTATTGTTGTCCACATTTCCTCTTTACCTTTAAGTCCTGAATTTGTGATATTTCAAAGCCATGTCTGCTGCTATCTCAGTAGATTACTCATCCAGAAAACAAAGATTCATTCACAGTCAGGTTAAAAACTAGTATACCTAAGGTTGCTACTCTCAAGCCTAGGCATCTGACCTTTCTGGACAATTTCTTTGATATATTAAATTACCTGAAAATTTCAGTCCTACATCCTATTATGTAACTGCAGATTATATTTTTAACATTTGTCCTCATGCTCTCCAAAATACAGAGAAAATGGGATTTCTCAGATCCTAGATCTAGAAGATCATATGAAATTTAGTTTGTCTTGTTTTAGATTTAATCTCTGTATTCTCAGTTTGGGTCTTACCTGGGTCTCTTGTTGAATTTTATTACTACAATCCCCTCTGGTGTCCTGGCCGGATCCTCGTGAATTCTCTTGTCTCTATTTTAGTCATGTTTTGCCAAGTTTTCTCCTTTTAAGGCATACTGAATTAGGCCCTACTCTATTGTAATGCCTTCGAATATGAGATACTTTATTTTTTCTCAAATTTAAATCTCAGTGATTTGAAAGTATAGCATTACTAGGATGAAGTTATAATTGTACTACTACTAATTATAATAATACATGTAGTAATACTTTGTTACCCTAAGTAATAATTCTCTCAAAAAGGCTCCAACATATTCCTTTATAGCAGCAGTCCCCAACCTTTTTGGCCCCAGGGACCTGTTTCATGGAAGACGGTTCTTCCATCGTTGGAGGTGGGAGAGGGCTGGGATGGTTCAGGCAGTAATGCGAGCAATGGGGAGCGGCAGATGAAGCTTTGCTCGCCCCCGCCACCGCTCACCTCCTGCTGTGTGGCCTGGTTCCTAACAGACCATGGACTGTTATGGGGGTTGGGGACCCCTGCTTAATAGATCTCCTCATATAATTATACTATTGAATATTTGAACTTGAATAGAAACTTATCAAATGGAGCTACTTTGTAAAAAATAAGTGAAAGCCCAGTAAGAACCTCTTTCCTTTGAAGAAGTTCAAAGTCCTGATTCTAACTGCTGGATGTGATCCTACTGCTTCACATGCTGGCTACTAAAGTTCTTTGAAGTCTTCTCCAAACTAAAAAACAAAAATATCTACAAAATTTTCATAAATTGAATTAAGAAACAGACATTTACATTTATTTTTATTAAAAAAAAAACTTACCTCAGAGAAAGTAAGATGACTTTATCTCCTACAGAGGACGGCTCAACCTATATGTGAACGAATGTATGCTTTTGTAACTTTCTCTTAACTCTTTTCCAAAATTGTTTTATCTGAAAACAAAGCCTCTTAAAGTGGATAAATCAAGAATTTAGGATTTTTTTGCAAATTAAAATTAAGTTCTAAATTTTCATAATCCATGAAAAGTCTACAACATCTATAGAATTTTATAAAAGTAAATTCGTTTTTTAAAATGCCTACAGCAAAGTTTTTGGTCAAATTAAAATTCTTTAAACTACCATTTTGTTCATGGAGATGGAAAGGGCTCAGTTCATTTGAAATGAAGGATTTTAGAGAGTTATAACATCAAGCCAGATATTTGATAGACTTCTGCTTTTTGGCATACCTGACTGGTCAAATTAATTCTTAGACTATTTTATTTACATATGTATATAAAATATATATTATGTGTATATAAATATGTATATAAAATATATATATATAGTAAATGGTATATAGCATGATAGTATTTTGTGGCCTGTGACCTGAAGTTGAGTATGAACTGATATAAATCCTTGAGTCAAGAACGCTATCAACTTGACAGTATAGTAGTTTAGAGCTTAGGCTGGAGTTACATGAACCTGAGTTTAAAACATGACTCTGCTACTTCCTAACTCTGTGACCTTCAAGAAGTTACTTATTTTTACCAAGGATCTTCCTAAAAGGGTTGTTATCAGGATTTCAGGATTACTTTATCTGGTAGGCTGAATTATGTTTGCAGTTTCACAGAGCCCTCCCTGTGCCCTGCATGTTGGAATGTGGTCTCTTCTGGGCAAAGACCTTAACAGACATGATGCTTTGCCACTTACTCTCTTGCATTCCTGCTGTTCACCTTAAGGAAAACTTGGTCGAGGTAGCTTTCGGTCCAAGTAAAATGAGAGTTATATAGAGCAGACCTAAACCCAATCTTCAGCCTTGAGCCTAGAACATAAAATACAGCTTATCCTTGCTGAGTGGCTGCCAACTCACAAGTCTGTAAGTCAGAGTTAAATGCTTGTTGTAAGTCAGTGAGTTTTAGTGCTGCTTGTTACACAACAACATTGTGGTAACAGCTGACCAATGTAATTTTAAAATGCATATATGTTATTTGACAGTCCCTGGTACATGCTAAGAGCTCAGTAAATACCAACAATAAATATTTTAATGAATGTTATCTATCGCCTGGTTTATAATAATAAATGCAACTTAAAATGGGGAAATAACCAGTTCTTTAATTGGCTTACTCATGAATATGACTTCCAGACTATTTTTTTCCAACCTCATTTCTATTCCATGTAGTTGATAAATTAAAATTTAAATATAATTGTTGCTTTGAGACAAGCTTGAGTTCACTTCTGTGAATTGTGACTTTGTACATCAGGTCATTCAGCTAATTATAGACAATTTATTGTGTTGCTTTGACTTCTGGACTTTTAGCTTCCTTTTATATGAAAGCAGAGGATAAAGATAAACACTTTTCCATGTCATAAGGAGATTGGTCATAAAGAAAATAAAGAACAGCACAGGATATAGCGCATAAAAAGTGCTGAGAGTTTTGTAGTTGCTATTATTTTTAGGCAACCCATTATCATTTCTATGTGTGTGAGCCGTTTGATGCATTTGCTAAAAAATAAGTCACTTTTTCATTCACCATCAAGGTAAAATCATCCCTCATTTTTCTTGTGTCAGGTTTAATTTGCAACAGGTCGCCAAAGAGATACTTTGTTAACCTTTCATTTTCTCTGTATTTTTTTTGAAAACAGAATGACAAAAATTTAAGACAATTTATTTTCATAAACAAAAATAAATATTTGAAATTCAGTCGATACCCTAGGAGCATGAATTTTGGCATCAGAAGACCAGGGCTTCAGTTTCTGGTATCTGTAGCATCTTGGTTTTGTACATTGCTGAATGGCCACAGGCAGGGTTTCTCAATTGAATCTCCATATAACAAGTCTTGTATTCATCGCTGCATAGTTTGAAACTAGACTTTATTGGTTCATTCACAGCAAATGAATCTCCAGGGACAGAATCATCCTTGTTTAATTCACACGAGACAGGTTGCGGCAGAGGTTACATACGTGCTTAACAGTCTTCTCTTCTCTCCCTGGGCACACAGGAAGACTATTTACCAAGACTCCCTTGTAATTAGTTTGGTCCCATGTGGTTGGTTTCCGATCAGTGTTATCTGGGGGTAAGTGATAGATGTTATCCCCGGTACTGGCTCATAAAACGTTACATGCAACCTTCCATACTGTATCTTAACATATTGGCTAGGCCAATGGAGGGCGTCCAGAGGATGACTCTAGAGAGGGCCTTGGATCTGGCAGGGCCACAAGGTAACTGGAAAAGGAATCCTTCAGTCATTGCTTAGAGAAGAGTCACCCAGGAGAGCTGCCCAATTCTGAAATGAGCAAGAAATAAACCTTCCTTGTTTTAGGCCACTGATACTTGCATTGTTATATAAAGTTCGTTGTATTAGTAACCCTACCTAATTCTCTGATACATTGGTCAGGATGTATAATTTATCTCTAATGGGGATATCCTTCTGTCTAGGGGGTACAATACTTTTATTTCCTATTCAGAAAACACCCATCCCATGTATAAGATAGCTGGGAGGTTAAAACATGAATAGGGGTATTTGGTGAGGAAGAACTCAGAACCAGAGGGGCAGAAATATTGGGGGAAGGCATCTTACCTAAGTACCTGGATAAAATAATGACATATCTCTATTGCCTAGAAAGAGCTGCTTCACAGTTGACTCTGTCTGGTAAATTAGGTATTTTGAACAGAGTCAATGCATGCTAATGACATTTGTCTTTTGAGCCATGGGATTGTTAGTTTGTTGTGTTTTTGTTTGTTTTGTCTTGTTTTTTGTTTGTTTGTTTTGCTGATGACCTTTCTTTAGTGTAAAATTAATGAAGTATTCTGCATCAAGGCCAGAAAATCCAAGTGCGTTTTATTACATACAACAAATTTGAAGGTATATGGTTCCTCACATTCTTTAGAAACTCACAAATGTCGAAGACTGTACCTTCACAGTAATCTTGTCCTTTCCCCCATATTCACTGCCTAATGGTCTCAACATGACTACTATTGCTCTATCACAGTCAATACAAATAGGGGGAAAAAAAAAAAAAGCATAAAAATAAGATGGAGCCAGAAGATTTTTGCTTTAAACTCATTGGCCAGAAATGAGCCACTTAGCTACCTTTACAGAAAACCTGGAAAAATAGGTTTTGTTTTTGTTACTTAATTGTTTTTAGATATTCTAGCTTCCATACTATAGAGAGATGAGGGTTAAAGAAGATAGAATAGTTACTCAGTGACTAAGCCTATAATGTCTACCAAAGTATGCTAGAATTACTCTTTCTGTGGGCCTAAAGGATATTCTGCCTGTTCTATTATACATTGATTTAGGTAGTCCAACGCCTACTTTAGACAGTGCTTTTACCCAAGAAAAACAAACTACTGTTATCTGGGCAAAGACATTTAAACTTTGACAGTTGAAAAAGAGGTTGCGTTGTGCAGAGTGAGATATGGCCAGAACTGTAAAATATGAGGAGAGGAAAGGCTACTTCAGGAAACTTCCATGGGCAGAGGCCAGGAAGAAGAGTTAATTTAGAATTCAGACGGCTTTAAAAATATCAAGCTGGAGGTCTAAATTAAATAGGTAATATCCAGAGAGCTGGAAGACGTACTTCAAAGTGTGCAGGCCTATTTCTAGCACTTCCATATACATCAGTTTCATCGAAGCAGTATGATGTAAAAGATCCAGGGTAAGTACGATACCAGCTAGTACATATTGATCACATAAAAAAATGCTCAGTGAATATTTGTTCCTTTCCTCTCTCCCTTGCTCTTCCCAGAAGAGTAAAAGATCATTGCTATCTCTACCACCTTGTGTGGTAAAAGCCATGGGCTTTGAGGTAGACATGGGTTCAAATATCATATCTTCAACAATAAATTAAACACCTTGGGTTGTTGCCTGATCTCTCCAAACCATAAAATGTCACCAATAATGGGGTTTTTTGGGTATCATTGCTATGAACATTATATGCAAGAATTATTTTAAAGAAGTTAATTCACTTGTGGTTCATATTAGAGATTCAATAAATGGTAGCTGTCATAGGAGTGCTGGTTTTGAGCAGAATAAAAATTATAACACATTGCAGTTTTCTTTTTAAATTCCCCTAAAGGATGTCTCTATGAGTCTAGGTCTAGCTTGTTTATTTGTACAGTATTCAAAGTCCTAAGACAAAATTACTCATCATTCACTATCTTCAAAGTCTCTAGTAAAATAGCCTCACCCCATCCCCATGTCAAAGATTCAGGAAAGCACTGGGAGAACCGCTTGCTTCCAAATTTCAAGCATGTAGTCTACACAGAAATGTCAAGGTCTAGTTTTAAAAGTTTACCTGTCCTTAAATAAATGTACTTCATGTTTTTTTTTTTAAACTTTAGGTTTGTCTTTTTATTATCAGTATTTTTCTGGTGTCCATAATAATATTTTATAAAATAGATCATTTAAAATCTCTGTGAAATCTGCCTGGAGGCAATCTTGCAATTCAAGAATAATTAAAGTGACAGTTTAAGAGCAAATTATGCAAGCTAGAGATGTACAGTGGGTTTATTGTCACTCTCATCTCTGTACTTTGAAAAAAGAAAGTGATTCAGCTTAATTTTTCATCAAGTAGTATCTTCCCAGGAGACATTATGGAAAAGTGGGGTATGAAAACATATATCAGCTTTCACAAAGTGATGGCATGAAGAGCATATGGTATTTATATTTGTGTGTGTGTGTGTGCATGTGCAAAAAAGAATGGACAAAGCTCATTTTTACTTCTCCTTTGACATAATTTGAAAAAAAATCACATTGCTTGTTTTAATTGCAAAAGAGTTAGATGATGATTAGACTGATAAAAACCTTCTTAAAAAACTAGCCCTGTAGTCACACCCTCAGATATTTCAGCTTTTCTGAAAGGTTATTCTGTGTTAGTTACATATTCAGGGAAATGATATACTTAAAAATTTTTTCACTATGGAAATTTTTAAAAAGAAACAAATCGTTCTTCTCCTGAAAACATTGGGAAAATGTTTTATTTCAATCAAAAGGTCATGTCCATATTTATTGTTAAACACTCCAATTTATTGTATTCAGGGACTGGGCTGTAATTGTACAATCACTCAAAGGCCGTGACTTTCTGCAGGCACTGAGGAGCCCTCCTGGTGTCATGTTCTGCATATATTATTAAATCAGCTGGGTGGGCTTCATAACTGTAATAAAAGCTAACCTTATGATTATTATTAACCTCATTTATTAACTTATAGAATGCCTACTCTATATCAGACTCTATATACTAAGTATTTTATTCACAATTACACATTGACTCTCAACTATATAAAGTTGATAAAATTATGTGCATTTTACAGATGCAGAAACTAAGTCAAAAAGAGATTAATTGTCCCATGGTTCTACAGCTGGTAACTTGGAAATTCAAACTTGTTTTTTTTTTTTTTTCCCCCAACAGTGGAATTGTAGTCATTAAGATACATATACAGAAAGTATAAATTTTTCTAGGGAAGCAAGACCTAATTCTTAATATCTCCTGAAATTAAAAATTTAGATATTTTTTTAAAACATTGCCTCTTAAGAAATTTGGGGGGAAAATATTCTCCATGTTAATGTTATTGCCTTATTTCGGCATCCTTTTGAATCTGGGTCTAAATTCACCACTTTAGACAGTTTTGAGTGTCTTGATCTATAAAGCACATATGTTTCATATATCTAAGTAATAGGAACTGGGGACATGAATAAGTTCTCCATCTCCAGTTGCCTGTCTGCATTATTAGTCATCCGTATCCAGGCGAATTCATCTGGAGGGAGAGAACAGACCTACACAATTACTTAAGAACAAGAAAATTGCCATTAAAATAGGGGTAAGTTAGAAGAATGTGCGGAGACTACATAGAATTAGTCAGTTTTAATAGTAAATTCAGCTGTATGTGCTTTAAACCTATAATTTTCTTGTCCTCAAAGTATCTTTATGATTGCTCTTTTTAGACAGCTCAAAGAACAGGAAGAACAAAATTAAAAATACAGACTTTCGTGGATTCCTTGAAAATTAAAAAAAGTGTGCCCTCAGTAAGAGAGATTGAAGCTTAGCCCTTATTCTAGAAAATAATTTTCTTGTTATCATTGAGTGTGGGGTTAGATTTGGGGGGAATATGCCACAGGATGTGTTAGATTTGGAAGTAATCTCCTCCAAAAATTAGAATACAGTAAAACCGTTTTCTCTAGATAAAATCTACAGGAAAAATGCTCAAGTCCAATAAATACTTTTCTCAGAAGAATCTTAGCAGAGAATGTTGTCCATTTTACAGATAGTCATGGGCCAGAAATGCTATATTCTAACCTATTTTTTCAATTTTATAACTTGAAACTGTGAAAACTTGGGCTTTGGTGAATTTACTTCTTTCCCGTCTCTGAGGAAGAAGGGGGCATCTCTATAACATACAGAGAAGAATTAACTTTTTTTTTCCTCCCTCATAGGAGACTTAAGCTTGACCAATTGTGTTGATGGTGGGTATAGACCTGATCTTATTTTTCCTATATTACACATGAGCTAGACTAGATAGACACTAAGTAACTTGCCATATTTCACACAGTAGTAAGTGGGGGATTTTTATTCAGGTCAGACTCCAAATTCTAGGCTTCTTTTCCACTGAATCGAGCTGACTTTTCATCATCCTGCTTAGGAAAATATTTGGCAGGAAGCTACAGCTAAATAAAACACTAGCAGATTATCCACTTTAACATCTTATGTGTTATCAGGAAGTAATTTAGGCAAGCCCTCAAAAGGGATTCTGTGCCTCACTTTCAGTTGAGACTTAGAACAAGAAATGGTAATTGCTCAAAGCCCAACCCAACACCTGGAAACGTCATCAGTGTCATTGTAGTACAATGCAAGACAGCTAGTTAATTTGATCACGACAAGGAACATTTATATTCAAGCTGAATAAGTATGTGCGATTTACTTAATCACATGTTCCAGCTCCTATGGCTGCACATACATGGCCATCTTACAAAAACAGCTTTGCTTATTGAGTCCATCCATATCCGTGTGCTCATAAGCCTTTTTAATTTAGAGGTCCAGTTGACTCTCCTAAGTCAGATATTTCTGGGAAAGTGTTTACTTTCCCGAAAATAGCATTGAGTCCCTTGCACTGCTAATTTTCAACACATTTTCATGTTCATGCCTTTGCAATGCAAAATGATACCACTGCCATTGTTTACTACTTAGGCATGTGAGAAGAATCAGAAAGGCAAATTGTATATTGGATTAAGAGTCTTTTATGTCTAGCACTACTGGATCTTCATAACTGGTCTGAAACAATTTAGTTTAGTCCTGTCCTGATCTTGGACAATTTATAACATCAACATGTTCCATAATCATTTTTATGATTATGAAAAACATTGTAAATATCCCAAGTGTCTAGCAATTTGGGATTGGTTAAATAAAATTTACTGATGTATTAAAAAGACTATAGGGAGTTTAAAAAATATTAATGAACTTTCTCTTGATGGTGAGATTACAGTTGTTTCAGTGTTTTTTCTTTGTTCCTTTCTGTACTTTTATCTAAGATGAAAAGTTATTACTTTAATTTATTAGAAAGCAAATCATTTTTAAGACAGAGAATTGATCACAGTTATTTCTGATTCTACTAGTTTTCTGTATTTTGGAAATTACTTCAGCCAGCTGCAAATGTGTTTGTTAAATCTTGTTTTCAAACACTTACACTAACACACACACACACATGCACACACATACCATGAACACTCCAGTCCCAATATTTACCCTTGCCTTCCACAACCAAGAGCAAATTTATTTTTGTAATTTCATGTAATCGTATCCAGAACTTGACTGATGCTCCCACAAGAAGAAAGTAAACTAGAACATCTGGTCTGTCTTCATACGCCTAAAAGTTAACATACTAATAAGAGTTGGTAGAAATTTTATTTCCAAAGATTAAGTTAATATGCTTGGGAGAATATCCCAGGGTCTGTGTTTTTGTGTGTACTGGTGTATGAATGGAGAATGTTAGTGTTAATTAAGATTATAATTGAAATAGCTGTCTTACCTTGAAATATTTCAGCTATATTTTTTATTCATGAATCATAAGTATATATTTGGTTGTGTTTTTTGTGGGTGATATCTCTGTCTGGTTTTTGTATCAGGGCAATATTGACCTCATAAAATGGGTTGAAAAGTGTTTTCTCTATTTTCTAAAAGAGTTTTTGTAAGACTGACATTATTTCTTCTTTAAATGTTTGATAGAGTCAACAGGGAAGTAAATTGTATCTGCATTGTCTTCATGGAAAGGTTTATAATTACTAATTGAATGTCTTTACCATATATTAAGATATTCATATTTTCTGTTATACCTTGTGTCAATTCTGGTATTTTGTGATTTTTTTGAGGGAAGGGAGGTCTGGTATTAATATAGGCACATCAGCTTTCTGTACCTAACCTGGTTTTGTGGTTTATCTTTTCTCATATTTTTACTTTTAATTTATCGGTGTATTTACATTCAGGATATTTCTTCTAGATACCATACAGTCAGTCTTGCGTTTTTATCCAATATGACAATCTGTGCCTTTTAATTGGACTGTTAAATCCATTTAATTTCAATATAATACTTGATATCGTTAGTATTAACTTTACAATTTTCCTATTTGTTTTCTTTCTATTTTCCCCTTATTTGTCCCTTTCCGCCTGATCTTCATTAAGTATTTTTATTCAGTTGTGTCTCTTCCATTGCCATTTTGGTGTAGCAGTTTGATTTTTTAAAAATGATGGTTTGGGTTTTTTTTTTTTGAAGTATAGTCAACTTACAATATTACATTAGTTTCATCTATACAACCTTGTGATTTGATATTTTTATAGATTATACTCCATTTAACATACTGGCTATAATCCCTGTGCTGTACATTACATCCTTGTATTTTATTTATTTTATACCTAGTAGTTTGTACCTCTTAATTCCCTTCCCTTATCTTGCCCCTCCCCTAATCTCTCTCCCTGCTGGTAACTACTGGTTTCTTCTCATCATCTTTGAGTCTGATTCTGTTTTATTATATTTGGTCATTCTATGTTTTAGATTCCACATATAAGTGAAGATATACAGTATTTGTATTTCTTTGTCTGACTTATTTCACTAAGCATAATATCTTCCAGGTCCATGGCAAAATTTTAGGGTTATTTTTAATGACTGAGCAATACTCCATTGTGTGTGTGTGTGTGTGTGTGTGTGTGTGTGATGTCTTCTTCCACTAAACTGTGGTGGACACTCAGGTTGCTTCCGTATCTTGAGTATTGTAAATAATGCTGCAATAAACATTGAGGTCCATATATCTTTTTGAATAGTGTTTTTGTTTTCTACAGGTATATACACAGAAGTGGAATTGCTGGATTTTATGATAGTTCTACTTTTAATTTTTTGAGGAAATGCCATAGTGTTTTTCATAGTAACTGTACCAATTTACATTCCCACCAGTGGTATACTAGCATTCCCTTTTCTCCACTTCCTTGCCAACACTTATTACTTCTTGTCTTTTTGATGACGGCCATTCTGACAGGTATAGATGGTATCTCATTGTGGTTTTGATTTGCATTTCTTTGATGATTAGTAATATTGAACATCTTTTCATATGTCTATTGCCCATATATGTTTCTTCTTTGGAAAAATGCCTATTCAGATCCGCTGTCCATTTTGTAATTGTGTTGTTTGTTTTTTTTCACATTTAGTTATATTAGTTCTTTGTATATTTTGGATATGAACCCCGTATCAGACATGTCATTTGAAAATATCTTCTCCCACTGGTAGGTTTCCTTTTCATTTTGTTGATAGTTCCCTTTGCTGTGCAAAAGCTTTTTAGTTTGATGTAGTTCTATTTGTTTATTTTCGCATTTGTTTACCTTTCCTGAGGAGGGAGATCCAAAAAATATTGCCAAGTATTATGTCAGAGAGGGTACTCCCTATGTTTTCTTCTAGAAGTTTTATGGTTTCAGGTCTTATATTTATGTCTTTATTACATTTTGAGTTTATTTTTGTATATCGTGTGAGAAAATATTTTAATTTCATTCTTTTAATGTAGCTGTCCAGTTTTCCCAACACCATTTATTGAAGATACTGTCTTTTCTCCATTGTATATTCTTGCCTACTTTGCTGTAGATTAATTGGCCATATGTGTGTGGATTTATTTCTGGCTCTTGATTCTGTACTATTGATTTATATGTCTGTTTTTGTGCCAGTACCATACTGTTTGATTACTCCAGCTTAGTTGTATAGTCTAGTTGGGGAGTGTGATACCTCCTGTTTTGTTCTTTTTTTTTTTTTGAGATTGCTATTTGGGGTATTTTGTGATTCCATTCAAGGATTATTTGTTCTAATTCTGTGAAAAATGTTGTGGGTTTTTGGATAAGGATTGCATTAAATGTGTAGATTGCTTTGGGTAGTATGGACATTTTAACAATATCAATTCTTCCAATCCATGAACACAGGATATCTTATTTATTTGTATTGCCTTAAATTTCCTTCATCAATGTTACATAGTTTTCATTGTATAGGTCTTTTACCTCCTTGGTAAATGGGACTGTTTTCTTTTTTTCTCTTCCTGAAAGTTTATCACTAGTGTATAGAAAGGCAACATATTTCTATATATTAATCTTGTATCCTGCAACTTTAATGAATTCATTTATTAGTTCTAGTGGTTTTATGGTGGAGTCTTTAGGGTTTTCTATATATAGTATAATGTTATCTGCAAATAGTGACAGTTTTACTTCTTCCCTTCCAGTTTGGATGTCTTTTATTTCTTTTTCTTGCCTGATTGCTGTGACTAGGACTTCCTATACTATGTTAAATGGAAATGGTGAGAGTGGGCATCCTTGTCATATTCCTGATCTTAGAAGAGAAGCTTTCAGCTTTTCACCATTGAGTATGGTATTACCTGTGGGTTTGACATAAATGGCCTTTGTTATATTTTATTATTTTTTTTTTTTTCTGTGTCATTATCTGGCTTTGGTATCAGGGTAATGCTTGCCTCATAGAATGAATTTGAGATTGTTCCCTCCTCTTCAATATTTTGGAATAGTTTGAGAAAATAAGTATTAACTCTTCTTTAAATATTTGGTGGAATTCCTCTGTGAAGCCAGTCCTGGACTTTTATTTGTTAACAGTTTTATGATTACTAATTCAATTTAATACTAGTAATTTTTTTGTTCAGATTATCTATTTCTATGTGATTCAGCATTGAATCACAAATGAGTTCCATTCTGAGAGTGCGTTCGTAAGTCCAGGCTGTTCATAAGTCCAACAAAGTTAGCATAGGTACCCAACTAACACAAATGGCTATATAGTACTGTTCTGTAATAGGTTTACAATACTTTTCACACAAATACAAAAGCAAACAAACACAAAAAACAAAGAAAATGTTTTTAATCCTACAGTACAGTACCTTGAAAAGTACAGTAGTACAGTACAACAGCTGGCATACAGGGGCATGTTTGCATCTTTGAAAGTTCGCAACTTGAAGGTTCATATCCAGGGGACTTACTGTAGTGTTTTTTGGTCTGTATTTTATTTCTGCTCTGATCTTTATTATTTCTTCCTTCCACTGACTTTGGGCTTTGTTTGTTCTTCATTCCCTAATTCATTTAGATTTTAAATTAGGTTGTTTATTTGCGGGGTTTTTTTTTTTTTAATTTCTTGAGGTAGGCATGTATTGCTATAAACTTCCCTCTTAAAACTGCTTTTGCTCCATCTCATAGATTTTGGAAAGTTGTGTTTTTAATTTCTCATTTCTTCTTTGATATCTTTGTTGACCCATTGGTTTTTTGGTAGCAGATTGTTCAGTCTCCATGTGCTTTTTCCATTTTTCTTTCTATAATTGATTTCTAGGTTTGAACTGTTGTGGTTGGAAAAAATGCGATATAATTTCAGCCTTCTTATATTTATTGAAATGTGGTTTTTGGCCTATCATGTGGTCTATCTTGGAGAACATTCCATGTGCACTTGAAAAGAATGTGTATTGTACTGTTTTTGGATGGAAGGTCTTGTAGATATCTGTTAGGTCCATCTGGTCTAATGTGTCATTTAAGGCCACTGTTGTCTTATTGATTTTCTGTCTGTGTGATCTGTCCATTGATGTAAGGGGGTGTGTGGTAAAGTCCCCTGATATTATTATATTACTCTGAATTTCTTCCTTTATGCCTGTTAATATTTGCTTTATATATTTAAGGGCTCCTATATGAGGTGCATATATGTTTACAAATGTTGCATCCAATTCTTATATTGATGACCTTATCATTATATAATGTCTTTTTTTGTCTTTTATTATAGACTTTGTTTTAAAGTCTACTTTGTGTGATGAGTATTGCTACCCCAGCTTTCTTTTTGTTTCCATTTGTATAGAATATCTTTTTCCATCCCTTCATTTTCTGTCTTTAGCTCTGAAGTGAATCTCTTGTAGGAAACATATAGATGGGTCTTTTTGAATCCAGTCAGCCACCCTGTGTCTTTTGATGGCACATTTAGTCCACTGACATTTAAAGTAATTGTTGTTAGATATGTTCTCATTGCTATTTTGTTACTTGTTTTCTGGT
Organism: Pseudorca crassidens; assembly: GCF_039906515.1. NCBI lineage: Eukaryota > Metazoa > Chordata > Mammalia > Artiodactyla > Delphinidae > Pseudorca > Pseudorca crassidens. The sequence continues at coordinate 73,928,762 of NC_090302.1, read as the reverse complement.
TGTTTTTGTAGTTCTTCTCTGCTCGTTTCTTCTTCTTGTAGTCTCTTCCCTGTTTGATGATTTTCTTTAGTGTTATATTTGGGTTCCTTTCTCTTTAACTATCTATTGTAGGTTTTTGATTTATAATTACCACAGGGCATATATGTTGACCAGTAACTATATCTACTTGTTTTAAACTGGTAGTCACTTAAATTCAGACATCTGCTAAAAAAATCTACATTTTTTACTTTCCCTCCACCTTTTGTTTTTGATGTCATATTTTCATGCCTATCCCTTAACTGTTTATTATAGTTATACTTGATTTTACAATTTTTGTCTTTTAGCCGTCATACATTTTTAGGTTGTTGATCCACTGCCTTTGCTATGTATTTCCTTTGCCAGTGAGATTTTTTTCCTTCCCATATTTTCTTATTTCATGTTATATCCTTTTCTTTTTCGCTTAAAGAAGACCCTTTAACTTTTCTTATAAGGTTCGTTTCATGGTGATGAACTCTTTTAATTTTGGCTTGTCTCTCCTTCAATTTTGAATGATAACCTTGCTGGGTAGAGTATCCTAGGTTGTAAGTTCTTTTCCTTTTAGCACTTTAAATATATCATGCCACTTTTAGCACTTTAAATATCTCTTCTGGCCTGCAAAGTTTCTGCTGAAAAATCAGCTGATATCCTTATGGGAGTTCCATTGTATGTGACCATTTCTTTTTCTCTTGCTACTTTAAAAATTCTCTCTTTATCTTTAACTTTTGCCATTTTAATTATGGTATGTCTTTGTGTTTTCCTCTTTGGGTTCATCTTGCTTGAAACTCTCTGTGCTTACTGGACCTGGATGTCTATTTCCTTCTTCAGGTTAGGGAAGTTTTAGTCATAATTTTAGCAAATATATTTTCATCCAGCATCTCTCTCTCTTCTCCTTCTGGAACCCCTATAATGTGAATATTAGTATACTTGATATTGTCCCGGAGGTCCCTTAAGCTGTCCTCATTTAGTTTGTTTATCTTTTGTTCTGAGTTGATAATTTCCACTATTCAATCTTCCAGACTGCTTATGTGTTCTTCTGTATCACCTAACCTGCTGTTAATTCCTTGTAGTGTGGTTTTCATTCTGGTTACTGTATTCTTCAGTTCTAACTGTTTCTTTTCATATTTTTAATTCTTTGTTGATAGTCCTCACTGTGTTCATCTATTCTTTACTGAGTCTAGGTAGTATTTTTATTATTATTTTTGAACTCTTTATCATGTTAATTATTTGCCTCTGTTTTATTTATTTTTTCCTGGTATTTTATCTTGTTCTTTCATTTGAAACATATACCTCTATCTTCTCATTTTGTTTAACTTTCTCTCTTTGTCTCTATGATATTAAGTGAAACAGTTTCCTATCGCAGTCTTGTGGGCATGTCCTTGTGTGGGAGTGTCCCTGTGCAGTCAGTTGGTGTCCAGTGGCTTTAGAGAGAGAGCTGGATTTCAAATGAACATGGGCCATGTCTTATCCCAGTGTGAGCTTGCAGCTGCTGCCTTGGTGGGAGATGGGGCTGGGGTTGGTGGGGCTAGAGCCAGAGCCAGGTGCAAGCTGGGGCTTCTCCTTGGCTCAAGGGTGGGGCTGGTGTCTGAGTGGCTGGGAGCAGGAACCCTGAGGGAGCTGGGATTCTCCCAGGCATTATGGCGGTCTCTACCTTGGTTGGAGGTTTGACTGGGGCCCAAAGGCTTGCAACTAGTGGTTATACCTCTAAGCTGGTTTTGCTTTTTCCCCAGTGTACATGTGCCTCAGTTAGAGGTGGGGTCAGGTCCTAGGAGGTTGGAGCCACACTTCTAAGCTGGCTCTGCTTCTATCCAAGTGTGTGCATGTGTGTACTGGCTGTGGTGGTCTCTGCTCCCACTCCTTCCCTGGAGAATGCATGTGCACATTTCTAGTGGCAGCCTTCTCCTTAGTGGGGAGCAGTGCTGGAGCAGGAGAGGCTGGAGCAGGAGCCTGGTTCAGGCTGGGGGCACACTAGGGAAGTCCTGGCAGGCCAGCCAGAGCAGCAAGCAGTTTTCAGTCTGTTGCCTCTGCACTGGGACTAGGAGTGAGTAAGTCTTTACTTACGCTCTTCAGTAGCAGAGTCTCGGTTTCTCACAGCCCTCTGGTAACCTCTGCTGCTTTTCAAGCCAGCTAAGGAGGCTTGTCTTCCCTGTGTCAGACCCATGGGCTGGGGTGCCTATATATGGCTTGAATTCCTCGCTCCCCAGGGAGGATCCCTGTGCCTGTGACATCCTCTCCTCTTCTGGGTGACCTACTAGGGGTGTGGATCTCAACTAGATGGCTTCACTTCCCCTCCTACCAGCTTCCATGTGGTTCTTTTTTTACAGCCTTGGTTGAAGATCTATTTTGCTCATCTTCAGGTCATTTACTATGAGAGTTGCTCTATATGTAAGTTCTAATTTTGATGTGATTGGGGGAGGGGGTGTGGGGAGAGGTGAGCTCAGATTCTTCCTACTCTGCCATATTAATCCTGCCTCTTGGGGGTTTGTATTATGATTTATTAGCTTATTTTAGTCTACTTTGAATTAGCATGATACTACTTGAAGTGCGATGTACAAGCCACACAATGATATACATTTTTTTACCCATCACATCATCTGTGCTATTATTATATCTTTTACTTCCACAAATGTATTAAACCCTACAAAACATTTTTAGTATTTTTGCTTTAAATAGAAATTTGATTTTGCATTGATTAAAATAGGTATTTCAAACAGATTTTTGACATATATCACTGTTAAGAAAACAAGAGAGGAAAACATAAGTAAAAGAAATTGACTGAAGAATTTCTAAGGCAATGACAACTATATCCCAGCTGCCATCTGGCTGGCTAAAATGTTAAGACCATGCTGATTTCAGAGACGTTAAAATGTGAAATAATACAAACATAAACTTCTGTGTACCTGTCACCTTGCTTAAAAAAAGAGCAAGTCCCAACACTGTTGAAGCCCTGTATAGATCTGCCTTATTGCATCTCCTTCTTCTCACTCACGAAATAACCACTACCTGAATTTTGTATTTATTTATCCTTGTATTTTTCTACAGTATTAATAAATACATACTCAAAAATACACTGGTCTTATTCTTGAACAGTTCTGTAAATGTAACTGTATCTCACATATTCTGTGATTTCCTTTTTTAAACTCAACATTGTGTCATATCCATCCATGACTATGTCCATATCTGCTCTTTGTTTTCATTGTTGTATAGTTTCCCACTGTATATATACACCCAAATGTATTCATGTTCCTGTTGGTGGAAATTGGAGTTGTTTATAGTGCTTTGTTATTACAGATCATTTTGTTGTGAACATTTTTTTTTGTCTCCTAGAACATATGTAAGACTTTAATCAGTTTATATATCTAAGGGTGATCGTTAGGTATAAATGATAGATTTGCCTGATTGCCAACAAAAACTGCTGAACAGCTGCCATTCCCCATCTTTCCCCTGAATATCCTCTTAAGGGGCATGAGTCTTTCCCTTGCTTGGTCTATGGATAGGGCTAAGTATCTGTGTTCAGGACCCTTCAGGAAGAAGAATAGGAAGAGGTGATTTTTTTTCCTACCCTGAAATCTATGACTTTTTAAAAGCCATATATTTGGAGAACAAAGCCAGAAAGAAAATAAGGCAAGGTAATAATATTTCTGCTGGGCATGAGTGTGAGGTGAGGGCTGTACTTAAAGAAGGGTGTCTCAGGCTATAGCAGAGATAAAAATCAAAGAATCTACTGTGAAGTTACTAATAGACTCCAGGACATAAAAATTCAAACAGAAGAGAATATTTCATTTTTATGAAATTTAAACTGTGTAAGGAAAAGCTGGAATTAGCTCTCTTGGGATACGTCTTTGAATCTTAGTCTCTATTACAGCTTCCTGCTTTGTTTCCTATTTAACAGGCTTCAAAGGTTACAGACTCCTTGGTCTAAGATGTCTTATTACCAGGGACTTCAGCCTTTCACATCTCTTGTCTTCATGATGGCTTCCATATTGCTCCCCCAACAGTCTGAGACACAGTGTACACCCCTCTACCATGTGTTGGAATCATTGATTTTCTGGTAGGGTTGACTTAAAATTTCCTCAAGAACGATCTTATCCCACCAGATCACTCACTTGAAGAACCTGACTAGTTGTAGATTAGCTTTTCCCCAATTTGTGAGACAATTGGTAGGTCTTCGGCTGGTGCTTTTGTTAGAAGAGCTGTGTCTGTTGGCCCTGGGCTACACTGCCTTTTTTCTTCTTGTCATCTCCAGTAGTTCCATGGCTAGCTAAGGACCAGTTGGAGGATGTTTTTTGGATTGACTTGTCCTCCAGTGTCCTGTAGTGACTTTCAGCCCTCCTGCGGTGAAGAGAATTCCTTCTGTTGTGAATGCTGTCTTTCTTTTCTTTTCTCCCTTCTTTACAGTCTTCAGCATTGGGCCAGGAGTCTTTCTGACTCCCATCCCATTAAATCATGTAGTCTTCACTCTGCAAGTTTGAGACAAGGGGTCCTTCTATAGAACCTTTGACTATTTCTGCAACATGCTTTACAGTGGTCTCTCCTTTTGCAGTCACACTTCTGCTGCCCTTTGGGAAAAGACTGACAGCTTCACCAACATGCTGGAAGTACCTGCCAAGGATATGCTTTCAGTACCCCCCATGAACATGTTAACACCCATCTGCTGTCCCTCCTGGATCCCAGAGGCGGGTATGAGAAGAGGGTGACACAGTGACAGCACACACCAGGGCTATGCTGGGTATGTTTCCTCCTGCACTTTCAGTAGCTGCTCCTGCCATTGCTCCTGAATGTGTCTGTCCTGGGTCTGCAGACTTGGTTGCTGTCGTGCTCACAGTACCTGATTCTAGGATTGTGGATTTCCCTGCTGCTGCTACCTTTACTGCTGCTCCCCACTCTTTCTATAGATGAGCAAATTAAGAGTTTATAATTGGAAGAAACTTTGAGATTATCAAGTGTAATCTCCCATTGGATGCAGGAATCTCTCTGTAGTACCCTTGTCAAATGATCATTTCTGTTTTGTGTAAATAGTTTCAGTGCCAGAGGAAGTATTATTATAGCAAGCACTCATATACACTTATATTCTGCATACTTACACTAATATTTCTACAGGAAGATTCCTAGAAGAAGGGGTTCAAGAGATACGCACACTGTACATTTTGATGGCTACTAGCAAATTATAGGTGTGTGCTCACATACTCTGCTACTGGCTTGTTATCATAATTCATATATTTCCAAGTTATTGCAGAGGCTTACCACTGCCACACGCTTGGGTATGTCTGTTGGATGCACAACTGGGATGGCCTCCATACACCTGTCACCCTCCACTTGTGGTCCCAGAGATAAATGAGTTTTTCCAAAATTCTCTGTCTTTCCCATGCTTCTGAAGTGAGACGCAAATGTGAATAAAATGTTTGACCAATGGCACCCTACAAGCATAGCTGCTGTTTCTTATGATCATGACCAGAGGTGTTTACAAAATTCAAGCAAAGTTGTTTGATCAGCCCTAAGATCTTTGTAGCGTTGTGCTTCTTCTCTTGGTGACCCAGCCACATCCAGCATGCTTTTCACAGCCTATTGTTGTTTAAGCCAGAAGCATGACATTAGATAATAGAAGGAGAGGCTGGTGAATGCGATGCCACAGTAAACATTTGGACATGGTTATGTACGTCAGTTACTTCTTTTTGCTGACCTGAGTAAAAATGTTTACCTGAGTAAACATCTGTGTTTCTTGATTATATCCTCCCTTCCCTTTCATAGTTGTTACTGTGGGTCCACTCTTGAGGTATTGAATTTATCCACTGAACCTTTGCTATGGACAGTGCAGGGCAGTAACATAAATGTTCATGGCTCTCTTTTATCAAGTCACTTCTGCCTCTGGTCTTTGATCATATAAACCACAGCACCCAGTGGGGGAGAGTGACCTTAGCTTCCTACTTTCCACCCCCATGGGGTCTGTGTTTATGTTCTACTGCTTTCTGTTATCTGTTGCCATAATAAATCTTCTTTGTCTTTACTTCTTTAGCCAGCTGCTCAGGGTAGAGCCAACACAGCCTCCACAGGGCACAGGCAGATCCTGCTGTAAACATGGGCAGGCAGGAGTGAGACTTGCATGTATCTAGTTAGTTGTTTTATAAAGACATTAAGAAAGGAGAAATAAAGTAGCCTTTTAAATTATTCATATGTTTACTTTTTTGCTGTTCTTTGTTTTGTGTGGTTGTAAGTTTTCAGCTGGTATCATTTGCCTTTGGGCTGAAGCATTTCTTTGACATCTCCTATGATTCAGGTCTGCTGGTGACAGATTCTCCCAGCTGTTTATCTGAAAATAAACAGATCCTGTTTCCTAGAAATATTTTGGTTTTGCCTTTATCCTTGAAGGACACTTTTGTAGGATACAGAATTCCAGCTGATACAGTAGTCTGCTGTAATATCTTTATTCTGTCTTTTAATTTACATTATTTCTGATAAGAAGTCAGTGATAATATTTATGTTTGTTCTCCTAAATGTAAAGTGTCTCCTTTTGTTTTGCTACTTTTAAGATTTTTTTTCCTTGGCTTTGGCTTTGATTTTCAGCAATTTGACTAGAATAATCCTAGATGTGGTTTTATTTGTGTTTATCCTGCTTCACATTTGTTAACTTTCTTGGATCTCTGGCTTGATGTCTTTTTATTAAATTTGAAACATTTTAAACAATTAATTTTCAACTTTTTTTTTTTAGGCCCAGTCTTTTTTCTACTTCTTGGTGTTCCACCTGCATGTATGTTAGACCACTTGATGTCTTCACAAATGGTCTAACATGGACTTTTTTTTGTTGTTGCTTGTCTGTCTAATTTTTCCCTCCTCTGTGTGTTTTAATTTCCATTAACCTGTCTTCAAGTTCATTGCTGTCCTTCAGTCTGCTGTTAAACCCATTCAGTGAATATAGGATATTGTATTTTTCATATTTAGAATTCCATTTAGTTCTTCTTAATAATTTTTCTGTGTTGAAATCCTCTGTTTACTGCCAATATTTGTAAATTCATTTAGTGTCTTTAATATATTTTTAACAGTACTGTTATAGCCCTTTTATCCTAAGTCCAGCATCTGTGTCATCTCTTGATCTGTTTCTCTTGACTATTTATTTCTCCTGTTTTTAGTCACATTTTCCTGCTTCTTTGTAACATTTTTTATTGTATATTATACATTATGGGTGCTACATTGTTACAAGTTTAGGTTTTCTTTTGTTTTCCTTTAAAGGATATTTAGCCTTGTTCTAAAGAGCAGTTAATTTTTTCATGGTTAGACTCATGCTTTGTGGAGATTTTTAGAATTTGTTGGGGCACATCTAAAGAAGTTTCTCAAGGACTACTGAAGACCTATGCTTATACTGTGGCCTTTCTGGAATCTTAACTAAATGCCTCGGTTTTTCAGCGTTCCTGGCTGGTTCTAATTCTAATACCTCCCAGCCCAATATACGCTTCAAAAGTTTATTTCAGTTCATAGTCTGCAGTAGCTGTTCTCTTCTAAGCCTCACGGAGTCTTGCTTTCAGCATGCATAGCTTAGTACTTGGCCAAAGACTCAAGTAACTCCTATGCAGGTTTCTTTACTTCTTAGCTTTTTCCTCCCTGGGACCCTGACATGTAATTTTAAGCCACCTCAGCACCTCCATATTCTGATCTTGGTTTCCATTTCCTAGTGAGATTGCTGTTCTGTTTGTCCTTTACTTCCCTGTAATTTAGAAAGTGCCCCAAAGCCAATGTGAATGTAGAGCTCACTGTGTATTTCGCGTCTCTCGAGGATAATAGCCCTGTGCTGCTTATGGTCCAATGACTGAAGACTGTTGTTTTACATGTTCTATACAGTTGGTGGTTGCTTACAGTCAGATGGTAAATTAAGTGTCTATTACGTTATCATGCTGTATCTTCAAATGTGATTTTGAGCCCAAACTCTACAAATGTTTAATGTTGTGACCTTAGACTAGTTTCTCAAATTTTCTGCATTTTAGTTTCCTCATCTCTCAGAATAAGGTGGTAGTTCCCAGTTAACTGTAAAGCATGTAACATAGATCTGCCACCATGGTTCATTAATAAATGTTATGTTCATAACATCTTTCTCCACCTCTTTATTACTTTCATCTTGGCTTAAGAACACTGTGCTTAATTGAAATAACTAACCCTGTCAATTTGTTCTGAATCTTTAGGGACAGAGATATAAAGAAAATAAGGGGGCAGCTTGGGGAGAAGCACTCCTAAGAACTGAGTGTTCTGAGTCCTGATGTACTTAAAATCCCATGTTTTACATGTCACTGTAAGCACTAATACTGAGTTAGTATTGCCATTCATAATCTTTTTCTATGTATATAGAGCGTTATTATCTTCTTGTGGCTTTCAGAATAACCAGTAGCATGCACTAGGCTTAAGGAGAAATTTTGCCTAAATATGTATATATGTGCAAGTCTTTAGAGGCGCTCAGGGACTTTTCAGTGGGGCAAGATAGGGATGGTTTTAAAAGCTTTTATCTAGACTCCACAAGCTTTGATAACAATCTTATTTTAAGGTATTTTTTAATTTTAAGAACTGTTCTGAAGAATGAACATATTTAGAAACACAGTGTATTGAGACAACATTAATGTGACGGAGAAATGCTTTACAAATGATTTATGATGTATTTTAAAGTGATGTTCAGTTTTATAACACAGCAACAGCCATTGCAAATACATTTACTTTGAGTTACCCCATTGAGTATAAATAGCTCCCTTGAAAATAGTAAGCAACTATATTGAAATGTGACATCCTTTTTAAACAACAAAAAAGGATATAGTTCTTTTTGATGTTAAACTTGTTCTATCCTGTAAATACATTGTTCTTGGTGTTCACAGATTGCCATATGCTATACACAGTGGGAAAACATAAAGGAAAAATTATCATCCATTTTTTTAGAGTTATCCTAGGATTTGAGAAAAAATCCAATTTATTTTTAACACAATAACAAGAGGAGTTTGCTTTTCTGACAACTCTGATGACTCCAAAAAAGTCTGCATTTTTTATCCATGCATCCATTCTCCCTCCCACCTACTCATCTGTCTAGCCATCCCATTGTTAGTATTAATTAAATAATAAATGTTTATTAAGAACTTGCTATGTGCCAGGCCCTGTGGTAAGCTTGGAAGATGAAATTGTTGGCAACATAGATAAAGTTTCTGCTCACTTACAGTTTCCAGTTCAGCCAGTAATACAGAAAAACAGGGTAACAGTACTCTGTGTAAAGACTAAAAGCAGGAGCACAGAATGTTCTAAGAACACATAGCAATGCAACATCCTAGTCTTTGGAGATTAAGGGTAAATATATTATTTAAACTGAATTATCCAAGGGAAGAGAAATGCTAAGGGTCCTCCAGACTGAGGGAATACAGTGTATGCAAGCCTGGAGGCAGGAAAATATGGCCAGATTAAGAAAGACATTTGGAAGGTTGTCAATGTAGAACATGATGTAAAAAGTGATAAAGGCTACGGCTAGAGAAACAGATATGAACGAGGTTTGGGAAGTCTTTTAAGGAGTGTGGACTTACTTCTGAAAGTAATATGGAGATGCAGAAGCATTTCACATACTGAGGGAATTGGTGTGATCTAATTTTAAGTGGACTATTCTTGATTTTTAGCACCTGCAAGATCCTATATTAAAGCAGAGATTTATCCCCATCCAGTTGCTGAACCCAGATAAACCTAGAAAGATCCACTCTCACTGGGAGAGGGGACAATAATCTGTTTTTTGGCTTTAGGTTGCTGTCCATTCTACCCATCAGAGCCTCCACCCCATTATTGCCATTTTCTTATCTTAATGAGCTGCCCAATCAACATGACAGGGCTTCTACCTTGATTTCTCATTAATCTTCCCATTTCCCTGCCCCAAACCCTCTCACCAGCCTCCTTGAATAGAATGCCTGTTCCTCACGTCCTTCTAACTCTTTTCGGTACTGTATGAGATGATTTTTCTTTGTTTCCTATCACTAGCTAGGGCTTTGAGTAAAACCAGGTACTACTCTCTTAAAAGGTGCACTACATACCAACACTATTCAGATATGGATTTCTCAGATGTTTGGACCTAAGCCTCAGAATACTTTTTTGTTTTCTTCTGTGGATTCATACCAGTCAAAACCATGTTTCTGACCTTTCTTGTCTGGAGCTTGGGTTTTTAAAAACGTAAAGTTATACTGGATATACTTTTCACATGACTCTTCCTTTTCCCATCTGGCTGATTGTGATATTTTCTAAAATGATGACCCTTTTTTTCTCTTCAAATGCATATACTACAGACTCATGGTATATGAACTAACATTAAATCTGACCCTGTTGAATATTGACTTCAGCCAGGTAAAGCCCCAATTTATTACGACTTCTTGGATACTATAATCTGGGCAGCTTAGTGATACACTAAAACTACAAAAGCCTTAGCCCTTGAACAGTATAGCCCGTTTTCTTTGTTTTTTCTATTTTTTTATCTTGTGATACAAGTTGCTTCAAATTTAAACTTACTTGAAATGTTGAACTGTGATCTCAGACACAGTGAAAAGGTCCTCTGAGCAGCAATGATGTGCAACAAAGTCCAAATGGCTTATTTCATGGGAGATTGAAATCATCCTAAAACACTCATCAAGTTCTCATAATTTTGAGTCAGAATGAAGCAGCAGATTAGAAACAATGGAACATACTAGTATGAGAGAGAAAAATGACAGCTATCAACAGAGGAAGAAGTCCAGTTTACTTAATGCAAGCCCAGAAAATGTAACGCATTATCAAAGGTATATAAAGCAAAACACTTATGCAATTTAATAATGCACATTAACAATAATGAGACTGAATCACCAAGAAATAATCATATTTTGAATTATGTATTCTCTTGAAGAAATTGTAGAAATGTTGGCGCATTTAAAAATGATTTCTATCATAAGTAGCTAAAATATAAAGAGATGGTACTTAAAGTATTTGTAATAACTGAATAGAACACGTGTTGGTTTTTGGATTCGTTTCAAATGGCAGCACCACGTCGTGTTCAACTCTCTGTTTCTCATAGAATATTTGAATGTTTTAAATAAGACATAATTCAGTGAAAAAATGATAGGCATAGGCTACATTCAATAGACATGGGTATTCTGATTCTGTTTCTTATCATTCGAATGGTCTCTGGCAAGATATTTAACCTGAGCCTCAGTTTCCTCATTAGTAAAACGAGAGTAATTAGTAATCACTTTGCGTAATGTTCTAAGGATTAAACACTGTAAGTAAAGTGCCAAATGTAATACCTGATAAATGACTGCTGAATAAATAAGTACCATCATAAAAGGTGGTAAAAATTGTAAAAGGCTATAATTATTCTTAAGGTAGTATTACCCATCAAGGGACTCATTGCATGGATATTAAAGGAAGTTTTATATGAATACCACAAGGTCCTAAATTTCAGTTGCTCTCCATGTGAAGTGTTGCTAGACTTCCCGTATTAGAGGCTGTGTAGTACAGCAGGAGTTTGGACATTCTACAGATAAGGATACCAAGGTCTAGGAAGGATAAAGAATCTTGGCTGAGATCACACAGAAGATAGCAAGCTTGTGTCCTCAGCGAAGAATATTTACTCAACCTCCAGCCCACCAAGGTTCATACTGGCATCTTAAATATATCGCTAAGCATTTCTACTTTGTGTTCTTACATTATTTGAAATTAGCACAGAGGTGGCCCTCTCATTTCTGTGTGTGTGGCTTGGAGGGAAGCAGTTGATAAAGGGTATATAAGAAAAATATCTTAACACTGCCTTTAAACACCAAACAGATGATATACTTAGATTACATTTGAAGTTGTATTTTCAAGGAATGGAATGTGAATCAGTGCTAAAATCTCTGCCAGCTACCCTTAGCAATGCTACTTACTGAATTTAGCCATTACTTTTTGTCAAAATAAATCAGAACTTAGTCATCCACATTTCTTTCAGTGAATGTGCAATGCTTTCACCTTGGATTGACATTTCGGAATCATCCTTTTCTTTACCTGTTTTCTCGTTCTCTGCATCCTTTTAGCCATTGTTTGTTGATGTCCCTTTGAAAATATCTTGATGTTTATTTCTCTCTATGTTCTTACCAGTGTGGCTCTAGTCCAGGTGCTACATGTTTGCCAGTTAGGCTTGTGCAAAATATTTTAATTGGTGCCCTGTCCCACATTTCTCTCGTTTTCTATTATTTTATGTATTATTTTCAGACTGCTCATATGAAAATACCTCTTTCCTTTTGTCACTGCCTTGCTTAGAGCCCTTTGCTGGAGCTTCCAGGACTATAAAACAAAACACAGACTGCCTGGACCAACATCCATTCTGACTTCTGATTTCTTTGTTTCATGTTTTTGTTCTTTTCCAATTTCTTACGATAAATACTTAGTTCTTTCACTCTTTTAACTTTCTTCTAACATGAATGAAGGGTGTTTCTAAGACTGCTCCCTGTGATTATATATCTGGACAGTATTATTTTAATGACTGTGTTCAGCATATTGTGCTGCATTATTACATTATTTAAATTCACAGGTATAAAAGATGTTTCTAAGAGTGCTAGTTATTCAGCGCATCAGGGTAGACTTATTTTTTTATTGTGATTTAGAAAAATCACGTAACATGGGATCTAAACGCTAAACGAATTTAAGTGTATACTATATGCTTGTTAACTGTAAGCAAAATGTCGCACAACACATCTCTAGAACTTCTCCATCTTATGACTGAAACTCTATACTCTATACCCTTTGAGCAGTAACTTTCCGTTCCCCTCCTCTCAGCACATGGCGGCAACTACCATTCTACTTTTTAGTCTTATGAATTTCCCTGCTTTGGATACCTCATATAAGTAGAGTCATGCAGTAATTGTCCTTTTGTGGCTGGCTTAGTTTACTTTGCATAATGTCCTCCAGGTCCATCCATATTAACACATATGACAGGATTTCTTCTTTTTACGGCTGAATAATATCCCGTTGTACGCGCATATCCCATTTTCTTTATCCATTCTAAAGTTGATAGACTTTTAGATTGTTTTCACCTCTTGCTATTGTAAGTAATGCTGCAGTGAACATGGGAGTGCAGATATCTCTTCAATATCCTGATTTCAATCCTACAACATTAAGCATATTCTTACCATGCGATCCAGCATTCCTGCATCTTGGTGTTTACCCAAAGGAGTTGAAAACTTATGTCTACACAAAAACCTGAATTTGGATGTTTATAGCAGCTTTGTTCTTAATTTCCAGAACTTGGAAGCAGTCAAGCTGTCCTTCAGTTAGTGAATGGAAAAATTAACTATGGTGTATCCATACAATGCAATATTTTCAACACCAAAAAGAAACAAGCTCTCAAGCCATGTAAAGACACGGGGGACTATTAAATGCATGTTAGAAAGTGAAAGAAGCCAATCTGAAAAGGCTACATTTGCATGATCCCAACTATATGACATTATGGAAAAGGCAAAAGTATGAAGACTGTAAAAAGATCACTGGTTTTCAGGGGCTGGGGAAAGGAGGGATGAATAGGTAGGCACATAGGGTTTTTAGAGTAGTGAAATTACTCTATATGATCCTATAATGGTGGACACATGTCATTAGATTTATCTAAATCCACAGACTTACAGCAGTAAGAGTGATGTATCTGAGATATCAAATGTACTGATGTTATTAAAGTTCCATTTCTTTTTTTTCTACTCGTCTGTCCAGTTATTAGAGAGGTATATTAAAAATATCACACTTTAATTTAAATTTTCACCAAATTCCTTGTAAATCTAATAATTTTTATTTGTGTATTTAGATATATTGCATGGTACATGTGAATTTGTGATTTGACATACCTTCCTTATCACTTATGCCTTTTCTTTCTTATAGTCTTTTTTATTCCATTTAGTATTTTTAACCAAAAGTTCTACCTTTTTTGATAAAAAATATTGTCACTTCTGATTGTTTTTCTCTTAATTTTTTCTTTTTTTGGTTTGCCTTTCCTGTCTCCTTTCTTTTAACCTTTCTATTTCACATTTCTTTTAAATGTGTAATTTAAATAAGTTCTAACTGAATTTTCTTTTATATTTCACCTGTTTACCTGATGATCTCTACCTTTTAATGGGAAAAGTCAGTTCTTTCATCTGTTGTACAGATTGATACAATTTGTTTTACTTGATATTTGTTACTTTTAAAAATTATTGTTTGTTTTTTTTCCCTTTTGCTTTTTTCCTCTTTTTCTGTGATCAAATTACTTCTTATTTTTGCTTTATAGCTCTAAAACTTAAAGTTACTAATATTCAAATTAAGAAACTATCATGTTAAAATGAATATTAATAGCAATCCCAACAGAGAAAAGGAGATAGGAAAAGCAATATGAGGAGGTTATGTACGGAGAGGAAATAGTAGCCCAAGCCACTTAGTTTAAGTAACTGAGAATGTGCTGTATATTATGCATAAGAATTCAGGTTTGCCTGAAATCTAATGACAGTTTTTTCTTTGCTCCATTATGAGCTGCCTCTCAGAATCTCTGTCGAGTCGTTCAGCATCTGGAATGCTCACAGTGCAGAGCCTTTCTTCAAGGGGCCATTCACTGGGTGCGAGGCTGCTGAATTTTACAGCTATTGAACCAAATTCCCCCTCAATTCCTTTCAGCTCAAGAAAGTTTGATTCTACAAAGAGGCTCATCTTCTCTGGAACAATTAAAATTATATATCTGCTACCCTTTTCTGAAATCTTAATGAGAAAAATCAGGAGAAAAGTTAGAGCAATGTGCATTTACTCACTGATTACTCAAGATCTTTCACCTTTTTTACTTTTCTTCCAACCTATACCTTTTCCTCTTATTGTCTGGCAACTCTCCCAGATCCATGGAGCATACCCCACTAGAATCAGAACATAGATTTTTATTATGAGCCTTGGGCAGCAGAATGAAGTGGAGAGCAGGAAATTTCCAAATGAATGAACTCTGCCATGGTAGGAAAACAAAACAAGTATGAAGAAAAGTTTTAAATATAAATTTTAATGCAATAGATACTAGTTTAGCACATTTAGATTTCTTTAATATCTTTATTTGGATATTTAAGTAGTATATTTGTAATAGTAAGAGAGTTAAGGGCTTGCCTTGTGATTCCCAAACCCAGCTATACACCACAGCCTCCTGGGCAGGTTATTTTTAAATGTGAAGTTTTAGGCTGTACTCCGGAGAGTCTGACTTAGTAGATTTCACGTGAGGCCCGTGAATCTGTAGTTTGGAATTTCTTCTTGAATGACTCTGTTCATAGAAAGTTTGAAGCACTAGTGAGGAAAATGCAACACCCAGTTTGCTGTTTCTTTCTCTGAGATTTTAGTGCATAACAACTTTATGCTCAAAAATGTTGACATTTTTGAACAAACTGTGCAGCCAGTATGAATAGGTCAAGTCCAATCAAAACAAACAGTTATGCAGTCCAAGTGTCAAATTTAAAGCAGTTGTGAAAATGTACTGAAAGCTTTCACAATCAGCTGTCCATGTAGTGACAGCCTAAAACCCGAAAAAGTTTCTATCTGTGTTTAATTAATCTTAGCAGATTTAATATGATCCTTTTTTCAGTGAGGTCACGTATTTAGAGTACGTAGGTATGTATTATAACACCAAGAATGTAAAAAGTTAAAAGGTACGTTAAATTAGAACACCAAGTCACCTTTTACTATACATCACAATCTGGCAAGAACAGAAGCATGTAACTACGACTCTGACTCAGACATGTTATTGCCCGTGGAGCGATACACTTATTCCAGTTTTTTACATGCCAAAATGCAGTGACTTAAAGGAGCTGGTGATAATAACTATTGCAAATTTGCATGGCCGCCAAGAACATGGAAATACAGGCTAGGGTGGATTATTGATTACTGTGGAGGCACCAGCCATTCATTCCATTTTGGTTTCATATTTGGAGATATAAAATATATATATATATATTTTGAAAACCCAGTGTAGCATCAGAGATTAATGTTTGCAACTGGATTTGAGTCTGCAATTTTACTTCCAACCTGTATCATCTATGTGCAGATGTAGTTGTAATTAGCAGTCTACTAGCAAATAAATTGAATAATCCAAAATTGAAATGACATGCAATAAAAACCGTCTTTTCACCCCAAATATATCTTTGTTTTGGTTTAAGATGTGAGCTTGCTCTCCTCCCTCACCCCTGACCTGTGTCAAGGGCACTTGGAATATTTAAGAAGGTGAAGAGCGGCTATTAAAGCCACAAGAATAATTATTATCAAGGAAGGAAAACTAATCAGGTTGTTTGGAGGACTTGGACTTAAAAGATTTCATTGTTGTTCAGCATATCCCCACTCCTTTTAACAAGTAAAGTATTGCAACACGTAAATGAGCTGTCTTGAATGATATTTTTAGTGTTTAATACACAGGGCAGCAGCTTTATAGCTCACCTTCCTAATCATTCACATCTCTAAAGTGAGTTCTCTTGGTACTTGACAGGTAAATTGATTTAAAAATACTATGTATAAATATACTATACGTTGCTCTTTAGCTTTTTAATATTGTAGTTGCTCCTTTGGAGAAAGTAAAGTACCTTGGATGATATACTGGTATTTTAATCCACATGAGTTCCGTGGAAAGTATTACATATTAATAAGAGGACCCCATAGTTGTCTGAAAGTACCAATGGTCCACTTCAGCGTCAAGTACCCTCGTGTTGCCTATTCTTGAGTAGCAGATATCTGAGAAGTATTTGATCAACTTGGTGTTCCTGTGTGAATTACAATGATTCTCATGCTGAAGACACTACAGGCAGCAACACAACACGCTAAGCAAATAATTCACCAGGTCGCAGGGACCCTACATTGGCTCAATCTCTAAGATTGTATATCTTTAATCTATACTTTGACGTTTCATTTCTTCAACCAAACAGAGCAGAATTATCATATAAAGAAGGACATTCACTTTGCAAGGTTGTTTACTGGGAAAAACAGGAAATCCCCAGTTCTCCAAGGTAATCAGGATATTTGTGAAATGATAAAGAGCAAGTGAGGGTTGTATAGACTAAGCACCAAAAGAATGATACAGAAAATTTGTTGAAAGAAAGGCTTGTGGGCATGGGAACGTTTCAGAGAGGATGTGAGCCTTTCATTGGGCCTTTAACAGTGAAAGGGACTTAGATAAATGTGGAAGAGAGAGAAGAAAAGGAAAGTCTCTGGAAGATTAACAGCATAAACACAAGCACAGAAATGTTATAGCCCTTGACATATTTAGAGACAATTAAGAAATCTGTTTGGGTAACTACAGGTTTTATGACAGGAGAGCGAGAAATAAAGCTGGAGAGGGAGGTTAGTGCCAGAAAACGAGCAAAAGATATGAATAGACAATTCATAGAAGAACAAATTGAAAATGCCAGTTAGCATATGAAAAAATGTTCAAAGTCATAGTGGTTAGGGAAATGTAAATTAAGTTATCAAGGTTACCATTTAAACCCCTCAGATAGGCAAAAATTAAAAGATTAAAGTACCTATTATAGAGAGGATATGGAGCGAAAGGTACTGTAACAGAGATACCTACTGTACACTCGTATCTGGTCTTCTCTCTTGCTGGGCACACAAGATTGCAACCCCTCATCCCTTCAGAGTTAGATGTGGCAACGTCGCTAGTTCTGGCTAATCGCTGGGCAGTGTGGATATGTGTGAATTGGCATTGTAGTTAGCTTCTCTGCTCTTCTCACCTGCCATCATAGTTGTGGATGAGATTTCACATGATGGAGGCTTCAAGGTGATTATTGAGAAGACAGCCCAACATTCAAAGAAGTCTGAGTTACTTCATAAGGGACGGTTGGCTTGGAGAATTACCTGGGCTCATAGGTGATTTTGTGTGCATGGAAAATAAACATTTTTGTGTTACCCCCCCAGAAATTCCAGAATTGTCAGTTGCCACAGCATAACCGAGTCTACTCAGACTCATACAGTTGTTTTCCTACATTGATGAAAGAAATGTCAAGTGTTAATTAAGTCTCTTCAGAAGGCAATCTAGCAGCACCTACTAAAATAAAAAATACATATACCCTTTGATCAAGTTCACTGTTGGGAATTTATCCCATAGAAATAAAATACCAATTAGTAAAGCCATTACAAGGATGTTTATTGTAGCATTGTTTCTTAATGGCCAATAATAGAAAATGCCCCCAAATCAGGGAATGTTTCCATAATTGTGCTTCCCAAACCCAGCTACACATCACAGTCTTGTAGGCAGATTATTTTTAAATTTTAACGTACAGAGCCCTTAGAAAGAGTGAATTTGAGTCCTGGGAGATTACTGGAAGAGGTTTATGCAAGGCTTAACTATATATATACACTATGATCCCATTTTTTGAAACAAATAATGACAAAAACTATGATTAAAAATATTTATACATATATCTCTGTAGGATTATGTAAGTATGGATAAAAATAGGAAAAGAGGCATATTAGGTTGTTGATATTGCTTACCTAGGTAGGGATGGAGAATGGACTATTGATACAAGGGAAGAAGAATACAAGTTCAGCCTATCCTTATTTCTCTGTCTGTCTCTGTCTCTGTCTCTCTCTCTCTCACACACACACACACACACACATACTCTCTCACACACATATATATTCATACAGTTCTTACATATATGAAATATTCATCTATGAAAACTATTTTAAAATTCAGAAAAGGTAACTCCTCTGTTGGACTGAGTTAGTAACTATAAAGAAAACAGTCAACTGATCATAAAGGATGCATTGATCACAACAGGGCATGCTCCAGAGGGTTGACCATGAGTCCCGCCATGAATTGTGTATATTGGAGGAAATCTAGAGGAAAAGATCTTTTGATTTCAGGGGCTTCTCCCACATGCTGTCTCTCTAGAGCTCCTATTTAATATCAATATCTTATTTTAATATCAATATCCTATTTTAATGTTAATATCCAATTTTAATATCAATATATGCTTAATATAATTTTTAATATCAATTTTGAATTTCACTTCTTAGGATAGTTCTTGCTTCTTCTATACTTTGAATCTTAAAAAAAATGTTCAGTCTCAAATTCTATACTATCCCCTTGTAACATTTTTAGTCATTTTTTTTTATTCTTTAAATTCTTTCCTTTTGCATTTTAAAAATATAAATTTTTACCTGTAGTCTACTTTTATTAAGGGACAAACAATTGATCCCGTTACCTCTATTTTAGAGGAATGCTAAGAGGACTTTCTAAGCCAGAATTCTGTGTGTGGTCTCTCACGATATTCTAACAACATACTTTGTCCTGGAACATCTGAAGAATGCAAATGCCATATTCCCAGGGCACACTCACTCCTGGATTATTTTCTACATCTCCTTGATTTTCAAAAGTCTTCTTAATTATTTATTTTGATATGTCCCTTTCTTAAGTTCACATAATAAAGGAAGACAGACAATTTTAATTTTCAAAGATATACATAGCTTTAGTGTTTTTGGCCAATGCCAACGATTTCGGTTTGATAAGACTTATGTTTGATCCATTATTTTAGGCTTTCCAGAATAAATACTTATAATAAGAAACAACTGACAAAATGATTCATTATGATTAGTACATCAGGGTTTAAGAAGCACCCAGTCTGAAAATATTTGACACACATGAGCTAATTTCAATATCTTTCTTAAGAAAAGACCACATAGGGCCAAGAATTTTGGTCAGTTTAGTAAATTCAAAAAAAACTATAAGAACAAGTTACTTAGTAGCATGTGCCCTGCTGATCCACTGTTACTTGACTGAGATTTTGTTTTATGACACTAATGCTCACAGTATTTGAATAAATATTAACATGTTTCTGGAGATGGAGAATGTTAGCTCCATAAGGACAGTAGTTTTTTTCTTAACTGTTTGGTTTCCTGTTGCATACAGAAGCTAAAGCAATGCCCAGCACATAGCAGGAACTCAATAAAATTTTTTCAAGAATATAGATACAAATTTAGAAAACACTGAAAAACAAACGTGATGACTCCAGAGTGGGGTTTAAACAAGACAGGCTCTACTGGGGTCACTGTGTTCTGGTTTTGGTGATTGCAGTGGGATAGAGAATTTAGAAAGTGACCTTCAGATGGCTTGAGAAAGTATCCTATCTTACAAATTAGGGATCCAGTTAAAGTTTTTTTTTTTTAATTGTGGTAGAATACATATAAAATTTACAATTTTACTCAATTTTATGTGCACAGTTTAGTAGTATTAAGTACATTCACAATGTTGTACAGCCATCACCACTTATCCATCTCCAGAACTCTTTCATCTTCCCAAACTGAAACTCTTTACCCATCAAACAACTCCCACTCTACCCTCTCTACAGCCTCTGGTAACCAGCATTCTACTTTCTGTCCCTATGAATTTGAGTATTCCAGTATTCCACTCATATAAGTGAAATCATACATTTGTCCTTTTGTGTCTGGTTTATTTCACTTGGTAAAACATTTGTTCTTCAACCTAGACATGATATACTTATTAGGTAATTTGTACCAACTGAAGAGTAGATCATCATTTTTTATAAATAGAACCCCTTAGTGTCCCTTCTTAGAGTTTTCCATCAGGCATGACTTAAGTGGGGACTGTAATTGGAATTTCTATTGGAGTTTATGATAAATGCCTTGTTCCTGTCTTACTTGAGGCATTAGCAATGTCTCATCCCCTGAGGGTGATGTTGGTATTACTGGAACAAGGTATTTTGGATATATTTGTCATGTCAGGAAATTGTTTACTATGTTTAAGAATGGAAAGTTTATCAGACCTACTGACCTTTTGGAGTATTTCCCAATAAGAAAAAGTTGCTCACATTCCTTGGTAGCATTAATGTTAATATAATTACTTTGTATGCCTGTGGTATAATTTTTCTTCCCTGTAAAGGTAGGTCAGCACATTAGAAAGGTTAAGAATCTCGTTCTAATTGGAGCCACAAAATATCGTTAATTAAATCCCCACAGGAGTCCCTCTGGATTGAACTATATATATTGAACTCATAGAAGATTAAACAGTGTAATCCTTTTATTTCTCTAAAGGAGTATAGCATATTTTCTTTTTCAATTATGATCTTTAAAATGTGCTTACATCCTTTTTCTAGCTGACTGTAAGATTTGTAAATCTCTTTCACAAGAAAAATGTCTTTTCAAGTACATATTCCATTAATGATACTAATACTATTAAGAGATCATGCAGTGCCTTTCACCCAATCCAAGATGCCCTATGGTAGACTCTCATTTTCTGTTTCTTGATGGGACAAAATCATAACCAGGTTATCTTTGTATCTTTCGAGTCCTTTTGCAATAAATCCTTGTGTAGAATATAATAAAAGGATTTCAGAGCCCCATCAGAGAAATTAGCTGGTCTAATCCTGTTCCTTCTACCAAAATTGTGCTTATAATGCAGTATACGCAACTTCCCAAGTGTACTTTGAAATATTTTTACTGTAGGTAAATTGAAAGTATAATTTTACCTTTCTTTATAGCTTTATTTGCCCTCCGGTGATCCATGTGAAGTTCAGGCAATGCTATATGGTTCTTTTAAAGTTTATGTGGTTTTCCCTGGAAGGAGTTAGATGTGTCACTAACTGTTGCCTATTGAATTTTTTAAACTGTCAATTGTAGACAGTGTCTTCTGTAGGACTCCCCTACAATTGCTGCCCACCTGTGAAAGGTAAATGTCCACACTTGCTTGATAACACCAATAAACCTGTTGAAAACCTTTTCAGAATGACTCAGACGATTCCCTGTGGGTTCTGAACTAACTGAGACACAGACGTAAAATTCAGGTTCTAAATATAAGCTTCCCCCCTCCCCTCCACCCCCCAAAAAATCTATATCGAAGGAAATGGTTTCTATTAATATTTATGATCAGAATCGCCACCTCATCCCTGAATCATCCAGTTACTGAGCTGAGAAACCCTGCTCTCAGCCAACCTCTGGGCCCCCACCTATCACCTCAAGATAGGAAAGCAGAAAACAATTATTCAGTGTGCTAACGCTTGAGAAGAGGTAGGTTGCATCACTCAACACGTTAACCCTGCCCCAAAAAGAAATACGGGCCAGTGGATCCCAGAATCTTCCCCTCTCATCAGTCCGATAAAGGATTAGGCAAGGCTTAGTTACAAAGAGAGTTAGCTTAAAAGAGATATTCTCCAATACCTCCAAGAGAGTAGCACTTGTTATTTTATGTGCCAGCCACAATTCAGGAAGAAGGAAGTGATGGTGCCCCCTAAAAAGAGGCCATCAATAAACTTGACTTTGTTTGCTTCTATTTTTAATTTTTTATTGCTTCTCCTGCTGCAATACTACCTACCTTATGATATGAAATATCTTGTGCATTTTCCTCTGCCTCTCATTCCAAGCTCTCTTATTCTTTGCCTGCTGAACTGGTTATTACTTGTCTTTTACGACCTACTTCAAGCACCAGTTTCTCCATGAAGCCTTTCTTGACTCCATCAGATAGACAGGACCCTTTCATATGTCCTCGTGGTACCTTATACTTACCTCACTATTTTTAACTAAACCATGCTGCAATTATTTTTTAATGTGTCTCCCTAAATGGATTGTGAAAACAGAAACTATCTAGCATATAATGCACTTATAATAAATGAATGAATGAATAAGGAATGAAGAACCCTATGTCCAGGGCTCTAATACTAGTTTTGCCACTGTGTTATATCTGTTCTTTATATATCTGTTATATCTGTGTTATATCACAGAATGAACGTTTGAAGAAACCATTATATAACTTTCATAGTTATCTGCCATGGATAAAATTGTTTAATCAGTCTAATCCACACATAGTTAATGGACACTTTTGTGTGTGTGTGCCATTGTGTTTTACGTTACACAAAGAGTAGTTCAAGGGGCAAGCATGGTCTTATCCACTTGAGCCATCAAGGATGCCAAAAAAACAAGAATATCTCTATCAGGATATAAGTGCGATAGTTGCAAGCACTAAATTGAAGATGGAAGAACATTGCATATTAATGCATGCTAGATTTCAGCAGTGGGGACACTGAGTCTGTGTGAAATTCAGCCTGGCAAAAGTGTAGCTCTTCTAGGAGGTAAATTATAATAGCTAGCAATTAATGAGGGCCCTTCATGTACCTGCCAGCACCCCGTGTGACACTAACTGCAATCCCATTTCACAAATGAGAACACCAACGTGAGATAAGGCTAGATGTAAAAGGAGGGAACAGGCCACATATAACCTTGTGTCTTAAGTTAATTGGCTTGAATTTTGGTCTGTGATAGTGGGAAGCCATCGTTGGATTTTTAAAGCATTATCAGATTTGTTTTTCAGAAAGACTGGTGGTACCATGAGGGAAATGCATTAGGCAGCAGAAGGCAAGTCCTTAGCAACTCAGGGGAGATGATGTCAATCTTAGTAGCAGTCATTATTAATAAGGTAGAGAGTGCTGATTGGAGAGAAGTAAAAGATCAAAGAGACAGTGAGGGAGAAATGCCAGACTGGATGATTCACTGGATGTCTGGTTTGAAGAGTAAGGGTTAGTGAAGTACCTAGTATGATAGGTTTGGGAGCAAATGCTGCCATTCACTAGGGAATACATTCAGTAGGAAATACGGACTTTGAGGAGGTTTGAGTTGGGAGATACATGTTTTAGACATGTTGAACTTGAGGTCTCCATGCATCACAAATGGGAATATCCAATTTGTATTTGTCTGTACAGACCTGGAGAGGCAGGTGAGGAAAGAGACAGTGTGATCAATGCTAGGGAACTAGTGCTATGAGAGCACATAGAAGGAACCCCTGATCTGTCATGGCTGGTGGTCAGACAAGGCTTTCCTGAGAACAGGATCTTAAGTGATATACAGAACATCTCTTAACAAAAGTTTTTCAAATTAAATCGAAACACTTGAACTTTAAACTTTTCACAAGTTTTGTGATACTAAAATAGGTATTCTTCAAAAAACGTAATAAGAACTGGCATCTGGTTGTCAGTGAAAATGACTTTGAAATGCTATAATACCCTAGATGCCTTCTAAAATATACAAGAAAAATCAATATATGCTTGCTGTACTTTAACATTAAATATACTCCTATTTCCTCAAGACTAAAATCTTTCTGGCAGATCTGGGAACTGTTAATCAAAATGTTTGCTTAATAAGAATTATAATAGCTAATATTTACTGAGTGCTCGGGATGTGCCAGGCGGTTGTGTACATTTCTTACCTGGATTCACTTGTGTAAGGCTCACGTTAACCTCCTTTTACAGGTAAGAAGGTTGAGGCACCTAAAGGTTAAGAGTTAGTGGAAGAAAACCCATCAGCACCTGGGCAAGCTGGCTGCAGAAACTGCACGGCTATTGATGGTCTTGTGGCGTGCCCCTTCCCAGTCCCTCCAAATAAACAGCCGATAGCATTCTTAGCTACATTAAGCACTGATAAAACTACATTAATAGTGAAATTTGAAGGCATTAATTTTTAAACATTAGATTATTCAACCAAAAACAAAATGGAAGGTTTTTTAGTGCTTTACTCAGCACATCTAAAATAACTGCACAGTCCTAATGGCTTCAGGTTCTGCTGTGGTTAGCGGCTGGGAATCACACAAAGGACTGAGTTTTTGACACCTTTAATCATAACAAGAATAACATATACTAGAAGAGTTAAAGAAAATGTAAGGATAATTAAAATCCCACGTTAATTTTTCTGCTAAGCTCAAGTGCTTTATTAGCAAATAACACTATTGTATTATACAATCACGGAGCAGCTAAGCCCGTGTACCACAACTACTGAGCCTGAGCTCTAGAGCCCACGCACAACAACTACTGAGCACACGTGCCACAACTACTGAAGCCCACGTACCTAGAGCCTGTGCTCTGCAACAAGAGAAGCCCCCGCTCACCACAACCAGAGAAAGCCCGCGTGCAGCAACGAAGACCCAACGCAGCCAAAAATAAATTTATTTAAAAAAAAAAAAAAAAGGGCTTACTGGTAAACACCAGATTCCCAACAAACATGTCCCTGCATATATAATGTTTGATCAAACACATTTTCTCTTCCCTGTCTTATTCCAGACAGCCACAAGGCTGTCCAAAGTTACCTCTTCGTGGAATTTTATGACCGAAGATCACTTCTTCACTGTTCTCTTTTATTCCCTTCCAAGTACAGAGTACACACAAAATATGACCTTTTCTTCTCAGCTTAACTCTACTTGACCCCTGTTTCCTCATGCATACACACATCTATACTTCCATCTCTTTTTCACTTTTCTTAACTTTCTTCAGGTTGCCTTATGAGCATATTCTTATTTACTATTACCTTTGTCTCCCATTCTCTGTTTTAAGAATTAAAAAAAAATTGATGCACATCCTGACTTATAAACACAAAAGCAATGCTACAAGTAGATATAGCTATATCAAGGAAAACCAATGCCTTATGCTTCAAAGTGAAATAAGACAATAACCAAAGCCACTCTCAAGAGTGTTCAGCAGTCCACTGTAGACCCTACATCAACACTTCCATCCCCTCCCTCATCCTCCTTTAATTAAAACTATGCCTCTGTAAGCAGTAGCACTCGAGAGAAATAAGCCACTCTTCTTTTTATTCAAGTTTATAGGCTTTTCTGTTTTGTTTCATTACTAGTTGCAAGAGAATTATTTTTCTGCAGCAAATGTGCTGAGTTTCAACTTCATTATGGGCTAAATAAGCTTTTATGTGTTTGGCCATGGGACCCACCCTACCACCATTTATAACACTTTTTATGGGAGAAAATGCTGTGAGTTCCACACAATCAATTTTAAAATGAACTACTGGAGCATCACCTGTTTGTCAGTTGGGAACTGCCTTTAGGAGTCTGACTGTCCCTGCTGGTCCTGGGTCTGTAATGAAAAGTCTGTGTGTTTGGCTGAGGACTCTCAACCTCTGTTCACAGAATGCAGTTTCTCTCTTCTCCCTCAGCATATCATGCCTAAGCCTCTGACCTGAGCAGGAGTTTACAGACCCTTTGCACATGACTTACACCAGCAGCGTGGAATTGGATACATCAACTTAATTTCTCATCTTTTAGTAGATAAAGGTTTTACAGCTTCATCTTAATTTGCCAAGATCCTTAGGAACTGATGGGTATTGTCTGTTACTTTTTACATATATACACATATATATGTGTATATAAATGTGTGTATATATGTGTGTGTGTATATATGTGTGTGTGTGTATGTATATATGTATGTATACATATTCAGTTGACCCTTGAGCAAACGGGTTTGAACAGCATGGGTCCATTTACATGCAGATTTTTTTCAGTAAATAGGTACTACATTACCACTTGATCTGCAGTTGGTTGCATCAACAGATGTGGAGGGTCAACTGTGAAGTTATTTTTGGATATTCCACTGTGCTGGGATCGGCATCCCTAACCCCTGAGTTGTTCAAGGTTCAGCTGTATATATGCGTGTATGTATGTGTGTGTATATATATATGTACATTATTTTTTCTTTTGTATTTTGTTCACTTTAATTCCAGAACATAATCAGCTATTTCTATACTATTCAATAAGCCTTCATAGAAAGAGTCACAAATAGGCTTTAACTCAGTTCTTCAGTTTATTAGCCCATATGTAGAGGTGTTAATAGAATAAGCTATACTAAATTGATTCACTTGCATTAAGACAGGCATTTAAAATATGTGTGTTTTTTTTTCCGGCATGAGGAGCACACTGTAGGCAAGCAGGGGTTGGAAACAAGAGGAACCATAAGAAGGATATTCAGCTGTAATCCACGTGGAAGATGTTGATAGCTTGGATGAAGATGGAAGTGGCAAAAATAAGTGGTTGAATTCTAGATAGATTCTGAAGTCACAGCTGCCAGGATATAGACTGTGAGAGAAGAGAGGAGCAAAAATTTATTTAAAAGTTTTTACGTGACCAACTGGGAAAATCAAATTGCTGAAATTCTTCATGAAGAATAAGTGGGGTGAGACTGGGTACCAAGAAGTCACTGTTGGATATGTTTAGAGATTCCTACAATGCTTCCAGGTGCAGACATTGAGTCAGAAATTGGATACATGGTTGTTAAAAATGCAGCATTCCAAAGCCAAAGTAGCAGAGATTCAGGACAAAGGCTCCCCCTGGCAATGAAGAATGTATACTTTTATGGAATATCTCTAAGACCTAAGAACAGCTGTAGGTTGCCGGGCAGGGAAACCTAGCAGCAAAAGAGAGGAATCTCATATTTAGGAAATAGTTAAATGACCTGTTCACACAGAATGGTAACGTCAAGATCAAGGCTTAGATCTGATGAGTTTGGCAGCCTGTTCTTACCCACTAGAGTGGAGTACCTCATAAAATGTAGCTTGTTTTTTCTAACATTTCTCCAATGAAGAGTTCTGCCCTCTTTTTCAAACCATTTAATAATTACTTTGAACACATATGCACACCTGATCCATCATACTTTTTTTACTTTGTGACATCATGGATCCACCAAACATTCAGTACCGTTTTTGAAAGGTTTTCCTTTCTCCCTGTATTCAACCAGTATTCCAGATTCCCTATCCAACATAAACACACAAGTAAATGTTTTGGGTTTTTTCCCAGTGCAATTTACTGACTCATGTCCCCCCAAAGTCATATGTTGAAGCCCTGATCCCTGTGATGGTGCTTGGAGATGAGTCATTTGGGAGATGTGGTTTAGATGAGGTCATGAGGGTGGGACCCTCATGATGGGACCAGTGCCCTTATAAAAAGAGCCACCAGAGGGCTTATTCCCCCTCTGTCTCTCTGTCATGTTTGAACACAGTGGAGAAAGCAGCTACCTTCAAGCCAGGAAGAGAGGTCTCACCAGGTCCTGACTATGCTGGTACCCTGGTCTCAGACTTCTAGCATCCAAAACTGTGAGAAAATAAATTTCTGTTGTTTAAGCCCCCCAGTCTATAGTATTTTGTAAAAGCAAATGAGCTGACTAACACTCCCAGGAAATTGCATGGAGTGCTTTGAATGCTCATCTAGGTACTATGCTATGCCCTGGATTTAATTTTCCATATGTATAAAGCAGCTAGAAGTTTACAAAGCACTTTCTACATCTTTTCTTTGCTTATTTGATGATGACAACAACCCAGGGCAATGGACCGTGGATCATGGATGTCTTAGTAGAAAAAGAACACACCTGTCCCTAGTCTCAAACTTGGTAAGTGGTGGAGGTGGATGGGAATGAAATGCTGCTTTTTGGTTTCAAGCCTTATGCTCTTTCCGTGATTACAGGACCAAGGCATCATTGCCACCTGCCCATTAAGCAGTGGTTTGAGAGAGAGGTAGCAAGCACAGTGGTTAATAGCACAGCCTGTGGAGCCAGACCCTGGGTTTAAATCCTGCTTCTACTTCTTTCTATATTTACGATTTGCAGCAAGTTGTTAAAGCTTCTGTGTCTCAGTTTTCTTCTTTTGAAAAATGGAATAATGATACCATGTGGATTTTGAGGATTAAATGAGTTAATTCACATAGAACATCTCAAACAGTGCTTAGTACATGGAAAGTACCCTATAAACATTAGCAATAATTATTATTTTTTCTTTCGATGCATTTCTGAAAGCTGTGTGTAGTGCCCTTACCATGTCCTTAGTACCAAAAAGCAAGAAATGACTGTTAAACTTCCCCTTTCTCATCTATTGTTTTATTCCATGCTGACAGTTACATATGGTATTTATCATCCTCTATTTTATTATAACTCCAAAGGTTAATTCTCTGTAATTCCTATTATGTCCAGGCTGAGAGATAATAGTAATCAATTATGGTCTCCTGTAATCATCCTCATTATGGACTCCTTGGTAAAAAACAACTAATATCTCCCTCTCAACCTTTGCCCTCTTTCTCTCTCTGGATACATTTTTCTATTGCTTACCATTTAATCATCATAAAATAAATCCTTCTCTCATTAAAAAACAAATTTATCTCCCTTAGAGATCATTATTTACTATTAGTAACTTTCCACTAATGAAGCCAGTCCTTCCTCTGGTTTGCTTTTACCTGCCTATTTTATTCTGTGGAATCTTTTCATAAAAATGGAAATCTTTTTCTTTTATTCTCATCTTTCAGTTGAGCAACATGTTTTGTTTGTGTTATCTGCAGCATGCTAAAGTTAGAATCTAATTATGAAACCAACCTTTTTATACTATTTTTACCCCAATCATTTTCCAAGTGTGCCACGTTAGAAACTGTTGACGGAAGATGGAACAAGGCAGAGTCCTGTTTATAACTTTAATACGCATGGCTCAGTGGAATTGCGTTTTAGCAATAGTTTGTCACATTGTAATGCAAAAGCAATGTAAGACTCAAAATGGACAGCAAATAACTTTAATACTGCACCTCAGTATGCTCCTCCTTTGCGACTGTAAACATCAATGGGAGTGTGGTGAGTAAGAACACAGTCTCCAGAGTGAGCCTGCCTGACTGCGTCTGGCATTCCCATGCCCTAGCTTTGTGACCTTCAGCTTCTCTGGGCCTCTCTTTCCTCATCTGGCAGTCCTAAGACCATTAGGAGGATTAAGTGAGTTACATACGTGTTACCAGTCAGGAGATGTTACTGTGCCCTGAAAAACAACCTGAAATCTCTGTGGTTTAGTGCAACAAAGGTTTATTCCTCATTTGTACAAAGTCATTTATGGGATGGGGTGGGCCTCCAGGGCAGCTGACGTCCACGCAGCTGCTCAGCAATCCAGCCTGCTTGAATCCTGTCGCTCGGCCATCTGGACAGGAGAAAGGGAAAGAGAAAGGCGGGAGGACTGGCGTGGGCTTTTTCCTACCACAGCCAAGAAGTGATACGTGCCACTTCAGGCATCTCTGGCTAACTGAAAGAAGCTCGAAAATGAGGAGAGGAAAGGAACGTTTGATAAACATCCTTGGTTCTGCCCCAGGATGTAAAACACTTAGGACAATGCTGGCCACAAAATAAAAGCCTAATCCACGCTCACGATTGTTATTATCCACAGGAGAACAGAATATAGTGCTAAGGAGTCAAGAAGCAGGCTGTGACCATTTAGATTTCAGTGAAATGGGACTAGGAAATGAATTTGCATGTTTAGAGCAAGTGTTGCAGGACAGTTCTGTAAGTCCATCCCAGGGTTCTCATCCTTGTCTGCTGTAAATTAAATTTACCTTTCCCATTTCTGCTACCTACAAGTCTTGTGTCATTAGAACAGCCTTTCAACCTTTCCATACTTCAGTTGTCTCATCTGCAAATTGGAGATAATTGTAGCTCCTTCCTCAGGAGATGGGTATAAATGGATAACTGTCCTGTTGTTTTAGATCACACATATTCACACTCATTTCAGTTGTTATTACTCTATGATGTGCAACTTTGGATATGCTCTTGATATCTTTGTTCTCAGTTTCAGCATCTGTATCTTGAAGGCATGATTGGTATTATCTCTTAAGAATGCCTACAGGGCTTCCCTGGTGGCACAGCGGTTGAGAGTCCGCCTGCCGATGCAGGGGACGCGCGTTCGTGCCCCGGTCCGGGAAGATCCCACATGCCGCGGAGCGGCTGGGCCCGTGAGCCATGGCCGCTGAGCCTGCGCGTCCGGGGCCTGTGCTCCGCAACAGGAGAGGCCACAACAGTGAGAGGCCTGCGTACCGTGGGAAAAAAAAAAAAAAAAAGAATGCCTACATACTCTATGAATTAGTGAGTAAGCACTTTTCTAAATTTGAGAGTCTTCAGGCAGCAGAATCTCTTTCCTACTGTTAGGATTAAACCCACTGGACTCCCAGTCTCAGGCCTTTTCCTTCACACTGAGTCATTCCCCAATACCCAGGATCAAATCTGACTTAAGAAGTGTATTACTACCTCTATTCCAGGTTTCCATTCCATCCCTATTCATGATATTAATTCTGATTACTGTCACCTACCTTTTTCTAAAATTACATCCCTGTATGTCCCACTGTTTCATCATTCAGGTGAAGCATGTTAGGTCTTGAGCACCTTTTAGGAGTGTAGAAGCTGGAACTCAATCCAGCGGCCAGAACCTACTCGTCACTGGTAGCCATCATGATCAGAAATGGTTGCCTGTATGTTTAGACATCTGAAGATCACTACTTTGAAGTCTTGAGAGATATGCTCAGCCAGTTAGTTGAGAGATGCTGACACTTCAGTAACCAACTGATGACCTGCTGTATGTCAGCAGTTGCATATATACTAGAGTTTGCCACGCAGATCCACCAGAGTTAACTGAGGGTATGATCCAGGGCGGCTGTCCAGGCCTTATCTGTCCTGGTCTTCTCCTCATGATAAGACATCCATGCTGTACTGAACGCCAAGGAGTCACGTGCATGGTATCCATCAGAGTATTAGTGACAAAATAATAACATGTCCACTCTCTGCCCTATAATGGGAGGCGTTGGTGCCTGGTAAGCAGGGGGAGTCACCTAAGAGGTAACACATAAAAGCAACATCCAGACATGACCTGTAGAAGTATTTTCTTTTAAGGAGAACTTCCATATGTAGTACATTTAAAAAACATTCAGATTCTAAATCAAACAGAGTTTGGTTCTAACCCTGGCTTTACCACCAACCTTCTAAGCCACCTTAGAGTAGCATTTTGATTCCTTTGGTCCTCTATTTCCCTCTCTATAAAGCGGAAATAATAATATTAATGAGTTATCATAGTTGTGAAAATCAAATGAAATAAATAATATACATGTGTAGCTGAGTGACTTGGGGGAAAACACACAAACTTTCTGTGTCCCAGTTGCCTCATTTGTCAATGGGGGATAATAACAGTGCTTACCGCATAGGATTATTGTGAGGATTAAATGACGTGTATATGCTTAGAAATGTGCCTGATATAAAGGAGGCATTCAGAATGTATTACTTGTTATTAGGTATTACTACGTAAATCACCCAAGTTTCTTTCATAGAACCATGAAAGATGATATGAGTGTTAGGACTCAGGAGCCAGGCTTGGCTCAGGGCAGCTGTTAGGTTGCAGTGAAAAGGAGCCAGGAAACTAGTCACTTCAGGAAACTTTTCATTTGAGTTTAATGATGATAGTTTGAGTTGTACTAGCCAAATCCCTGTGGTTTACTGCTAACAAAGTGAAACCACTGGCAAAATTCTAATAAAACAGAATAAGGATCTGTGAGCTTCTGCCCTCTGCCTGGGTGGTCTTGAATAAGTGCCCACTCTAACCTCAGTGAGCTCACGTTTAATAGAGGGCGTTGGATGAGTTGATTTCAGAATTCTGTGTAGTTCTAAAACTGAATTTCTAACACATACAAGCTCAGGTCTCATTATTTGTCATACATTTTAAGAAAATTTTAAAACCATGGTTTTGAAAATGTTTTAAGTTGTGGAAGATTAACCTAGATCCTTGCAAATTAAATACTTATATGCATAAAAACATGGTAGGTAGAAAAATATAGAGATCTATTTGTTACTTATTATTATCTCAATTTCTATCATGCAGAGGTATTCATGAATTTCACATTTTGGCTTTTCCTATTCTTTTCTATTTTAAATATTTTTCTTTTTTTTAAAATACTCTCTTTTCTCTTTGTGAACTTCCTTTCGCCTTTTTCCTTCTCTCTACATAAAATTGATGCTCTAATATTCAGGCATAAAGCTATATTGCTTGATGAAGGTGGAGAAGAAGAGAAAACAGCAGGACCCCTGATTTACTTCAGTGGGCTATTAGGACGTTTTGAAGTATTATTTGGGTTGCTTCCTGAAAAAGATGGTCTTGGTCAAGTATTACTAACTTTCTGTTTTTCTTTGTGATAATACAGTTCAATCAGACTCTTAGAAAAGGGCTCTGTGCTTATTATTTTGGTTTTTGTCATTGAAAGTTTTTCACATGCTACACAAAGTCCCTGAAAATCTAAAGGGGACAGAGTTAAACATTACATATTTTAAAGCCCGGTAACACAATTATGCTAATGTAATTAAGCTTCATGAATATGGTATGCAAATCAAATTGTCAAGAACTATACCAAATAGAATTGTTCTTAAAGACAGAACAGATTGGTTCTGAAATTCTTATAAGGGCCCCTGTTTCATAAATTCCTAAGCAGAATATCATTTTGTACAATGGAAAAAAAGCTTTGAGCACATCACCATCAATATTTAATTTACACATTTTTCTCCTTGAAAGTGGCATGTTTTGCTGCAAAGAGGAGAAAAATTATATCTGTGTGCAATGGAAAGGTTTAAAGTATCAATGTGTATCAACAGAAAGGGTTTAGATGTTAAACCTTTCCCCAGCTTTATTGAGATATAATTTACAAGTAGTACTGTATAACTCTAAGGTGTACAATGTGATGATTTGACATATGTATGTATTATGAAATGATTACCACACATCCACACAACCGTCACCTCACATAGGTGCCATTTGTGTGTGTGTATGTGTGTGTGCGCACGTGTGCGTACGCACGCGTGTGTGTGTTTATGTGTAGCTGTGTGTGCATGCATGTGTGTGTATCTGTGTGCGTGCGTGCGTGTGTGTGGTAAGAAGTTTTAAGATTTACTCTCTTGGCAACTTACAAGTATACTATGTAATGTTCTTAACTGTACTCACCATGCTGTGCGTTACATACCCAGAATTTATTCATCTTGTAACAGGAAGTTTGTGCCTTTTGACCACTCTCACCCATTCCCCCCCGCCCCACCCCGGCCTCTGGCAATGACTAATCTGTTCTCTGTTTCTATGACTTTGTTGTTTTTTTTTTTTAGATTTCACATATAAGTGGAATCATACAGGATTTGTCTTTCTCCGTCGGACTTATTTCACTTAGCAAAACACCCTCAAGTTTCATCCATGTTGTTACAAATGGCAGGATTTCCTTATTTATTTTATGTCTGAATCATATCCCATTACATATACACCACATTTTCTCTATCCGTCCATCTGTTGATGGACACTTAGGTTGTTCCTATGTTTTGACTATTGTAAACAAAGCTGCTATGATCATGGGGGTGCAGACATCTCTTGGAGATTTCATTTCCTTTGGATATACATGCAGAAGTAGGATTGCTGGATCATATGGTAGTTCTATTTTAAATTGAGGAATTTCCACACTGTTTTCCATAGTGGCTACACCAATTTACATTCCCACCAACAGTACAGAAGGGTTCCCTTTTCTCCATATCCTCCACAGCACTTGCTAGCTCCTGTCTTTCTGATAATAGCCATTCTGACAGGTGTTATATCTTAAATGTAAACAGTCTTTTCATCAATTGGAACATGACCTGGTACACTGTGCTTCATGAAAAAAAACAGCTTCAACAGCGATGTTTTATGTGGAGTTGATTTCTACTCTATAAATATCATAACAGAAAAGCAGCCTTGAGCCATCAGAGTGACCTGAAATCCTTCAGCAGTTATTTATTTTATTTATTTATTTTTTTTGCGGTACGCGGGCCTCTCACTGTTGCGGCCTCTCCCGTTGCGGAGCACAGGCTCCGGACGCGCAGGCTCAGCAGCCATGGCTCACGGGCCCAGCCGCTCCGCTGGGATCTTCCCGGACCGAGGCACGAACCCACATCCCCTGCACCGGCAGGCGGACTCTCAACCACTGCGCCACCAGGGAAGCCCCCAGCAGTTATTATACGATGGCTATGAGGAGCCATTTGGAAGACTCAGTGAGGAGGAGGGTGACAACAACCTGGATTGTTTTCTGTACCCTGGGCCTTCTTGCCTCTCATGTTGACCCAGCCCTGATGTCTGGCTGGTTGCTGTGACCCCTTCTTTGTTCATCACTCCTTGGACCTTCCATTGTCTAAGCCTCCAGAGATTTAGCTCAGAACAGAATCACGGAGGAAATCAATAACAAAAAAAAGGAAAGAAAGAAAAGAGTTGTTTTGTTTGTGATCTTCTCAATTTTGTGGTTATAAAGTTAACTTCAGCTGATTTCAGAAAAATGAGAAATAGAAAACCGGAACAAAGAAAAAACCCTCCAAAATCCTATAACCCTATTACCGAGAAATTATCTTTGATATCATTTTAGTGTTCTGTCCAAAACTTGTTGTTACTTTTTTAGTGTAATGCATACATTTCTGGTTTTTGCAGTTTAGCATTTTGCTTTTTTTAAAACTGAAAATCATATCCTATGTATTTTCCTATGTTATTCGACATTGTTTTTTACATCAGCATACTATTCCGCCATGTGGGTATCACTTGGTTTGTGTAATGCTCCCCCATTATTGGAAGAGAGTCTGAGGGCAGTGGCAAACTGCTCCTAGGCTTCAACTTTGTATGTGGAAAAGACTAAAGGAGGCAAATGAAAAATCAGTCTCCTCTCGTCTTTTTAAATTTTTTTCTCGATCAAAGTGGAATATTCCGTGAGATGACCACATCTAGAAAGTTTAAAAGTAAAAGCAGTTCTTTAGGCCCCCCAAATTAGATTATACTGTGTACAACCTATGCTTTCTACTAATGTTTAACAAAATTACGGCTTTTATTTTGAGAAGAATGAAACTCATTATTGATAATATTATCTGCTCAACTACAAACAATGATTGATTGATGGCAGTGGGTGGTGTTTGAATTAGTTGCTCTACATCAGCTTAATTAAATAAATGGGTGTACTGGCACAGAGCTTATGTCGATTCATTTCCACCAGAGGATCATTGGGTTGACATCTCTCCCCCAGCCTTCAGTTTTGCAATAAGATCATTTTTAAGATGAGTCACACACTGGCTAGGGGGTCTGTATCCATTCACAACTGCCTGGCCTTTGCTGAGAAGACAATATCTTCTTTGCAATGTAGCATCTCTTTTGTCCACAAAGTCCCAGAGGTCTTCCTTCAGTGATTTCTATTAAAACTTTAATTTTCATTTCCTCTAGACTATTTGTGGCTGATAATCAAAGGGTAGTTTCCTTTCCGAAGGGTCTAGTATAATACTAACAGCCTTAAATTCTACCAGTGTTATTGTAAGCATTATTCCCACATTGTGAAGGATGCGAGAGGCAGGTGGCGTGAGGGATTTTGTCCTTCTTCCTAGGCATGAGATCTCCAGGCCTGATTTCTCTCCTGACCTCCTGTCTTATATAGCCAACACTCTGCAGCTGCCCATTTTCTCTGGGTTGGCCCCCTGAAGCCTAAAAGCCAGCTACCCCA
Source organism: Pseudorca crassidens (assembly GCF_039906515.1). Taxonomy (NCBI): domain Eukaryota; kingdom Metazoa; phylum Chordata; class Mammalia; order Artiodactyla; family Delphinidae; genus Pseudorca; species Pseudorca crassidens. The sequence goes on along the minus strand of NC_090302.1, from coordinate 73,892,695 downwards.
AACTGAAATGTTTCATCATTGCCACTTAAATCAATTCTTGATAATTTTTTTTTTCTCTATTTCACTGGTTGGCTTCACCATCTTATCAGTCACCCAGGCCAGCAAGCTGGGAGTCACATAGGTTCCTCTAACCTCCTCACTCCTTGCACTTAATCAGTTGGAAAGTCCTGACATTTCAATCCCTATGTGTGTCTCAAGTCTGCCCTCTCCTCTGAATGCTCTATTTCAGGCTTGTCTCATCACTTGATTGCATTATCTTAACAGGCTCCTAACTACTTTCCATATTTCCAGACTTCCCCACTTTAAACCAGTAGTTCCACAATGACTTGACAAAAAGAAAATCTCATTTCTCAGGATAAAACTCTTCACTCCTGGGCACCATCTGTGTCATTTTTTTCCAAAGAGTGGTCTGCTCACCACCTGCTTAGTAATTGCTTGAGGAGGGCATTGTTAAAAATGTAGATTCCTGTAGCAAAGGCTTTAGAATCAGAGTCTAGGGGAAGCAGAGTCCAGGGATCTGGATCACAAGCAAGCTCTCAAGGTGACTTTATGTGCTCAAAGCTTATGAATCACTCACCCATCTCTAGAGTAAAACTCAAGTTCTTGCTCAGGACTGGTTCTGCCTAACCCTTTAGACCCTTTCAGCCTCATGCCTTCTGCCTTATAAGAGAGAACAGCTTTCTGCATCCCCACAGATCACTGGCTGGCTCACATATGCTTGCCTTTGCTCAGCTTTTCCTCAGGAAAATACCCTTTCACGGTACCTTGGTCTAACTAATCATGACACAGGCAGCCATGGTGTTCTCCTCTAACGTGGACATTCAGGATGTGGTGCTCAGACCCACAGCTTCTACTTACATGGGAGCTTGTTAGAAATATGGACTCGGGTCCCACCCCAGACATACAGAATAAGAATCTGTAAATTGACAATTCTCAGGTGATCTGTATCTACAATTTCCTTTAAGAAGCCCTGCTTTGGAAAAAGTTACTAGAACTCTCCAGTTGGACAAAGCTGTAAGTTTTACAGAGCACTCTGAGTACACTGTGTATGCACATCTGTCCCTCCCACTAGACTGTGGGCTCCTAGAGGGCAAGAAACCTTCCTTATTACCTCTATACTTTCAGTCCCTGTTATTGTCCCTGGCACATGGAGCGGCTCAACAAATGTCTGTTTATTTAAACTGAACTGACCTGCGGATCAGCCTGGAACTAAAAAGTTGGATCCCTGATGCAATGTCCTTTTACACAGATTGGATGCTCTCGCTTTTGGCTGAGCTGATGCTGTTTTCGCCTCCTCTTTCTAAATTCACAGATGGTCTAGAGCATTTGCTCACACAGAGTGGATTGCTGCCCGATGTGGATTGCTGTGGGCCAGGCAGCTGGACTTCCCTGTTCGTTACCAGCCAGGCCCTGCTGACTGAAACTTCCTTTAGGGACTGCATATTTGTTTCTCCTTCCAGGAGGAGCCTCATTTGAGTTCAGGGCTGTGTGTGTGTGGTCGGTGGGGGCGCTTCTTGGTTATCAGGATATTGTTTATCTTCAGACACATGTTGGTTACTAAAGTTGCTTATACCGTTTTCGATTCAAAACTCTTCAGCATGAAACCTCCATGACTTGACTCCAAAACAGCTTTGTAGTCGATTTCCATCTTCTCTTTTCTGTACCATTAGAGTGCAAACTGCATAAAAGCAGAGTGGGTCTGTTTTTGTGATCATTTAGCATGGTGCCTGGCAGATTGTGTGGAATGAATGAATAGATGAATAACATGTATCAAAGTGCCAATATAGGGTACGCTCCCAGGTACTCCTATATAGCCTTATATTCCTCTGTGTGTATGTATTTATTTATTTAAAGTAAGAAAAATCTTCTGGAGATATACTTTAGAAGAATGATTATCATTCTTTAATACCAGTCAGTATATATAATGCTTTTTAATCCAAGAAACACCTTCCTTGATTTAAATTATATCCCCCTCATCCAACCCCTGGCAGCCACTGATCTGTTTACTGTCTCCATAAATTTGCCTTTTCCAGAAAGTCCTATAGTTGGGATTATGCAGTATGTAGTAGCCTTTTCACATTGGCGTCTTTCACTTAGTACTAGGCGTTTTAAGTTTCCTTCATGTCTTTTCATGGCTTGATAGCTCATTAATAAACAACCTCAAATATTAATTAGTTCAGTCATTGATTTAACGTGGTTAGAAGCCCTAAAGAAAAATCACAGAATTCAGATGCTATAATAGCAAGTTTAAGGGACTGGATTTGGTTCACACATACATTTTTTTTTTTTTTTTTTTTTGGCCTTACATAGTTTAGTTTGAAACTGAACATTTAAATGTGTTGGACGGGCATGTACTCTGTAGTTTGCCACAAGACCCAGCATTCCTGATTGTCTCAAATGCAGCCTGCTTATTCCACTGTGTTTTGGACTCTGAAAATATTTAGGTTTGCATCCCATGATGTAGAAGAAACTGCATTGGTTTTGGAATCAGACCACCTATTTTTAATACTGGCTCTGGCATTTACTAGTTTTAAGGTCTCAGGTAAATCACTAATATCGATTTTATATATAAAATAGATATAAGTACCTACCTTCTTAACAGTTATAAGAAATTAATAAATCTATCTTATGTAAGCCACAGGTGACACTTTGACATTCCCCAAATAGTTCCTGAGCTCCTATGATTCCTTTGCCTTTATAGAATATCTAATGTATATGCATGAAAAGTTCTTGCTATCTTTTTCATGAAGGTTTCCTACATCTCCAGAGTCAGAATTCATGAATACTATATCTGTACTCCCAACTTATATAAAATGCCTTGCACAAAATAATATGTAGTACTTGTATATAGAGTTGAAAACAGTATAGTCAAAAGCATGGAACTCAAGAGTCTGAGGTTTTCTGTGGGCTCCATCACTTATTGGCTGTGTGACGTTGACCATCTTAACTAATCTTCATTAGCCTGGGTCCCTTGTCTGTGAAATTGTGAAATGGGGATAGTAATAAAACCTATCTCCTAAAGATGTTGTGAGCATTAAATGAATTAATCCATGTAAAAAACTAACACTTAGGGCTTCCCTGGTGGCGCAGTGGTTGCAAGTCCGCCTGCCGATGCAGGGGACACGGGTTCGTGCCCCGGTTCGGGAAGATCCCACATGCCGTGCAGTGGCTGGGCCTGTGAGCCATGGCCGCTGAGCCTACGCGTCCCGAGCCTGTGCTCCGCAACGGGAGAGTCCACAACGGTGAGAGGCCCGCGTACCGCAAAAAAAAAAAAAAAAAAAAAGCTAACACTTAGGTTTAATATTTTATATGTTCATTTTTATCTTCATATTTTCTTTGTATATGGTTACAAGCTGCCAGATAAGCCATCATTGAGAAACTTGGCACTGCTAACCCTCCCTAATGATTCAGTTTCAGTAGGACTCGTAACTGGTGCTAGAGAAGAATAGTTGTTGAAGGCAAAGCTTTAACTCAAAGACCATAAAAACATTTTTGATAGGGAGTTTAAGATGCAGAAGGTAACTTAACCATCGAGGTATTTTGTCTGCAGTTCATGACAAATAAACCTGTTATGGATAATTTATGTTTAAGCTGTTCATGTCGCACGGAAGAGGGTTCAATTTGCGCAGCACATACTTCTTTATTACCAGATGATTCATTGAAAATCACAATTTGCGATGATCTGCCTAGTGGAAGGGTTGTTGGTCATAAAAACATCATAGAAGAAAATTCAATGATGAATATTATTTATGCCAAAGACATATATTTGTATTAGCTACACACATCCCAATGTGCGTGCATTAAAATTATGATAGCATTGACAATTCAAATGAGACTTGGGGAAGGGTGAGCGTCAGCATTTCTGATAAGCTGTACAAGGTAACAGTTTTTGATACAAAAATGAGTTCAGCAACACATATACCAAAGGATACTTTTCTTAATAACAAAGTGACATTTTCTTAGATACTACTAGTAGCAATACATACATACATACATATATACATACATACATATGTAAATAAATAAAAGGGAGAGGTAAAGGAAAGATGAAGAAGTAAGGGATGATCTATACCAGATATCTCAACTTCCTGAAGGAGTTCCCTGTACTTCCATATACACAGGAAAGTCTGTTAACTCATTCAGGCCCTGTAGGTACCGTTGAGTCCCCTCTAGAAGCAGTGGGCTGAAAAGAGGTGGTAATACTTGCTAAGTAATAGTGTTTACTTTGCAGTTAGATGGCTGGTATAAAATATTCTCTATAGATAAAAATATTTACTTTTTAAACTTTAGCAAAGGCATTTTATTTTGATATGCAGCATTTTCTCCTTGTTAATTTTATTTTTTTATTGTGGTTTAAGAGTTCTTCACACATATGAAAGAAATTAGACCCATCATAACCTGTTCTAATATGCTTAGGTGGGTCCAGATATGGCAGGGGGAGATGGTTTTGTGAGATACAAATATATCCTGATTCACCTGATTCACTCCATATCATATATTCTTTAGTAACCTGTCACTTTGTTTCCTGTTGATACAATCTGAAGTTCTGACAACTTCAGATTATAGGAAGCATTACAGCTTTCTACTAGGTTAATTGTGTGTGTTGTGGTTACATAACAATTTTTATTAATTCATGATGTGATTATAAAAAATACAGAATAACAACAAAACAAAAATATAAATCAACAAAAATATTTATAATATTTAATAATTGCTTCTAGCTGATGTACTAGTTTAAAGCTTGTTACTATTATCTCATTTAATCCTCAGAAAAATCCTGTAAAACAATTCTTTTTCTTTTTTTACAAAGTACACCTTTGTAATAAAACATTAAAAAAATAAGATTTGTTTTATAGGATTTTTTGCAAATAAAAAGGTGCACTTTGTTAAAAAAAAAAGTACAAAAAATATAAAGTGATCATTTGTGGCTTGTGGTAAAGAACACAAGTGAGACCATCAGCCTGGTCCTATTGTTCTCCAACCCTGTCCAGCTGTTCAGAGGTAGAAAAGGGGTAGGTAGAGAGTTGGATTTAACCAGGATTGAGGTTTTTCTAGGCTAGTACTTTGAAGGGAGATGGGTAGGACACTGAGAAAGAGTGCAAGGGAGTGATTATAATGGTAGACAAAGGAATCCAAGCTTTGTAAAGAGGGAAGTGAGGTGATGGGCAGGATCAGGTCGAAGGATTATCAGTCCTAGTGGAGTCAGAGAATTGTTGCCAGGGAAGTGCTAGTGGGAATAAGATGGAAGGTGGCAGGTGGCAGAGAGTAGGATGATTGAAACTGAGATTTCAGAGGTGATACAACGATTGGTTATGACAAAGTGTAGGGTATGACATGGCAGTCTGTGGTGAATGTAAGTTGTAGACCAGGATCCTCGGACATGAGGAGATCAATAGATTTAGAGGCCAGAGAGTTGGTGAGAAAGTCTACCTGAATAGTGAAATCATCATAAGGGTGATAAAAGCTGTAGCAGAGAGAAGGACCATGAGCCAGGTGCTGAAGTCTTCAGTGAATGGGCGGAGTTTACATGGTTGTGACAGAGAAACTGTGGTCTGATGTCACACCTTTTAAAGTTCTGGGGGCTGCAGGGAGGATGGAGAAACCATTGTCCAGAGGAGGCGATGAGGGACAAGGAGGCTTCTGCCTGACCTCTGCTTTCCTGTCATGTTCCTTGTCTGTTTTCATTTCTCTCCGTGAGTGCCTGCTTTCATATATTGCAGTTATGATTTGAAATACGTTCATTCTTTGGAACTCAACTTCTGCCCTTTGGAGAAGTGACTAAATACCTGAACTGAGAGAGCAGAGGTGTGGAAGGAAGGACAGAAGGGACAAAAGCAAGAGATATTTTGAAGAAAGAACCAGCCCAGTCTATCTGATCATTGCATATAGGAGGCAAGGGAAAAGAGGAATGAAAGATGACTGCAGGAGATGAGAGAATATCGAATATCATTACCACTGAAAGAAACAGAGAAATGAGCAGGAGGGCTTGATTTGGAAGCAAGATAATTTTTTCATCTTTGAAAACATATTTTTATTTACAAAAGCAACACATAGTCATTGTGTCTTTGTATTATAACATATAAGGAAATAAAAAGAAAAAATAATTAGAGGTAAAATTTCAGTATACATTTTTCCACCTGTGTGTGTTTCAAAGTATAAATTGGATCAGACGTTACCTAAAATTGCATAACCTGCTCTTTCAACACTTAATATGTTGAAAACCTTACAGGTCATTACATGGTCTGTTACAGTGCCATTTTGAAAAACCACATAGTAGTCCGTTGTGCATATAATTTAATGTACCAACCCTCTCTTTTTGGATATTAAGGTTGTTTCAGTTCTGCTACATTCAATTCTTTTGCAATAGCTATTCTTGTAGCTAAATGTTTGTTCACACTTAAGATTCTTTCTTTTATTCATTTGTTTTCCAAATACAGATTGAGTGCTGAGTGCATGGAATCAAAAATGAATAAGAAACTGTCCTGATCCTCAAGGCTCACACAGTTTAGGGCAGGGAACAGACAAGTAAATAGGCCTAAACTTACAAGGCGAGTGGTAGACTCTAATTCTCTGATTCCCTAGAATATTGTATTGTTTAGATTTTAATTTAAAATTTTATATTCTCAACACTTGGTAACATATGATGATGATTTCTTTAGGTTAGTTTTTAGAAGCAAAGTTGTGATTCAACATTTTAAAGTTTTCAATCCATATTGCCCAGTTGCTCTTGAGAAAGGCTGCACCAGTTGTACTCCCTGTGATGGTACAGCAGAGGCTGCCAACTCTCCTCTGATGCCCATTCTTCCCTTTCTCTCAGGGTGATAGATATCCCCAAGTTGTAGCTGGGCACCCAGCTTTGCAGCTGCAGATTAATTTCCTAGCTTCCCTTGCAGCTAGATATGGCCACATGACTTGTTCTGGCAAGTGGGATGTGTAGGAAAGGATGTGTTTGCAACTCTGGGTCCTTCCCTTATAGACGTGTACTCTGGACATCCTCCTGTTGATTCGCTTGTTGATGGCTGAGAAATGGTGATAACAGGAGCAACTTGGGAGACAGATGCTTGGGATGGCAGAACCAGCACAAACTCTGGGTTGTCTTCTAGACTGTCATGTGAGTGAGAAATAAACTTCTATATTGTTTTTAAAATATATATATATATATAAGGTGAAATTATCTCTACTTCTGCTCTTTGATTTCCCAGAGGTAATTAGAATTAACACTTTGGCATATATACTTCCAGGCGTTTTTTTTTTTTTTTTTTTTTTTTAGCATAGGTATCATTTTGCAAAAGAATATTATATGTTCTGTGTTTTTTTTTCATTTAGCTGTGGATCATGAGCATTTTTTATGCTGGAAATGTATATATCTTATATATCTTCAGTATTATACCAATTTTATAGGCAGAAAACTGATGCTTTGCAAGAATTAATTTTCCAGTGAATGGTGCAGCTGAGATTGCAGCTTGCATCAGCCTGATTCTAGAACCCATGCTCATAACCACTACATAACTGCCTCTTCGAATATATTGTAAATATCTAATTATGGATATTCTGAAAACTAGAAAGCTATTTTTTGAAAGTGTTTATAAATTATTTAAATTTTTCTGCTCTCTTAAATTCAGGGTTATTGATGGCTCAAAATATATAACTTCAGTCTAAATTATTTGTAATGCTGTAATAAGTCTATTAGGGAATGGCACTGAGCTACTTAGGACAAAATGAAATTGCTTTATCCGTCTTAAGAACTGCTTCTTTTTTGGAAAAAAAATATTTTTAACAGCCTATTCTATAACCAAAAGTGGTGGTGTGAAGGGCAATGAGAACATTTTATTTCATGAAATAATTCTACTCCTTCCTTTATGCTTTGTCTGAATGGAATAGACAAGGGATTGACAAGGAAGCCTTTATAGAAGACTTTCATAAGGACTATTAAAATATTCATTCATCCAACAGTATTCATTGGGCACTTTCTATTTTCTAGGCACCAAGCTAGGCTCATACATTTAAACTGAGAACAATAAGGACAAGCCTGGTTCCCAAATTCTATTGGACAATTACATTTTAATGGCAGTAATAGGAGATTTGCTAAAAGCTACTTCCAGCTCATTTTGAATATTTTGGTGTAAATTGCAAGTAAATTAATTGAATACAAACTTTGACTGATATTTAGCACTTTTTCCTCAATTTTGTGTTTTGTCAGGTAGTAAAAGTCTTCAAGGATATCTTACATTAGTAAATAAAGTACATCTTTAAGTAACCTAAACATCTTCTCTTCATTTGTGCCAGTGAGTTGACTAAGGCCCACCGTTAACCTAATACTTGGTGTCACTAAGTGATAAACCTAATTTGGTTATCAGTAGCCCTTTAAGAGAGACTAGTCTTTTCTGGCTTAATTCTGGATCAGAAGGCCAGGGGAGCTTCGTATTATTTTTTGTTTCTCTAAAGTCCCGCTTTGGAAACAAAGTGATTGAGAGGCACATTCTAAGAGGAACTCGTCAGGATGAGCTCAGCCTCTCCTGATGATGATTTGGAAGTTGATGTTATTTTTTTGGGTCAGATTAAGATCTGGCATTTTACCGAGCCAAATCCTCTGTTTAATTACAGAGGTGAGATAATTACCAGGGGAGTAGTTCAGTTAATAATTATAGAAATCCCAATTTAGCAAGAAAAACAGGGTAGAATAAAAGCTGATTTCAGCCAAACTGATTGTCAGAAACAGGAGGTTTTGAAAATTACTTATCCATCGGAATCAAATTGAGTTGCATAATGTCAATGGCAGTGCTATTGTGGAAAATCTTCATTTAAGATGGTGATAGTGATGGAATTAGTGACAGTGGATGTTTTCAGCTATTGGCATTAACTATCATTTAGCTGTGGTAGATCATTAATTCTTAAAAAGATGTATGTTTATTTTACATTTTCTGAATGTGGAATAAGCCTGCTATCTAATGATAATTATAAAAATCCATAAAAGATGCTGCATTCTTACAAACAGGTTAAAGAAATGACAAATTCAGCTAGAGGTGTGGTGTCATAAGAAGAATGAATGAAAATTTATACGATTATGTTTGCCTCTTCATTACACAAAAGGCCTTAATGATTCACTGGACAGTTAAGACACTCTAAATTTTTCTCACCACAGAAATAGCCAACAAATCCAAATGGTTTGAAAAAGGACCAGATTTAGAGAGGGGCAAAAACTCATGCTAAAAAAGAGAAATTTTATGTGCACACTTGGTAGATCATCTTAACTGCCACATCAGCTGAACCTTTGATTTTATACACATACTTTTTAGTGGGATGTCTATGGTAGGCAAGGGATTCTTCCTTTCTTTTGTAGGTATGATCCGTGATTGGTGAGTATTAGGGTGAGATCCTCTTTAGCTTTAAAAAGTATTCTCGATTTAAGTCATATGCAAAGGATTTTAAATTAACTTGCTTGGCATTTAGACTTAAAGGTGAAAACATAACATCGATTACAGGTCTGATTTTCCCCACATTCCCTACCTCAGTAAATGGCATTGCTGTCCACCTAGTACCTGAAGCTAAAAATCTACACAATGTTTTGATTCCCCTTGTCTCTCATACCCCAAATCTAATCTGTCAGCAAGTCTTATTCTTTTTTCTTCCTATTAGGAGAGACTGTGTTCCATGGCCCTGAGCATCCTTACATGTTCTTTTTTGTGCCTAGAATGAAAGGCCCTGACTTCTCTTCACTTGGGCAGTTTCTCAGGGTTGTGTTTGCAGGACGTAACCTTGAGGGATGGTGCAATGTCTCCCTTGGAGATAAAGAGCATCCTTACTCACTGCTTGCTGTAAAAATAATAGATTCCCTAAGCTCAGTGTTCCTTGGCTACAACACAATCCACCGTATGTACAGACATCCATAGGATTTTTTATCTGAAGTTTAAATTTAACTGGAAATCCTGTATTTTTTAATTGAAATTTTTATTTAGATAATTGTACATTCACATTTGTAAAAATGATTCCGAGAAATCCCATGTGTACTTTGCACAGTTTCCCCAAAGGTAATGTTTTGCAAAACAGTAGTACAATATCATAACAAGGATATTGACATTGATACAACCCATTAATGTTATTTGAATTTCCTGAGTTTGGTGTGCATTCATTTGTGTAAGTATGTGTATGTGTGCGTGTTTTTAGTCTTATACAGTTTTACCATATGTATATCCATCATCACAATCAAAGTTCTGAACAGTTCCCTCATTAGAAAGATCTCTTGTGTTGCCCTTTAATAACCATCTAATTGCTATTTCTGTTTAATCTTACATCTTTTGCCATTGGTGAACTCAGTTGTTGTTTCTGGGTTGCTTTGTTTTAGTTTTTGGTTTTTTGATTCATTGACATTTTCTGTATAGAATATCATCTACAAATTGTTAGTTTCATTTCTTCCACTTCATTTCATTCCTGATGTTGGTAATGTACGTCTTCTCTCCTTTTATTTTTGTCAGGCTTGCCAGAGATTTTTCAATTTTATTGACTTTTTTTTTTAAAGCTAACCTCATTTTCTGTGTTGTGTTCCATTTAAATTCCCTTTGTTTTTGCTTTAATCTTTATTTACTTCCTTCTGATTGATTCAGGTTTATTTTGCTCTTATTTTTCTGGTTTCTTGATTCTTGGTTTGAGACATTTTTTCTTTCCTAATGTAAGTTTTGAGACTATGCATTTCTTCCTTAGCACTACTTGACCTGGATCCCACATAGTTTGATAAATTGTATTTTTGTTTTCATTCAGTTCAATGTATTTTTTATTTCTTTTGAGACTTGCTTTTTGACAATGAATTATTCAGAATTTAGGAGTGTACTCTTTAGTTTCCAACTGTTTGGAGATTTTCCTGTTATCTCTCTGTTACTGATTTCTAGTTTGATTCCATTGTGGTCAGAAAACACGTTCTCTGATTTTAATCCTTTTAAATTTGTTGATGTTTGTCTTATAACTCAGAAAATTGTAGAACTTAGTGAATGTTCTATCTACACTTGAAAGAAGAATGTGTATACTGTGTATACTATTATTGGGTAATGTGTTTTATATTATCAATTAGATCTTGTTGGTTGATGGCATTGTTTAGATATTCTATATATCTCTGCTTAATTTTTGTCTAGTAGTTCTAACAGTTATCAAGAGGGGTATTGAAGTCTCCAAAATATTTGTAGATTGTGTATTTCTCCTTTGAGCTCTGTTAGTTTTTCCTTCATATACTCAGAGGCTCCTTTTTTTTTTTTCGGTGCAATACATCTAGAATTCTATCTACTGGATTGATCTTTTTTCACAATGTAATGTTCCTCATCTTTTGTAATTTTCATTGTTCTGAAGTCTACTTAATCAAATATTAATATAGTCACTCCTACTTTTTTTGCAAGTATATATTTTTCTATTTTTTCAGTCTATCTGTGGTATTGAATTTGAAGTGAGTTTCTCATAAACAGCGTATAGTTGAGTCATTTTTATCCACTCTGCCCCTGTCTTTATTTTGGGTGATGTATTTAACTATTTATGTTTAAGATAATTACTGATATGATAGCACTTATATCTGTCATGTTATCATTTGTTACTTCTTATTTCCTCTGGTTCTCATTCCTTTTCCTCTTTTCTTGCCTTCTGTGGGTTACTTGACATTTTTTTTAGATTCCATCTTGATTTATATATAGTGTTTTTGAGTGTATCTCTTTGGATAATTTTTATTATGGTGGCTAATATACAGTATATCCTGTATTACATTTTACCACTTTGAGTGAAGTATGGAAAACTAATTTCCATTTAGAATCCTTTACCTTCCCTGCTTTGAAATATCATTGTCTTGAGTGTCATATGGTATAATAATTTGTATTTTAATCATCAAATGTAACTGACAGAACTCATGAAGAAAATGATAGTCTATTTTATGTATCCACATTTATGCTCTTTCTGTTGTTTCTTTTTTCTTTCTTGTTGTTTCTTTTATCATTTCCTTTGTTAAAAGATGTTCTTTAGCCAATCTTAAAGAATATATCTTCCAACAACCCATTCTCTTAGTTTTCTTTTGTCTGAGGATGTCTTTATTTTCCCTTAATTTCTAAAGGTTAGTTTTCTCAGATATAGAATACACTTTTGACAGTTCCTTTTCTTTTAGCACTTGAAAAATATCAATAATATAAAACTTCCTTCTGGCCTCCATAGTTTCAAGTGAGAAGAATGATGTTATTTGATTAGTGTTTCTTATAGATAAATGAACTGTTTCTCTCTTGCTGCTTTCAGTATATTTTCTTGTCTTTAGTTTTCAAAAGTTTAAATATAATGTGTCTTGGTATAGATTTCTTTGGGCTTATCTTGTTTGGAGTTTGATCATCTTCTTGGATCTGTAGTTTGTGCCTTTCATCACATTTAGGAAGTTTTCAGTCATTAATTCTTTGAATACTCTTTTAGTCCCCTCTCTTCTCTTCTTCTGGGATTCTGATGATATGAATGTTGGATCCTTTGTTACTCTCATACAGATTTCTGAGGCTCTGTTTATTTTTTTAGTCTTTTTTTTTTAAGTGTTTAGATTGTTTGATTCTCTTTATCTGTTCTCCAGTTCACCAATCTACCCTCTTTCATTTCCACTCTACTACTGAGTGCATCCAGCAAATGTTTATTTCTGTTACTGTGTACTTTAGTTCTGTAATATCCATTTGGTTCTATTTTTATGACTACTACTTTTTTTAACTGAGGATTTTCTATTTTTTTTCCACTTGTATCAGAATTTGTAATTCATTCTTGAACCATTTCTGGGACAGCTGCTTTAAAATTCTTGTCAAATAATTGAACCATCTGCTCCATCTCAGTGTTGGTGTCAGTTGATTGTCTTTTTTCATGCAAGGTGTGTTTTTCTTGGTTCTTTTGTATAAGAGGTGATTTTCTATTGTACCTTGGACATTTGTTTATTATGTTAGGAAACTCTGAGGTATATTTAAATCTTTTATTTAAGCTGTTTATTTACCTTGTTTAGTTTTAGCAAGCAGGTCCCAGCCTACTTGTATGTGATTCCAATGAGAGTTTAATTTTAGAGAACTTGCATTATTATTTTGGTCTGCTTTGGTGTCACTGCTGGTCCTTATTGTTGCTGCTTGGAGTGATGGAAGTTGTTTTCCCAGGAAGGGCCCACTGGGGATCTCACTGTGGCAGAGGGGACTCCCAGCCCTATAGGGACATGTGGCTTCTTAGGCCACATGCTTGTTGTGGCTGGGTGCCTCTTGATGATTCTGTCTGCCAGCCTCAGTATCTCTTGAAGGGGGTGGTGTACCCCAGGCTCCCATAGTTCATTGTTGGCTGGGCTGCCAAATCATCCCCCTTACCAGTGGTGTCAGAAAGCCTGATGTCAGAGGAATTCCTTTTCTATCTGTAGAACTAAGGTGCTTTCTGTTGTTTGGAATCCAGGAAATACTGGTCTTGGGTTACCTTCTTCTACTGGGTTGGGGGACTTAAGACATTCTACTACTGTGTTGTTGTTCTAATCTTGGGGTCAAAACCAGTTTGGCTTCTGTTTACCACCTTTCATAGTTCTCTTCTTGTTGTCTCTTGCTCTATTTACAGGGTTTATGGTTGTTCTTAGAGTGGAGGAGGAAAGATAAATGGGTCTACACCATCTTGTCTAGACTGGGATTCTTATTCTTATGTTTTTATTTACTAAATATAGCAACCCTAACTAGGCCACAAGTATTCTGGTAGATAAGTAGTCAATTGCAGTGTATGGCTTTCTGTTTTTGGTTTACTTATGCTTCACGATGAAAGCTGATCCAGTGGACTTAAAAACAATCAAAAGTATAGGACAAGGATCCCCAAGCTATACGCCCCTGCTTGAGGGTCACATTTGCCCCATAGCCTGTTTTGGTATGGCCCTCAAGCTAATAATGCTTTACATTTTTTAAGGATTAAAAAAGAAAAAACAAAGAATATGTGACATACTCCGTATGTGGCCAGAAGGACCTAAACCATTTACTCTCAAACCCTATACAGAAAAGGTTTGCTGACCCCATAGTCTAAGGAAATGAAAAAAAATTTTTAAAAAACACTAAACTGGGATTCAGAACAAGAAGATTTGATTCTTATCTTTGACAGATAAGCTTTGTAACATTGGACAAATCACAAAAATTCCCTGTGCTACGTTTTTCTCTTTAGAAAATAAAGCTTTGGATAAAGTAATTCCTGAAATTCCTCCAGTATGAAGTTTTAAATCAACCTGTCATAAAACTGTTACAGTTGGGTAACTTTCTAAGTGAGGCTTATTTTTATCCCCAAGTTTTTATTTTGAAAAAAAATTCAAATCAGTGAAAAAGATGAACAGATAGTACAGTGAATATCCATACACGTTTCACAAATACTCACCAATGGTTAATATTTTGCCACATGTGTTTTTTCTAATAATTTGTGCATGTATGTGTCTATTTATATATAAATTTTATTTTTAATGAAACATTGAAAGTTTACTGCAATCATCATAACACTTTGCTCCTAAGTATTTACTTTAGTATGTATTGCCTAAGAACAACTTGAAAGGAGGAGGCATCTCTTGAAATCTTGGTGGTATGGAAGGAGGAGAAAGCAAGAGTGTAAATTTATGTTTCTATAGAAATGAAGGAGAGTAAAACTGGAATGAATACAGAACAAAATCCAAAGGAAATTGCTAGAACTAACAGTGGAATCTGTATACTGAAAGTGACAAGATATCAGACACAAGGGAAAACTGACATAGAAGCAACATCTCCAAGACATATCCTAGTTGAGCAATTAGACTTTAAAGATTAAGAAGAAAGCCTCAGTACTCTTGGTCAGAAATACTAAGTTCATTACAAAGTAAAGAAAACCCTGTCATTACCAAATTTCTCAATAGCAATATACAGACCAAAACAGTAGTACAGCAACATTTTTTAAAAATCAAGCAATAGAAGTATGAGACAATTTTATATTCAGTCAGGCTACCTATCAGGTATCGAAACGATAAAGAAGAAAACAGTTTTAAATATGCATGGAATTGGAGTTGGTATATTAGTTATTTACTTTTTTATTTTACATTGTTTTTTGGTGGAAGAGGTTTTAAAAGCCTTGGAGAGGAGGGAAAAGACACTAATTATTTTGAGTATTTATTGTAAGGTGGTTGTACATAACTTTGAATTAGGTCTAATTACCTTTATTTTACAATGAAGAAACTGATACTCAAATTGACTACTGTGACTCAGTGAGTATCTATCAAAGCCAGGTTCAAACCCTATTTTCCTTCACTGTAAAACTCTGATCTTTCTTCTATGTCATGCTCACTGTGGATTCTTCATACTTGTTGCTGCTCTATAAATGCAACTATAGTTTTGTTTTGTTGTTGTTGTTTTAATTAAAAGAGAGAAATAATACCCCTCACTACTCTATTTAACACTTTAGCTCGTGAAGCTATTCATTCTCTTGCTCAGCTGACAAGTAGTTTGAGCTCCAAACACTATAAATAACATAGTGATTTAATTAAAGGCTTGAAAACAATCAGTTTGAGAATGTGATGGTTTTACATGCTCAAATTTCCTCCCCCAGAACCAATTACATCTAATAATAAAGACAAGAACTGAAAATCCTAAAATTTAGCTTTTCAAATAGTCACTGAGTCTGTTTTTGAATACATGGAAAATAAGCAACACTTTTGATACAAGTACTATCCCCAAGAGGAAATTAGCAGAGCATATTAGATTACAAATTTTAATAAACTGGTATTAGTATTATCACTTTCAAGCAGAGGAAAAGGAGATCATTTTGTTCTATTTCTGTCTTATC
The DNA here is from genome assembly GCF_039906515.1 of Pseudorca crassidens. Lineage (NCBI taxonomy): Eukaryota > Metazoa > Chordata > Mammalia > Artiodactyla > Delphinidae > Pseudorca > Pseudorca crassidens. Next base: position 73,876,906 of record NC_090302.1, on the reverse strand, counting down.
AGCTTCTGTGACAAACCCTTCAAGTATTTACTGCCCATACTAATTAGTTTATAGCCTACCAGCCATGTGTCTACACAGAAGACAACAGAGCCTATTCAAAAATGCTCCCTCCTTCTCATAAAAGGCAAAAAAAACAAAAAACAAAAAAAACCCACCCAATTCTTATTCAACGTAGATGCTAATGCAGAGAAACTGCTAGTATCTGGCTTCTAGAAGATGAGAAAAATATATTACCGAATTAAATCCCACACATTGTTCGAAAGTCGGTATAAGATTTGTATATAACTTCAGAGTTTCTAAAACACAGCCTTACCTTACTAATCAAATAAGTGGGGGATAAAATCTCTAAGAGAATTAGAAGGCTTCAAAATGTCCCAGTCAGCTGCAGCCTTTGTACCAGTGATACCATAGCAGGACCTAGCCTGGTCAATATATATTTTTAGCTGAACTGCCATTTCCATTACTGGAACGATTTTTTTTAGCAGTTTATAACTAGGACATTTTCATTCTCACCATCCTGAAACTTGATAGACATTGTCAGACCAAATGTACTTTGAAGAATACAACAGATCTACTTTGGCTCTTAGGCAGTTTTAAAATATAACAGTTGCTAGGTCATTTACCAGACCTCCTAAAACAAAGGACACATTTTAAGATGATTTGGGTAATTCTTCTTCTCTTTTAATATTAATTATACTATGTATTACATCACTTTCTCCTTGGATTTTGGCAAAACATCAAACTCACCTTATAAGGATGAGAGAATTTGTTAGGAGTTTGCGATGCCAGCTTCATAGGTTTGTTGTAAGACTGTCAGGAGATGACATAGGTCAGGTGCCCAGAACAGGGTCCGGCAGATTGCAGCCACTCCATTCATATGAGTTTATCTTTGCCTCTGAAAAATGGAATGCCATTGCTTTGGGTTATTAAAACAAAGTAAAAGGCAATACAGCAAACCAGTATTTCAAAGGAATTCACACTTAATGTGAAGGATAGTGCTTGGTAAAGTTACTCTCACATTTTACTTAAACTAGATAAAATATAGGAGCAATCTGAGGAGGAGAAGCAAATGCTAATGGACCGGACACTAACTTTTAGCCATTCCTTTAGTAAAATTACTAATTTTTTTATTAATAAGTAATAAAATTACTAAAGTTACTCAGTATGGTTTGCTTCCTGTGAAATAACTGTCGAAAGTTAGTGAATAGCTAACTAAAGCAATCACGTGGAAAACAATGTGCAATAAAAAGGAACCAGAATCTCCTAAAATGTAAATTTCTGGACTGCTTTGGGAAATTTGGATTAACTCTTTCCCCACAGTATGATATAGCTCTACTTGATACAGTATCAAAGTAATAGATAGCGTTCTGCCCAATCATGGTGTATGCAGCTTTGTAGAGGTGCCAGTCTAGAAGCAATAAATAGCACAGGCTCAGGTGGAACCTCGTCCAGTGTTCTTAGACTAATTCACAGGATAATTGAGACCAGTTTTAATTTTTTTTTACTAGACATAGAAAGGATATTACATGATTTTTCTGGGGTCTCTGACCATGATGAAAAGTAAAGACAATATGACCTTTTTAGAATTGATTGCTACTGCTTAAATTCTGTCTTATGACGGCAAAAGGCAAATTTATTGATTTTTTTCCTTTAGTGGAAAATCAGGAAATTTAATAATCTGCAATGAATTACCCCATTACTAATGTAGAATTAACCAGAGTTGATTCTATCCTTGGATACCAAAGAGGACCCAGCATGAGCTCATTTGCTATGACGGTGCCTGTCATTTCACAAATTAAAGTGGAAAATTGAGGCAACAAGTCTTGTAATATAAACTGATGGATACCTGTTCTTACCTCAGTTTATTTGGCTATTTTAAAGCAAAAGATTAAACTCTAAACATGTTATGGTTGTTAGTGATTCTTTCCTTCTAATTAGAATTTTGTAGTGGGCAAGGGGATAAATGAGACTGTAACGTGAGCTGTCATAATTCTCTGTAAATAAGAAGATATTAAGATAATCTCCTAAAGTAAGAGTAAATAGATCAATGAATTCAGTGTTTTTCCTATATACTACCAAGCAGGTGATAATGATTGATGGCTGAACCGAAAGTCAAGTAGTAATGTTGGTAGCCTGTAGCCATAGCCATAGATGAATGGTATAAATTCTGTCGAGATCAGAAGACTGAACTGGAAAACCTTTGAAGGATCAGATCATTTCTACCCCAACCATGGAAGGATCAGCTAATGGTGAGAATATACCAAAATTAAGTAGATAATGGTTGAGTGAGGAAACAGAAAAAGGAGTCTCATAAATATACTTAATTCTAAAAATGCATAAATATCCTCTTAAAACCACTGTTATGTCTTTGTATTTTTAAAAACATAGTAGACTATTGGGCTTCCCTGGTGGCACAGTGGTTGAGAGTCGGCCTGCCGATGCAGGGGACACGGGTTCGTGCCCCGGTCCGGGAAGATCCCACATGCCGCGGAGCGGCTGGGCCTGTGAGCCATGGCCGCTGAGCCTGCGCATCCGGAGCCTGTGCTCTGCAATGGGAGAGGCCACAGCAGTGAGAGGCCCACGTACCGCAAAAAAACAAAACAAAACAAAAACCATAGTAGGTCTTTCTGTAAAGATTACTTCTATGCAGCGTCATGAAAATTTTTTTTAAGTTTCATATTTAAATAAAACCTACAAATTCAGTTCATGAATTTATAGTGATGGCCAAATTTTCTCAGTTCCTCTTCAGAAATTTAGATCAGCCCTAAGAAGTTCTTAAAAGAGCATTGAAGAGACATTTAGACATCAGATAACTCATTTGGAATCTGGTATCCTTTTTAACACACAGACCAACTCTGGCAGTTGAGAATGTGATTTTTTAAAAATTTTCCTGGCCTCCTGTTTGTTTATTTTCCTTTGTTGGGTCTGTGAATATTTTAGTGAGGATTCACTTTAAAAGTAATCTCGGTCCTTGTTGTTGCTTTGCAATGTTTGAGAAAATGACTAGAGGAGCTTTAATGCTGTCTTGTTCATCATTGTGAATCAGATAAAAGATTAAAAACAATACCTAGAGCGCAGCTCTCAACTTGGGCTTCTGTCTGTTGAATTTTAATTCCATGGTAAGATTCTTGTTCAGACAGAAGGTAAATAAATAAGTCCATAAATTCCACTGATTTCAGCAGACTCTGTCACGGGGGATGCATTATTTTTAAGCCAAAGTATCATCAGTGTTTTACATGATTCCATCAGAGAGATTCCTTTCCAAGGCTAGTACCACCTGCTTACCATACAAAGGCTTTGAACATTAATGGGGGAAGGAAACAGAAGTTGGTGAGCAGGCTTCACAGACCACTGGTTGGTAAGGATATGACACATGACAAAGCACAATTTATCTTCTTGGGCCTTTCAGACATTTTAGCAGGTACCACTGGTCTCCACTTGCCCCTCTTCTATTTTGTCTTCTACTTTGGGAGACAAAATAGTGGTTGTTAGGATTGAAATGCAGGCCATGGAATGTGGAAACTTAGGCAGGCTTTTGTCTGCAAGTGCCAGTAGTTTTGCCTCTAGAAGTGTGTCAGAATTCCTGAAGTGACTGTATTTACGCTTCACCTGGCTGGGGAGGAAGGGAGTGTGGCACTAACACCTGTCAAGGAAATTACAGGTGCAAGCAATTATTGGGCTTGGCGGTATTAAGGAGAAACAATTATACACATTTTCAGTCTAATTTGATGAGAGCCTCAGGTTCCTGGAGCCTTGCCCGGCCAATTGCCTAAGTTGTAAAAACTGAGTCACCTGGCTTTTCAGAGTTAAGACACTCTGGTTTTAAGCCTGTTGATTGGCTCACTGCAAAAGGAATGCAAAGAATGTGGCCTTTTTAGAAGTATGTTTCATAGAATTTGCTACAAAAACTTAAATTTAAAATAGTACTGTAGCAGGTTTATAGCCTTTATTCTGGTTTGCACTCTCAAAATTTGTTTATGTATTCAAGATTTATGTATTTGAACAGCCTACAAATATTTGCCGAGTATGTCCTCTCAGATGTCACAGACACAACTACGAGTAAAAGAAACATGACCCCTTTTCTCTTAGACCTTACAGTCTAGAAAGGACCACATGTGTATACCAATGATATGTGTGATAAAAGTCATGAAGGATGTCGTGGAATTATGCCACTGGGGATACAGTTTGATTTTGGGGAGTAGTATCAGAGAAATTTTCTCTGAAGTAGTGACTTTTAAGGTGAAGATTAAGAAATGAGTTGGCCAGATGAAGAGTGATAAAGAGTATTTCATGCATAAGCAAGACCATGTACAAAGGCCCCTAGATAAGGAGTGAGTTGCGGAGCAAATCAAAATGAAAGAGGGGCTCAACAAGAAGCTCGAGATGAGAGCAGAGGCCAGCTTGCCTAGGACTTTGTAGGCCAGAATAAGGAGCTGGGCTTGAGTCTAAGGTAATGAGTAACTGCTGGGAGATTTGAGCATGGCCCTTTTAAGAGCTGGTTGATGCATTAACAGAGCATCTGACCACCCATTGGATACCAGTCATTATGCTGGTAATTGGGGTAAGGTGAATGTGAGATGGTCCCTGTCTTCAAGGAACTCACCACTTTAAATGGGAAACAGATCAGAAAATCTCTCATTACAATGAGAGGATTTAGGTTTGCATAAAGGCATGAACCAAGTGCTATGGGAGATCAGAGAAGAATCTCAGAAAAGAGTCTTTAACTCAGCCTTTGAGTGGGTATCAGAATGTGCCCAAGGGAGATGGTATTTGATTCTGGGACAACTTGTAGAAGTTAGTTACATGGACCAAGGGTAAGAAGGGCCTTCCAGACAAAGAGAAAAGCATGCCCAGTGACCTGTTTGGCACACTTGGAGAATTGCCTGTAGATTAGAATAGCTGGAGAAAGGGTATGAGTAGGAGTGAGGCAGGAAGTGTGGCTGGAGAAGTTTATGTAACATACCTTTGCCCTGTTAAGGAAAGAGAGAGATTAAGGGATTTGTGTGTTGTATCACCTTTCAATTTTAGAAAATTTCAAATTTCTCCTCTGCAGAGAAAAAGAGCCATTAAGTAGGCCAGCTTTCAGTAACAGAAGTTACTGTCTAAGACCATTTCTGTCACTTTTCAGAAGTCTACAGAAATTTATACCTATTCAACAAAATGTTCATTTATGCTTCAGAAAAGAGAACAGTGGAATATACTGATACATCTTAAGGTGATCTCTTTTTCATTGTGGATCTGAGTTCTGCATCAACCTGAAAAATGGAATAAATTTTCAAAAGGACATCAAATACTCAATACAGAGGAAGAAGAAGATCCCTATTTATCATGTTCCTGCAATCACCACTGAGTGATGTATTGTGATTACACCTTTTTTTTTAATTGGCAGGCTTCTGGGATGCTATAGGAATTGGTGACAAGATGATGGATCAGCTTCTCCATATTGGCTGGTTGATCCAGCAAACCTAAAGCATATATTGACATTTGTCATTCAACATTGGAGTCCTACAGACTTCTCTGCTGATTAGTCAAATACTTCACCTCCCTTTGATTAATGTTTTAAGAGCAGAGCCTCACAGAGATGCTCAAGGGAGCAAAGTTTTACAATATAATGGAAAAGAAAGGTTACCTAGTACCAGTTGAATGAGAAGAAGTAAGCATGGGGGGAAAGGAAGAAATCAATGACAATGTTTGAACAGCTTAACCCTGTTGGCCCTTGCATGTTAATAGATTATTTATGCATCAGTTTGCCAGTGAGAAGAAATTAGTATGATTAGCATTTTCTGTTTATTGACTGCGCATCACAAATTGGGAAAATGTTTACATGTATTTTTGTTTATTACCTTGAAAAATCATTGACAAGAAAGGTCAGGAGAAGAACTCATCCTCTCATATAAACTCAAAGAATTTTATCCTAAAGAAAAAAAAAAAGGGCAAATGAACAGAAATATATTTCGCATTGTGCTGTGAAAAAAAAGGAAACTATTTTATTTCCAGAGAAAGGCCTTTTGAAATAGGTGGTTAAAGAAGGAGCTTTGAAATTTGACATGAGTCTAATCTCATTCTTTAGTTAATAGTCAAGGATTTTCAAAGAGTCTTTATGATGTTTGCGGAAAATTTTCACCTCTTCTGTGGCTCCCCCAACCCTGATCATTTCGAAGTTTCTTTTACCATACAACTTCAATCATGCCCTGTTTTGGAAGAGAGCTGCAAGCTAATCCCATAATAAAGACAGTGAAACAGAGAAGAATCCAGAAAGGGTTTAGATTTCTACCTTAAAAATTCACAGATATTAGGTTAGGTATTATTTAGGGAAAATGAATGTTGGTGTCTAAGTCTTATGAATAACAAATCCACAAAGAAATCTGCTGTATTTAGCAACCATAGGAGCAGGGACCAAATGTAGGATCCCAGACCTGGGATAGATTTCCAGTTGTCCTGTCTTGGTTTTTGGCAAACTAAAAATGTAGACTCTGGAGAAAGACAGATTTGGATTTGAATCTCAAGTACCTTAATTTCCTGTAAGTAACCTTGGGCAAGACATATAGTCTCTAGGATGCTTTGATTTTCTAAGTTTTAAAAAATCTCTCTCTCTCTCTCTCTCTCTCTCACTCTTCTCCTTCCTTCCTCCTCCTCCCTCCATCTACCTACTTATCTACCTATCTATCTAAACACACATTAATTGTCCTTCTCTTCACCTTTACATCAACCTGGCCCGCCTATTGATTGTTTTAATGAGACTGGTAGAGAAAAGAAGGATCATAATACTTCCTGTTGTTGCTAATTAAGCCTCCAACTTGCAAGGAATATGGTGATATTCTTTACTCTTACTGAAACAATCAGTGAATTCAGGACAGGATTATGCATTTGGAAGTCACATTGTTGAACAATCAATGTTTATTATTCACGTGATTGAATAAAGACAGTTTTACCTTCTAGGAAAATATTTAGGGAGAGTTTCTTGTGATATAAAATCACATTTTCTTCTTAGGAAGGAATCAAAGAACGATCTCCTCTATTTTTAGGATATGCTCTTCTGAAATCTAGTTCTGATCATCAGATTGAATGCAAATGTTTGAAATCTAGTTCTCTGAAGTTAAAGAAGATACTGCCAAAACAAAAATTATGCTGAAAGACCAAAGAAAAATCAATATGAAAAAGGTTTATACATAGATTTCATTCTTGCAAACATCCTGGAAAAAGCCCTAAAATCAGTTGTATCTAGTTATATTTAAATGTAATTTTCATGTTATCAAAGAAATATATAATACACATATAAAAATTCAAGTAATAGTACAAATCTTATAAAAATCATGACAAATCCCATTTTCAAGAAAGTTTCCTTTCAATTTTTTAATTTCTCCCTCCCTGTTATTTATACTCATATTACTAAATAATATCATAGCAAAAAATTTCTTGGTTTTTAATTTTAGCCATTATTTTTTGGTTTTCTATTATAAAGATTAGCATTTAGATCTTTTATTGTGCCAGTTCACATTTAAACACTTCCCCTTGTCCTAGCCTATCAAAACCATCTTTGGCTAAATCAATATTCAGTGTTTATCTTATTTTAACTAAGAAAATCTTCTACATAGAGGAGCTACATGGTATCTTATGATTATATATTTTAAACATTTTGTTTTTCCCTGACGTTAACTATCTCACACACACACACACACACACACACACACACACACGCACACTCTTAGTTTTCTATTTACTGGCTGCTGATTCTGGCAACTCTGCCTCTTACCTGTCTTTCAAGACCCATATTAAATAGGTTAGATAGCTCTTCACCGGTACAAGACTTTGCAGATGCAAGTTAAAAGAACGAAGAAAGCTAGCTTAAAGACTATCTGGAAATATATTCTTATATTTAATCTCATATTTCACAGTGGTGGCATCAAATGCAATCTTGAGATAAGGCGAGAGCTTTTCCTGATCCTGACCAATTCCCTCCTTGTTCTTTAATATGGAAAATCAGTTTTTCTTTGTTTTTCCAATATTAATGTAGATGGAAATTAATCTTCAACACTGTCCTCCAGTGATCCACCTCCTCAAACCGGATGACTACTCTATAGAAATTCTAGAACTCTTAGTGATACTTTAGAGTTTAAATGTAGCCTATTTCCTTTTGTGATTCATTTTGCAGTTTAGACTTGAGAATGAGACAATAATTTTCTGTAACAATTTAAAGACAGTCATAAATGGAGAGGGATTCAGGATGTGACTTAGTGGGAGCCCAGGACCTCAGCAGCAGTTGATGCAGAAGGGGTCGAAGGTCATTTATTATGCAAAAATCTGAATCTTTTATCTGTATCCTCACTATTTACATGCAACCCATCAGCTAGAAGAATCTGCTGCTAGGTAACCCAGACATACTGGGTCAGACCTACTGAAGTTTGAGAAGCATGGTCTGGGTCAGTAACTGATGTTGAACTTAGTAGAGAGCTAAAGCTATTCAAGTATTTCTCTTTATGCAGATTAGTCAGAGAAAGGTTGGGACTTGGCATTAAGAGAGAGAAAAGAAAGTTAGTTACTAAAACAAAATGGGAAATCTACATGTAAAGGGAAAATGGAAGTATATAGCATAGTTTTGGAATGGAAAGAAGCTCATTATGACTTAAGAGTAGAGTGCAGGTTTAGGCTGAGGCTCAAGGTATAGGAAGGGAGAAATGATGGAGGTCCTCAAATGTTTTACCAAGGACTTTAAACTTTAGCCTGTAGGAAATTTGGAATCCTTGGAAATGCGTTAAGAAGCCGAGCTATGACATTCATGTTATGTTTTAGACAGATTAATCTGTCTACACTGTGGAGGATACATTAGACTTGGGAAAGAGACTGGAGAAAGAGACTATTTGAGAGATATTGCCATTGTCCCAAAAATATTGATGAAGATTTGAATTAAAATAACAGCTAAAAAAAACACAAAAACTAACAACTGTGGGAGTTGAGAAGATACACTGAGGACAAATTAAGGATGTAGAATGTTAGACATTTGTGGCTTGATGATAGAAGTAATTGGGCAATACAACTGATCACAGGGAAAAGTAAGTCATGATTCTAGTTTAGTCCCCTGGTTAGTAGAGTAAGCTAAATTATTTCATAGTATAGTAGACTTAATTGTATCCTCCCAAAATATATGTTCTACAGAGATACTACAAAAATTACTGGAACCACCAGGAACATCATAGGGATAGAGAAATGGCATAAAATAAAATGGTTTTGTAGGGGACTCTGTCAGCTGGCTACTCAGCATTCAGTCCATTCTTCCTCCTTCCTAAAGAAAATCCAATTCTGTTCACCTATTAATCTTGTCCTATGTAGTCCTTGTGACTCAAGGGATGCTTAACTCCCTACCAACTCTGGGTATAAATTTTGATCCATCAAATGAGTGCATGGCACTCACCTGGTGACTCTTTTCTTGATCACAGTGTGGACAGGTGGCCTAAACTGGCCCAAATTAAATAGAAGAATTTATATTTCATGTTTGAGAGAGCCAGCTCTCTTGCCTTGCTCCTCTATTCATTCATCAACCTGTCCCTCTCCCTCTCTCCTAATATGAAAGCAAGGCAGAGTTTTCCATTCTCTGTTGGCAGCCAGTTATGACCAGGAGGAGAACTAGTGTGAAGATCAAACAATATATGAATGATAGATCATAGATATGAACACAACCTAGCCCCTTGCTGATATTACTGAGCTAGTGAGTCAAGCAAATCTGAAGTTGGCCCTACGTAGGGACTTACTGTTATATGAGATAATAAATGTCCTGTTTGTTTAAGCCAAAAAAAAGTTATGTTCAAGTCCTCAACACTGGTACCTGTGACCTTTTTGGAAACGGGTTCTGTGTAGATACAATTAGTTGAAATGAGGTCATACTAGTTGAGGGTGGGTGCTGATCCAATGGCTGGTGTCCTTAAGAAGAGAGGACAAAAAGAGACACAAAAACATGTGAAGACAGAGGTAGAGGTTGGGGTTATGCTGCTATAGGCCAAAGAGCACCAGGGACGACCAGATTTTGGGAGAGGCAAAATCAGAATCCTTCTTCAGAGCCTTGGGAGGGAGCAGGGCTCTGCCAACAGTTGGACTTCTGATTTCTGACCACCAGACCTGTGAGAGAATAAATTTCTGTTGTCTTGAACCACCCAGTTTGTGGTAATTTGTTATGGCAGCAATAGGAGCTCCTACTCATAGTTTTGGAAGGATCTTTTTATAAATTTGTCTCATTCATGTAATAATAAATTGTCTAGAGCTTGTAATTAATATTCATTTTCCCCCCTCTTGGCTAAAAAGGAGCAAGATGAGGTTTTTCTATCTTAAACTAATCTCTCATTGTGACTGAGGAGGGATGTGGATAGTCTTAGTTTTCTATTCTCAGGATAGAAGGTCGCAGTGGTTGGAGCAGAAAACAAAACAACATGTTGTTTGATGTACAGGCCTAAAAGGATAGGAAATGTTTCCTTTTTTACCAGGTGTAAGTTCTCCTCTAAGGTTAATGAAGAAACAATAAATTAATTAAAAATAATCAACCTTCTGCAATGTGATAAGATAATCAAGAGCTTTATCTATAAGCCAAATCGAATAACTTTAGGAATTTTAAGTTTAAAGATTATCATTTTATAGTTGGTTTGCTTGATTGATCTGTAAAACTTATTAAAGAAATGGATTTTATTATTACCTCTTATTCATATACTCCATACACAGTATGTTTGATTCTTTAAGTTAAATTTACCTTGTCAATGAAGAGTGACCTCTAGAATATCTTTAAATTGCTGGAATTTGCATAGGCTTGCACTTTTACTTTCTCATTTAAAGCCCCTATGGGTTCCTTCTTTATCCCATCCTGTTTTGACTCATTACAGCTCCCTTCATATGCTTGCAATATGCAAATAGCCACTTTCTTATCATTTTTATAGGGATGGAGAGTTGTGCCTCTTGAACACGTTATTGACTTCTCTGTGAATCTGTACAATTCTATTTAGATGTAATTGTTTATTATTATATTGGCGTTTAATTTTCTTGCTTTTGGGAAGAAAAACCTAGAAGTACTCCCCGGTTAGTGAAAATATTTATATTGAAAGAATGAGGTACTAGCACATACACACTGAATTTAGCACGCCGTTTATGTAATATATGTATGCATAAGCATATACACATTTTAATCTTGAGGTATGTTTATGCTAAGTATGAACAAATGCATATTTTATGTTTATGTCATTATTTTAAATGTGGAGTTAGAATACACAAATTTTGATTTCTGCTAAGAGAGTAAACTAGCTAGGGTTGCTGACCGTCACCACTTCCCCATGGAAATCAACCTAGAAATAACAGAAGTGTGAGAGTAAAACATGGATTTCAGGAACCAACTTCAAAACAGAAAACTGTAGGGGTGACTGAAGACCATCTTGAGTTGGTATGTGTTGGGAAGGGGTAGGTGGGTGTGTCCTGAGAGACAGACCACTGGGGCAATAGTGGGAACAGGTTAGAAGAAAATGTTTAAAATTCTGTTCTTGCCTTCCCCCCTTATGGAATTGGGAAAATTGTTGCCTGCCCCATCAGAGCAGAATGCAGCAGTAAGATCTGTAGCTGCCCTAGTGTAGCATCAGTGCACATGTCCTGCTGAACTGAAACTCTGATGAAACTAGGTGCTACTGATCAGTTGTTCTCAGGCATTCGCTCCTCTACCCTTCCCCTCTCCTTAACCCCCAAGGGCTTGTGGATTATAACCTAGCCTTTCTGCTCCTAACATTGCTTCTTCCGAAGAGTTTTAAAGTAAATGCTGACTGGGCGAGTTGCCAGGAGCTGTGGCAACAGAGCGTGTCGTCAGTAGTTACTCTGTGGTATGGTGGGTACTCTGCCTTGAGACTTTTCCCTTCTCCTCTGCTTAGACTCAACAGAACTGAAAAAGGCAGGGGACATGGCCCTTCCCCAACATATGCTACTGGACAGGGTAGCTAAACTTCACAGAAAACGTGAGCTTATAAGCTGCAGTAATTGGACATCTGGAAAGGAACAACATCCTTAAAAGAGAGAAAATAAGCTGGACAATATTTACCAATTGTGATGGAGTTAACAATAATTTACACTAAGGAAGATAAGTATTTGTACAGAAATGGGGAGGATTGTGAAAGAATGAGAAGCTATAAAAAAGCACATAGAAATAGTAGATAAGAAAATATAATAGTTGAAATAAAGGACACAACAGAGGAACAATAAAAGAATGGATTTAGCTGAAGAGTGAATTAGTGAACTGGAAGATAAGGTTGAAGAATTTGTCCAGATTTAGCAAGAAAAGATAAACTGGAGAATATGTTAAGGACCTATTAAGTATGAAAGATGTATGTAGAAGTGCCAAGAATATTTGAAGCAATAGAGATAAATTTTGCAGAATTAAAGAAAGATAGAAGACTTCATGTTGAAAAAACAAATTACATAACAGAGTAAGCCACAACTAGGCACATTATAGAACATTTGAGAATATCAAAAATAAACAAAAAATTCCAAATGTTTTCACAGAGGCAGAGAAAGTCAGTCCTGCCACAGAGATTAAAAAACAAACAAAAAAGAATAAGACAAAAATTATCTGCAAAGAGAAAATAAAAAGATTGGTATCAGATTTCTCAAAACAACACTAGATACTAGAAGACAACAGAATAATTTTTTGTGATGAAATATACATAACATAAAATTTACTATTTTAAAACCATTTTTAAATGTGCAGTTCAGTGACATTAATGACATTCACATTGTTGTACAACAATAGAGTATTTTTGAAATAATAAAGGAAAATGATTTTAACCTAGAATTTTATAGCCTACTAAAATTTTTTGTAAGCCCTGATACAAAAGGGATGGTAAATAAAGGTAGTCAAGTACAAATACATTGGTAAAGGTTACTGTGGTCTTTAAATTATAAAAGACTACAATTTGTGAAGTAAAAACAATGCCAGCATGATATTAAATCAGCTTTTTTATTTTCCATGAATCATTCAGTGTCTAAGCCTTGGGTTTCTCTTGCTTAGTTATTAACGTTTTTCTTAAATGGCTAAAATACCTAACGCTATTTGCTCTTTTCTGCCTCTACCAGCCCATAATGTCATTTTTCTTTTTGTTCCTTTCTCTTCATTAGATGGTAAGAACATGAAAATAGGGACTGTATGTTGGCAAAGAATGTAGGTATGGGAAGGCTAGAAGTCAACTGGCACATGTGTCTTTGTTTTAGTTTGCTAAGGCTGTCATAACACAATACCACACTGGATGGCTTAAATAACAAATATTTATCTTCTCACAGTTCTGGAGGCTTGAAGCTCAAGATCATAGTGTCAACAGGTTTGTTTTCTCCTGAGGCCTCTCTCCTTGTCTTGCAAGCAGCCACCTTCTTGCTGTGTCCTCACATAGCCTTCTCTCTGTCTCTTTCTCTTCTTATGAGGACATCAGTCATGTTGGATTAGGGCCCTACCCTTAAGACCTCATTTAACCTTAATAACCTCTGTAAAAACCTTATCTATCAGTATCTATCTGAGGTACTGGGGGTTGGGACTGCCAATATATAAAATTTGAGGGAGTACAATTCAGCCCGTAACAGTCCTGTTTTACAAATCTTTGCATGAAGGACTTAAATGCTAATACCAAGATACCAATCCTGAGAGCCAATGGTCATTGAGTATCAGGCACGCACTTCTGAAAGCTTCACATAGATCATCTCATTGAAGCCCCACAACACAGCTGTGCAGTAGGTGCTCTTTTTTAATCCTCATTTTACAGTTGAGAAAACAGAGTGTTAGGTACCTCCCTAAAATCAAACAGGTAGAAAAGGAGGGAACCAGGATTCAAACCCGGGCAGCCTGCCTCTAGCACCTCTCCTCTCATTACCTGATCTTGTTATGCTCCCTTCTCTAAGCTGAGGACACAGACATATGTTTATTTGACTTCACAAGCAGTTTTGTTATGGATGTTCACTGTCAGAGTCAAGATGCTAGTTCGAAGAGCACTGGCTCCAGATTCTTTGCTCACCTGAACCGAGGGGTTGTTTTGAGAGACCTTAAAGATAAGCTTAATTGAGGAGCCCAGCTCTCTGTGTAAGATATTTTATACCAAGCAAAATAAACTGACTTTGGAGTGTCAATGGAAGAAGAGTCGAGAGCAAGTTTTTCCTGTTTTTATCTTTAAGAAAATAATACATGTGCATCAGAGCACAAGCTCAGAAGCAGATCAAGGATGAGTGCTTTGAGAACAGATTTAAATAGTTACTTCCTTACTCCTGAGCTCCATCTGGTCTAGGAGTTCAGTGATTTTTTTGTAAAACCACAAAGAGTTCGGGAGGCGCAATGTTAAGGTATATGTCTTGGGAGAAAAGATGTGAGAGAATTAATTTGTTGTTTAGAGGTAAAGATCAGTTCCTGTAGGTTAGGTATTCTATTTTGGGCTTGGAGGGAGAAGTGATTAACATTTCTTTCTGTTCTGGCAGACTGTGGAATAAGGCTCAGGGTATAAACAGAAGGAATTATCACACTTCTTGCAGGCAGAAATCAAAAGCAAATGGAAGCTAATCAAAGTTCAGTAAAGACAATTCAGGCATTATTCTGACCAATTCAGGAAAAAAAGATGTTGGGATTTAATTCAGTTTAAATAGGAAAAGCACATTTTGGGAAAAGCTACTTCAATCTTCAGGTATTTTGCAAGAATTACCTAAATTGTTTAATGTGTTATATGAGGTATCTGAATTAGAATGGCAATGAGTGTTTTCTCCCTGAACTTGATCTCAAACTCCAAAATTAGGCTCTTGTGAATATATGTAGTTTTATATTCTCTAGTTTTTTCAACTAGCCTGTGTAAGCAAGAGATAACTCCACTGAATTATCTGGCTCGTTTCTAAAGAAAGAGCTCCATGAAATAAGCAGCATGAATGTCTTGAAATATACTTTTTAAGTATCATAGTTTATTTATGAAAACATTTTATTTGTAATAGAATTCATACAAAAGAAGCAGATAATGAAAAATGTGAAAGTTTCTTTCCACTCTCCACATGATACCTCCAGAGGTATTTACAATCCTTAATTTCATGTTTAATTTCTTAATTGTTTTTCCTATGCTTTGTATATGTATACATACTTACTTTTTTTCAGCTGTATTGAGGTATAATTGGTATATGAAAACTGCATATAATTAATGCATACAATTTGATGAGTTTGGACATATGCATACATCAGTGCTACTATCACCACAGTCAAGGTAATAAACATATCCATCACCTCCAAAAGTTTGCCCATGTTCTTTGGTTTTATCTTTATTTGTTTTATGGTAAAAGCACTTAACATGAGATCTAACCGCCTGACAAATTTTTAATGCACAGTACCTTACTTTAACTATTGGTACTTTAGAACTTATTCATCTTGTATAACTGTAACTTTATAGCCAGTGGACAAAACCTCTCCATATCCTCCTCCCTTCACCACCTGGCAACCACCATTCTATTGTTTGCTTCTATATGTTTGACTTTTAGATGCCTCATACCAGAGGAATCAAGCAGTATCTATCCTTCTAAGACTTATTTATTTCACTTAGCATAATGTCTTCCAGATCCATCCGTGTTGCTGCAAATGATGTGACTTCCTTCTCTTTTAAGACTGATCGATATTCAATTGTATGTGTATACTTACCCAAAGTGATTCACAGATTCAGTGCTGTTCCATCAAAATGACATATTTTGCAGAATCTCAATGACATATTTTACAGAAATAGAAAAAAGTCATAAAATTCATATTGAACCACAGAACACTCAGAATAGCCAAAGTGATCTTGAGAAAAAAAAGATAAAGCTGGGGGCATTATACTTCCTTATTTCAAACTATATTACAAAGCTACAGTAATCAAAATAAGTATGGAACTGGCATAAACACAGACAAATAGACCAGTGGAGCAGACTGCAGCCCAGAAATACGCTTAAATGGTCAGCTTATCTTCAATAAGGGTGCCAAGAATACACAATGGGAAAAGGATAGTCTCTTCAACAAATAGTGCTGGTAAACTACATATCCACAGGCAAAAGAATGAAACCGGATCCCTATCTTACACCATACACAAAAATCAACTCAAAATTGATTAAATACTTAAGCATAAGATCTGAAATTGTAAAAACCTTAGAAGAAAACACAGGGGGAAATCATTATGATATTGGTTTCAGCAATGATTTCATTGATAGGAAACCAAAAGCAAAATAAAAAAGAAATAGGCAAGAGAGACTATATCAAATTCAAAAGCTTTTGCTCAGCAAAGGAAATAATCAGCAGAATAAAGAGTCACCTATGGGATGGGAGGAAATATTTGCAAATTATATATCTGATAAGTGGTAAATATCCAAAATGCATAAGGAATTCCTACAGCTCAATAGCAAAAAACAAAACAAAACACACAGAAAACAAAAAACCCGAAATCAATCCAATTTTAAAAAGGTCTAAGGAATCAATTAGCCATTTCTCCAAAGACACACAAGTGGCCAACAATTATATGACTAGGTGGTCAAAATCACTAATCATCAGGGAAATGCAAATCAAAACCACAATGAGATATCACCTCATAACTGTTAGGATGCCTATTATCAAAAAAAAAAAAAAAAAACAAAAGGTAAGTGTTGGTAAGGTTGTGGAGAAATTGGAACACTTTGCACACTGTTGGTGGGAATGTAAAAGACTATTTGGTAGTTGTGTGATCTTGGCAAGTTATTTAACCTCTCTGTGACTTGATTTTATCATTTGCAAACAGGGGCTAAAGTGAGTGCTTGTTTTATAAGTTTATTAAAAAGATATATGTATATATTTTATATACATACACACAATACTTCCAAAGTGATTACTAGAAACCAGACAATGATTTTTTATATAGATAGATGGATAGGTAAATATCTAGATATGTATTTATTTATATTTATTTTAGCTGATATGTATGTCTATATATATATATATATATATATATATATATAAAATCTCTCTATACATATAAAACATTTCCTGGTACATACTAGTCAATTTGGAAGTATTGTTTATTAGTATTACTGCTTAGAACATGTGCATTTTTCTATATCCTAGAACACATTGAATACCTGGAACTTAAAAAAATTTTAACATAATACATGAAAAAAATGTGATTTTTAAAAATTTTCTAATATTCTGCTCCTGATAAGGGAGTAACATTTTATCTATATTGGTCATTGTAGTTCTACTTTAATGTATTACTTGCTAATATTCTTACCCAGTTTTGAGGTTTATTTACCTATTATTGTTATGTAAGAGTTTTTCAGTACATTCTCTCTTTTTGCCACTAAATCATCATTTATTTTTTTTTAAATGGTCAAATATCATGACTTTGTATAAATGTATCTAAACATACAATCGCAATTTGCTTTCCTTTTTAGGTACAGGTATACAAAAATGGTCAATGGTCAGTCTCTTTCATCTCAACCAGGAGTTTACAGACTTTTTTTTCTGTAAGAATGGCTTTTTAGGTAGTAAGGTTTGTACTTTTTTTTTTTTAAACATCTTTATTGGAGTATAATTGCTTTACAATAGTGTGTTAGTTTCTCCTTTATAACAAAGTGAATCAGTTATACATATACATATATTGCCATATCTCTTCCCTCTTGTGACTCCCTCCCTCCCACCCTCCCTATCCTACCCCTCTAGGTGGTCACAAAGCACGGAGCTGGTCTCCGTGTGCTATGTGGCTGCTTCCCACTACCTATCTATTTTATGGTTGGTAGTGTATATATGTCCATGCCATTCTCACTTTGTCCCAGCATATCCTTCCCCCTCCCTGTATCCTCAAGTCCATTCTCTAGTAGGTCTGAGACTTTATTCCCATCTTGCCCCTAGGTTCTTAATGACCATTTTTTTTTTTTTTTTTTAGATTCCATATATAGATTCCATGGAATCTAGATTCCACTTAGATTCTGTATGTGTTAGCATACGGTTTTTGTTTCTCTCTTTCTGACTTACTTCACTCTGTATGACAGACTCTAGGTCCATTCACCTCACTACAAATAACTCAATTTCATTTCTTTTTATGGTTGAGTAATATTCCATTGTATATATGTGCCACATCTTCTTTATCCATTCATCTGTTGATGCACACTTAGGTTGCTTCCATGTCCTGGCTACTGTAAATAGAGCTGCAATGAACATTGTGGTACATGACTCTTTTTGAATTATGGTTTTCTCAGGGTATATGCCGAGTAGTGGGATTGCTGGGTTGGATGGTAGTTCTATTTTTAGTTTTTTAAGGAACCTCCATACTGTTCTCCATAGTGGCTGTATCAATTTACATTCCCACCAACAGTGCAACAGGGTTCACTTTTCTCCACACCCTCTCCACCATTTATTGTTTGTAGATTTTTTGATGATGGCCATTCTCACTGGTGTGAGGTGATACCTCATTGTAGTTTTCATTTGCATTTCTCTAATGATTAGTGTTGTTGAGCAACCTTTCATGTGCTTGTTGGCAATCTGTATATCTTTGGAGAAATGTCTATTTAGGTCTTCTGCCCATTTTTGGATAGGGTTTTTTGGTTTTTTTGATATTGAGCTGCATGAGCTGCTTATAAATTTTGGAGATTAATCCTTTGTCAGTTGCTACATTTGCAAATATTTTCTCCCATTCTGAGGGTTGTCTTTTCATTTGGTTTATGGGTTCCTTTGCTGTGCAAAAGCTTTGAAGTTTCATTAGGTCCCATTTGTTTATTTTTGTTTTTATTTCCATTTCTGTAGGAGGTGGGTCAAAAAGGATCTTGCTGTGATTTATGTCATAGAGTGTTCTGCCTATGTTTACCTCTAAGAATTTGATAGTGTCTGGCCTTACATTTAGGTCCAGTGGGTTGTGTATGCTTCCTGGTGGAGGGGACTAGTGCCTATGTTCTCGTGGATGAGGCTGCATCTTGTCTTTCTGGTGGGCAGGTCCACGTTTGGTGGTGTGTTTTGGGGTGTTTTTTTTAGTAGTATGTTGTTATGTCTCCATGTGTTTGTGCTTTTCCCATTTTTCTTTCTGTAATTGATTTCTAATTTTATACCATTGTGGTCAGAAAGAATGCTTGATAAAATTTCTGTCCTTCTCAATTTGTTGAGACTTGTTTTTTGGCCAAGTATATGATCTATCCTGGAGAATATTCCATGTGCACTTGAAATAATGTGCAATCTCCTCTTTTGGAATGGGACGTCCTGTATGTGTCTGTTAAGTCCAACTGTTTTTTTGTGTCATTTAAGTTCACAGTGCTGTATTGATGTTCTGTCTGGGTGATCTGTCCACTGATATAAGTTGGGTATTAACATCCCCTATTATTATTGTATTGTTGCAAATTGTCTGCTATATATATTTAGGTGTGCCTGTTTTGGATGCATATAAGTTAATGAGTGTAATATCCTCTTCTTGTTTTGGTTCCTTTTTCATTATACGATGCCTTCCTTTGTTGTTGTTTTTTTAATAGCCTTCATTTTAAAGTTTATTTTGTCTGATATGAATATTGATAACCCCCCCCCACTTTCTTATCATTTCCATTTGCATGAAATACCTTTTTCCATCCTCACCCTTTCAGTCTGTGTGTGTCTTTAGTTCTTAAGAGAGTCTCTTGTAATCAGCATATGATGGGTCTTGTTTTATTATCCAGTCAGCCACCCTTTGTCTTTTGATTGGAGCATTTAATCTATTGACATTCAAAGTAATTATTGATTGTTATGTTTCTTCCCTTGTGATTTGATGGTTTTCTTTAGTGGTATGCTTGTGTTCTTTCTTGTTGTTGTCTATCTATTATAGGTTTTTTTGATTTGTGGTTAACATTTTGTTCATATATGTTGACCTATAACTATGTCTGTTTGTTTTGTACAGATATTCTATTAGATTCAAACACATTCTAAAAGATCTACATTTTTTTTACTCCCTTCACCCACACTTTGTGTTTTTGATGTCATATTTTATATCTTCATGTTTTTCCCTTTATTGATTATTGTAGTTTTACTTGATTTTACAATTTTTTGTCTTTTAATGTTTGTAGTAGCCCATTTGAGTGGTTGATCCTCAGCCTTTACTATATATTTGCCTTTACTAGTATGATTTTTCCTTTCCTGTAGATACTTACTTGTTGTTAGTCTTTTCTTTTCCACTTAAAGAAGACCCTTTAACATTTATTTTAGGGTTGGTTTAGTATCGATAATCTCTTTTAGTTCTTGCTCGTCTGAGAAATTCTTTATCTCTCCTCTACTTCTAAATGATAATTTTTCTGGGTAGTGTATCCTACAGAGCAGGTTTTTTGTTTTTGTTTTGTTTTTGTGTTTGTGTGCAGCACTTTAAATATATCGTGCCTCTCCCATCTGGCCTGTAAAGTTTCTGCAGAAAAATCAGCTGGTAGCATTATAGGGATTCCCTTGAATATAATCGTTTGTTTTTCTCATGCTGCTATTGGAATTTTCTCTTTAACTTTTGCCATTTTAATTGTGATATGTATTGGTGTGTGTCTATTTGGGTTCATCTTGTTTGGGACCCTCTGTGGTTATTGTTCCTGGATATCTGTTTCCTTCTTTAGGATTGTGAACCTTTAATTTCATTCCATAAATTTTTAACCCCCTTCTCTCTCTCTTCTACTTCTGTAACATATAATGTGAATGTTGCTAAGCTTGATGTTATCCCAAAGTCCCTTAAACTGTTCTTATTTTAAAATTTGTTTTTCTTTTTGCTGTTCTGATTGGGTGATTTACATTATTTCACCTTCTAGATCACTTATGTGTTCTGTATCACCTAGTCTGCTGTTCATTCCTTCTAGTGTGTTTTCCATTTTAGTCATTGTATTTTTCAGTTCTGACTTATACTTTTTTATATTTTCTAGTTCCTTGTTAAAATTCTCACTGTGTTCATCTATTCTTTTACCTAATTTCAGTTAGCATTCTTATTATCAATTATTTGAATTCTTTTTCTGGTAAATTGTTTATTTCTTTTTATTTTATTTTATTTTATTTTATTATTTTATTTTATTTTATTTTATTGCTTTTCCCTTGTGTCTTTGAGTCAGATTTCTCTTCTTATTTTGTTTAGCTTTCTGTCTGTATGGAATTAGGCTAACCTAATTAGGTTACCTATTGCAGTCTTGAGTGGGTGTCCTAATATAGGAGCATCCCTGTACAGTCTGTATGTTCCCAGTGGCTTTGGTGGGAGAGCTAAACTTGACATGAACACAAGGCACATCTTTATTCAGGATGTTGTGGCAGCTATCAACTTGGTAGAAGGAGGGGCTAGAAATGGAGGGGCTAGGACCAGAGCTGGGCCTTCCCCTCTCCTCCGTGACCATCACTGCCCTATCAGGGGTGGGGTTAGATCTCAAGGTGCTGGAGGAGAAGCCCTGAGAGTTGGGTCTTAGCAGGCTCAGTTCCCTTTAAGTGTTGTTCTTCCCTCTCCCAGCACCAGCACCCTTGCCCCAGAGGAGAACAGTGCTAGAGCAAGAGGGGCTGGTGTGGGTATTTCGCAAAAGTTGGGGCATAGGCTGTGGTGGTCTGGCAGCCCTTAGAGGTTTGGACTGCCTCTGATATGCCACCTGTACAACTGCCAGTAATGGATGCCCCCTCCTTACTCAGACGCTGCTTAGGGTTTCAGCTGCCTCAGCATTTCATGACCAACATCTTTTCCCATTTGTGACAGCACACACTGCAGTGTGAAGCAGCAGTGCAAGGCAAGCAGTGCTGGAAGATTCACTTGGCTCAGGCTGGGGCATGTGCCTGGATGGTTGTGGAAAGCCAGTCAGCCACCCACGTAGTTTAAATCCACCCTCTCCACCCTGCTTTAGGAGCAAGTAAGCATTTGTGTGCTATTAACGAGTGGAGTCCAGGCTTCCCACAGTCCTCCTGTTAGTCCCACTGGCCCTCCAACCAGCCAAGGGGGCTCATCTTCCCTTTGTCAGAACCCAGAGCTGGGGCACCCAATATGTGTCTCGCATTGCTCACTCCTCAGGGAGGGTCTCCACCCATGTAATGTCCCTTTTCCTCTGAGTCCCATCCCAGGGGCACAGATTAAAACCTGATTGCGTTCTCTCCCTTCCTACCCAATTCTGCATGGATCTTTCTTACAACCTTGGTTGTACAGGTGTTTTTCTGCTAGTCTTCAGTTAGTTTTCAGTGAGAATTGTTTCACCTGCAGATGTAGTTTTGATGTCTTCATGGGGGGAGGTGAGTTCCATGTCCTTTTACTCCACCGTCTTAATTTGAGTCCCATCTTTTTCATTATATTCTTCACCTTAAACCTTTGTGTGTCATACATATTCTGACAGATTTCTTCTGTTATATAACTTCCTTTAATTTTACTTGGAATTTTTGTAGTTGTATACAAGTCTTCAGTTTTTATTCAAACAGATATGTCATCTTTTTCTTTTATTGCTCTGGAGGGTTTTACTTGCTTTGGAAAGTCCTCCACATACTCATATAAACTACATTGTATTTTATTCTAATGCTTTTTGTTACTTTTATTATTAAAATAATAACTCTTTAATGCATATGGAATTCAGTTTTATGTATGTAATGAGTTTGGGATATAACTTTATTTTTTCTCCAAGTGGTTAGTCAATTATCAACAGTCCCTTTATTGTATGCCCAATTTTACTTATTGATCTGAACACACACACACACACACACACACTTGAGGCCTGCTTCTCTTCCATTAAACCACTTGTCTATTCTTATTGCAATACTAACCATTTTAATTTCAGTGACTTTTCTTATGTTTTTATAGAGAAAGCCTACCATTCAATTCTTCTTTTGATATTTGACATTTTGACATTGGAACCAGGCTAATTTCCTAACTTCAAACCCAAGGACCTTGTTAACAAACCACCTGGACTCCAGTTTGATAGACTTATGAGGTTGTTATTGTTATTATTGAGGATTGCAGAAGGATAGGAGCCAGTATGGAAACATTCATCTTTACTTTTAGATGGAGACTTTGAAACAACTAGTCAGTTCTTACTTCCTTAGTACCACTGGAGACAGCCCAGAAAGTGAAGTTTAATTAATGAGCAGGTCTTATGAAACAATTAAGCATATTTACTGAACACATTACTAACCAGGCACTCCAAATATGTTATTTCATTTAATCCTCCTGACAGTGCTATGAAATGAACATTTTCATTCCTGTTTTCTGAAAAAGAAAATGGATTCTTAGAATATAAGTGACTTTCCCCAGATCTCACTGCTCACAAATCCTAGAGCCCAGGATTCATACTCATAACTGTATGAATCCAGAATTTTTAATATGATTATTGTATGTTTTAAATTATTTTTTCCATTCATATCTGGCCCCAACACCCCACTGATATTCTTTAAGGACACATAAGTTTTATAATATAAACCAAGCTGAAACTGATGATGCTGTGAAGATTTATAGTTGGAAGATCATGGCTATTCTTTTCATTTCACAGTAAACCTATAGGGCAGGAGTTGGCCTTATAAAGGACCAAATAGTAAGTATTTTCTCATACAGGACCAGAGAGTAAAGGACCAGAAGTATATATTGTAGACTGGGCCACAGGGTAGTGTGAAAGTAGGCGTAGTTCATACATACATGTGCATGACTATGTTCCAATAAAACTTTATTTACAAAAAGAAGTGGTAGGCATGATTTGGCCCATGCTCTCTAATTTGTGGAGCACTCATATAAAGGACTAACAGTGCCTTTCAGGGGTGACCTACCTTCTTTTCCTTCTGTGCTTTCTGGTTCTGTTCAATAAGCAATTCAGTCCAGTCAACATATATTGAACATCTACTATATGCTTTGCTGAACTTAGAATAGATATTATGAAGAAAATGCATTCCCTGCTCTCAAAGAGCTCAAATTCATTTTCTTTTCCTGTTCTTTCCACCTTAAACTTGTTGCTTACATTCTTTTCATTTGTAATTTATATACAAGACTTTTGGTTTTTGATGAATAGTCATGTCTGTTAAGTAATAGTAACAGCTTTTTTTGCATACAGCACCTGCTATACAACCTTTTAAAATATTGCATTATCATGAGACATAAATGTGTATTAAATGAAGAAAATAACATTTTAGTGAAGACGAAGGAATTAATTGCTAAGATTACTTACCTTTGCTCTAGTTTTAATCTTGCCTGTGAGTGATGATAAAAAAAAGATTGAATTCTTCTCATGAATTCATCTACAATTCAACCTGGTGGTTTGCTATTATCAAAGTCTTTTTTTTAATGTCTTTTAAAATTCTTGGTTAATACATATGTATGATTTCTCCAAGGACAATTTTATTTGAT
This sequence comes from Pseudorca crassidens, assembly GCF_039906515.1. NCBI lineage: Eukaryota > Metazoa > Chordata > Mammalia > Artiodactyla > Delphinidae > Pseudorca > Pseudorca crassidens. Next base: position 73,852,625 of record NC_090302.1, on the reverse strand, counting down.
TCATCCTGCAACCAGCTCCTGTTGCATATGTAACTTCAGTAAGCTTCAGAGGATAATGAGGTGGTGTGGTCCACTGTATAGAGCAATTACTGGGCTTCAAGAGTTTCCTAATCCTTTCTGAGTTTCCTAACCTCTTCCTGGGTCTTTGGGCATGGGTGACAGTGTGTGCCATCCTCAGAGTAATCAGTGATTGTAATTCCGTGGTGATTTTTCTACCATGTAGCAAGGGTTTGGCTCAAAGCCTTTATAGAATTCCTCAGGCGGTCTACCCACAAAGCCTTTTATAGGTCTTTGCATTTAATGTGTCCCTCAAACTACTTCCAAGAGCAAAAACAAATAAAAAGGCATCATTTCCATTTAGTATTTCAGCTCCTTTGCTTTCTTGTAAGTCTTTTGATTAAAGTAAATAAATCAAAAAGTACAATTTTTTTCTTTTTCCTGACAGTTTACCTCTTACAGGATTCACAGCAAAACATACCATCCCAATTCCCTTTAGCCATACAACCTAAATGGTAGGGCTTCAGCCAGACAAGGAGTTTGCCCCTCTGGCCAAGGTCGGGTTGACTAATCTGTTATAACTTTTGTTCATCCACATAAAAGAGGCTTTTTTGGTGGGAAGTGATAGAATTGCTTTGAGCTTGATTATTCAAATATGGAATCTTTGGACTGCCTGAGAGAAGGGAGTTAACAAAAGTGGTGAAGAAGAGACACAACTGAAAGGGAGCCAGTATTTATTGGATACAATGTAGGCATTGTAAAAACTTGGATTTTGTGCACAGATAGACCTGAGTTCGAATCTTGGCTTCGCCACTAACTCGCATGTATCTTATGTAATGTCTTTACTTCTCTGTGCCTCGGCGCTATATCATCCATAAAATGGGGATGACAGTGATGCTAACTACCTGATGGAAAGGATGCATGGGATGTCTTTAAAACATACCTGGTTCAGAGTAATTGTTAATTTAATATAATCTTATCATTAGCTATTAATTTTCAGTTATATTCATCATTAATAAAAGTCATCACCAACATACTTATTTTTACTCAACAGATGTTAATAAATTGTTGCTATTTGCTAAAATCTGTGCTGTAGTTATTTTGCTACAATAGTCATATAACTATAATTCCTGCCCTGTAGAATTTTAAAGTCTAATGAGAGATATAGACATACAAACACAATAAGGCAAACCTGCAAAAATGTTAATTATATGAGTTTGCACAGGGATTTAAAGATAGTACACAGGAAAGATGTTTAATTTAAAGATGGATAGGGGTTAGGAGAGGCTTACAGGAAGTGGTGACACATAAATTGAAAACAGGAATATGGATAGGAAGTATGTATGTGATGGATTAAGGAAAGAAATATATTTTAGGCAAAAGGAACTGTATATGCTGAGAGAACTTTGCTTATTTTGGAAAAGCAAATATTTTAGCTTGACCAGATGAAGAATGGGAGTATTGGGCTGACACTAGATGCATACAGAGAGGAAGGCAGAGAGAAAACAATCAAGGTTCTTGATTCAGGGCTAAGGAGTTTGATGCTTACCTTGAGAGAAGTGGAAGTTTCAACCAAGGGAGCCATCACCTGTAAGGCAGGTATTATACCCATTTTACAAGTGGCAAAATTGAGGTTCAGAGATGATACGTAATATTACAAAATTACAGAAGGTTCCAATCTCCCACTTACATCATGGAAGGAGATAAATGAGTGCCAACAGTGTTTCTGGGTCTGTACTAGGTGTTTTATGTTAAATTATCTAATTTAAACCTACCATTCCCTTTGAGAAGTTTTTACCAAAAAGTAAATAAGCACATTGTTGTACGAGTACCTCCTGATGTGCCTTAGTGTTGGGGGAGGAATGGTGTCTCAGTCTTCTGATGGAGA